>NC_042622.1:65818571-66134154 GCF_901001135.1 Rhinatrema bivittatum | reverse complement strand
AAGGATAGAAGTCCATGTATGACAAAGAAGAGTATAATGGTGAGGGTATCTAGCATCTGCTTGTCCTGATGAATAGACAAACAGAGAAATGCTAACAGAAATGAATAAAGCTAACAAATAGAAAACAGACTGATTTTGAGCATAAAAAAACAGAGATTCTGGTTTTAGGGTGCTTTATTTCAGCTGATGAAAATAAACATTCTTCTTTGAGGACCATCATGAGCCCATGTCCCATCAGGTATGCAACCTCTGTATTATTTTTGACATTTATTTATTTATTTATTATTTTTGTTATACCGAGTTTCATGATAGGGATCACATCAACCCGGTTTACAAATAACAATGTGTGCAAAGTATAGCGTAACGTAATAAATATTTCCAATACAAATTTGAACTTTAAATACAGAGAATCAATTAAAAGGTGTGAGAAAGTTACAATATAACAGGGAAAATTAACTTGGAACTGGAAGAGGGGAGAGGTTAAACAATGTAATATTTACATTTAACACAATTAAAGTGATAGTGCAGCAGAGTAAGTAAATAAGCCTATTTGCATGAATGTGACGGTACATAAATATGAGCGGTAATATAAACAAGAGAATCAATATGACACAGTAGGGTATGGTGATGATATGATAAAACTCAAAACATAATAGTGATAAGATTATGATAGGTGGATTCTTAATTGGATCCAGAGGTTACATGGCAGTTTGTGTTGATGAGTGTATTTTATTCAAGGCTTGGAAATGCTTTTTTGAAAAGCCAAGTTTTTAGTCTTTTCCTAAATGTTAGAGCGCATGGCTCTTGTCTTAGATCAGGTGGTATAGAGTTCCACAGAACTGGACCTGCTGTAGAGAAGGCTCTGAGACTCAAAGATTTATGTTGATAGGTTTTGGCATTTGGAATTTGGAGTGACTCTTTGTAGTATTCCCTAATAGGTCTGGCAGAAGTGTATTTTTTAAATGGTATTTGAAGATCTAGTTGCGTGAGTTGGTTGATGGTCTTGTATATGATGTTGATGGATTTATACATGATTCTATAGTGGATTGGTAGCCAATGAAGTTTTTGGAGGATAGGGGAGATGTGGTCCATTTTCCTGGAATTTGAAAGGACTCTGGCTGCGGAGTTCTGAACCATTTGTAGGGGTTTGATGTAAGAAGCTGGGAGGCCTAATAGTAAAGAGTTGCAATAATCTAGTTTTGAAAAAATTATTGCTTGCAAGATTGTTCTAAAGTCCATAGTGTGGAAAAGTGGTTTGATTCTTTTCAGAATGTGTAATTTGTAGAAGCAATCTTTGGTGGTTTGGTTAATGAATGTTTTCATTAACCAAACCACCAAATGTTTGGTGGTTTGGTTAATGAATGTTAATGAATGTTAATGAATGAATGTTAATGAATGTTTGGTGGTTTGGTTAATGAATGTTTTGAGCATATAGAGACAAAGACATGTCTTTGTCTCTATATGCTCAAGTAAAAAATGTTAAGTGTGTCTTTTGTAAATTGCTGCTTCTTTGTACATTAATACCTTTTTTAACCTTTGATGACTTTAGGGTGGTTTGTGCTTTTTCTTAATTCCTTAAACTATTCTAATTCGGTATATTTGCGCTTATTGCTATCCATCATTAGAGCCTTGAAAATAGTGTAAAATGCAGCTGCAAGGGTGCTTACAGGAACCAGATTAAGAGATCACATTACATTGTTTTAGCTTCTCTTCACTGGCCTCCTGTCCAAGCATATTAAATTCAAAGATTTGATCTTAATCCATAAGGCCTTAGGCGCTGATAGGCCCAAGAGTTTTAGCTCCCTACTGAAAATCTATAGTCCTTTGTGCTCTCTACAGTCCTCAGGCCAGAATTTATGTAACATGCCCTCCATGTGATTGGCCCACCTTGCTGAAACTTGTAATATAACGCTTTCAACAGCAGATCCTTTCCTCTAGAACCCCATACCGCAATATTTGCTTTGCAACTTTCAGGACACAGAGCCATAGCTGGGGCGGATTGCAGGCAAATATCAGCCTGAGGAATTTTTTTCAAAACTGGCCCAGGGGTATCTGTGACTCACTCATGCACGTTCTGTGCAGCATGCGCCTCAATAGTTCCTCAAAGCACACCAGACTAATCGTTGAAAGGAACACCTGGAGGCTAGCAGAATTGAGACAAAAAAAAATCTCCATATAAAATTTCACATTTTTCCTAACAAACTAAGTAGAGCACATCCTAGACCAGGGGTGAACAAACTGAGTTGCAAATTCCCATCCATCCATGCAATTGATAGAGCCCCCACAAGTTTGGTTACATCTCTTATATATCCTAGATTTCTAGTCTGGTGTTAAAGTCTTTTGTCAACCAATCAGCTCTTGAACCAGTTGCCAAGTAATGAGACAACCACACTGCCAGCCAGTGACTCAGACACACACACATTTGCTGTGGTGCTGCTTCTCATGTGCTCAGTGACTGCCCCCTTAACCCAGTACTGCTGCATCGTTATGTAAAAGTTGATACCTATTGCTAGCTCTTCCTCAAATTCCACCAGCCCTCTCCCTTTCCCTTTCCCATTCTCACCCCTTCTTGGCACCCTCACTTTCCAGAATACTCACAGTTTCCACAGCCAGCTGCCCCTCTCAAAGCTCAGCCCAGCCACCTCAGATAGAAGTCTCACTAATATTGTTCATCCTCTCCCTTTCTGACAGTAACTTGCTCCACTTCTCATGGCCTTCCCCACTCCAGCACATTCTCATTGACTTTGTACTACACAGTCTCCTGCTTTTATGGTTCCTTAGGCTCTGCTCTGCCTACCTAGTCCTGGGGTAGAAAAAGAAAAAGAAAATTAAGCCGTGGCCAACACTATAAGCATTACTGCTGTAGCTAAGACTGAGGAGAGCCTGGCCCATGACCAAATAGCTGCAAATCAAATAAGCTTTCCCACAACATGGAGCCAGGACTAGTGACAGAGTATTAGATACTAGGCAAAGCTTATAGCCTTGCAACCCCCAGCCCCACCATACATACAACGCACACCAGGGCCGGTGGAAGCACTAGGCAAACTAGGCGATGGCCTAGGGTGCCACAGGTTTTGGGACAGCCCAGCAGCCACCTACTGCTTCCTTCAGACCTGCTCAGAATTGTGAAATAACTTTGTCCCAATCCCGACACTGGTGGCAGCTGCAGGACCTAGGTGATTGGACCTCCTTCTTCCAGCCCTCAAGGATCGGAAGAGGAAATGTGTTGTGGGCCTCTGCGGGCAGGAAAAAGGATGCCCAATCATTGCTGCTGGAAGGAGCGTCCCGGAAGAAAAGATTGAGAGGGTCAAATGCAGCATTGACCGGGCCACGCAGCTGAATTGAGGCAGGATCGGCTGGGTCACTTGGCTGAAATGAGGCATGATTGCCGGGCCGCACGGCTGAAGCGAGGCAGGATCAGCCGGGTCACATAGCAGAAGAGAAGAAAGATCATCCGGGCCGCGCAGCAGAAGCAAGGCAGGATTTGCTGCACTGCGCAGCAGAAGAGAGACTGGGCTACACAGCAGAAGAGAGGCAGCATCTCTGCTTAACAAGGAAGACAGTGGAGGTCTCCTGATGCCGTGAAAGTACAAGGACTGCCTACACCTAGAAGGGAGAGTAAAAAAGAGTGTATGGTTGTGAGCATGCATGAGAGCATTTGGGGAGAGAGAGCATGTGTGTGTGAGAGCATGTGGGGGAAAAAGAGTATGTGTTTGTTTGAGAGGCTGAGGGGGGATATGATAGAGGTCTTTAAGATCATGAGAGGTCATGAACGAGTAGATGTGACTCGGTTATTTACACTTTCGAATAATAGAAGGACTAGGGGGCATTCCATGAAGTTAGCAAGTAGCACATTTAAGACTAATCGGAGAAAATTCTTTTTCACTCAACGCACAATAAAGCTCTGGAATTTGTTGCCAGAGGATGTGGTTAGTGCAGTTAGTGTAGCTGGGTTCAAAAAAGGTTTGGATAAGTTCTTGGAGGAGAAGTCCATTAATGGCTATTAATCAATTTTACTTAGGGAATAGCCACTGCTATTAATTGCATCAGTAGCATGGGTTCTTCTTAGTGTTTGGGTAATTGCCAGGTTCTTGTGGCCTGGTTTTGGCCTCTGTTGGAAACAGGATGCTGGGCTTGATGGACCCTTGGTCTGACCCAGCATGGCAATTTCTTATGTTCTTATGTTCTTATGAGAGTATGTGAGGAAGAGAGCATGTGGGATGAGAACCTGTGGGGGGAGAGAGAGAGCATATGTATGTGTATGAGAGAGCATGTATATGTGAAAGCATATAGAGGAAAGAGCATGTGTGTGTGTGTATGTGTGAGAGAGCATGTGGGGGAGAGAGTGAGTGTGTGCGTATGAATATGTGTGTAAGCGACCATGCATGTGTTGGAGCGTGTGTATATGAGAGAGAGGAGAAAGTCTGTGTATGGCAGCTACTGCCTCCTCCCACTAATCTATGACAAACAGACTAAAAATTAAAAGTTCCCAGGTGTGGAGAGCGGGAGAATTATTTAATTATTGGGTGGTGTTTGGTGTGTCTGCTGTTTTGAAATATTTTATTGGTGTTTGGGAAAGCTTTCAAATTTTGCATGAGTCTTTAATTATTGGATATTCTATTCATCAGCTATTTTGAAAGTATTTTATTAGTATGATTTTACTAATATAGTAAGGAATCTGGGAGTAATAATGGACCCAGAAATTAACCTGAAGCAACACATATCTATAAAAGTAAGAGAAGGCTACACAAAACTTATGGTCCTCAGAAGATTGAAACCATTACTCACACCTGCCCACTTCAGAACAGTATTGCAAACGCTTATCTTTTCTAGCACTGACTACTGCAACGCACTCTTACTAGGACTCCCAAGCACATCGATAAGACCACTCCAGATACTTCAAAATACTGCAGCCAGAATACTGACAGGAAAAAAGAGGAGGGACCATATAACCGAAACTCTAGCAGACTTACATTGGTTACCCATCGAATACAGGATAAAATACAAAGCCTTATGCACCATACACAAACTAATATATGATAAAGAAGCAGACTGGCTAAACACAGCCTTACGAGTACACGTTCCACAAAAAAGCCTCCGCTCAGCAAACAAAGCACTAAATCCCTTCAGTAAAGTCAGCAAAATGAACCCAAGTGAGAGAAAGGGCTTTATCATTGGCTGGGCCCATACTATGGAACACTTTGCCCCCTGAACTCAGATTACAGAATAATCTCAAAACTTTTAAGAAAAATTTAAAAACATGGCTCTTTAAAAAAGCCTTCACTAAAGAGTGTGGAGGGTAGAGAATGAAAATACAGAGTAATGCAGATGAGAATGAATTTACTCAATCCTACATTTAAGAAGTAATATCTCAAAGCGATAGTAACTCAATAATATACCTGGACTTGACCAACATTACTCAAATAATGATTTTATTTATGAAATTGTAACCGAACTTTATTGGCACCTGTTAGAATGTACAATATCCTACATTTACTTACCTTAGTCTATGTGCCTATTTGTAAACCATTGCGATGGTATATAACTTAGCGATGGTATAGAAAAGTTTTTAAATAAATAAATAAAATAAATATCTTGATTTTATTGTTTGATGTTTCATGAGGAATGATGACTTTTTAGTTTTTCCATTGTTGCACTACATAGAGTCTGGCATGATGCGTTTTACAGTTCAGTTTTTGTCTGCACATTTCTATTTATATTTTATGGTGGCTTTATTCTGTATTTAGTGACGGTCTGTGTTCTGCATAAGAGACAGATGAAGCATTCTGTTAGCATTTGGTTTCTCTGTAGGGATTTGTAGTAGCTTGGCCTGTTCTGTTTTCCTGATAGGAGATGTATTGATATTTTAGATTCTGGTTTAATATTTGCAGTAATCCTTTTCATAGGTAGGGTTTTTACTGTTTGAGTGTTGGCAGATAGTACTGTGTTGATGCGGGAGGACCATACCCACATGAAATATGTTACAATAGGTCTAATGACATATGAATTCCAAGTTGCAGAGTTTTCTTGTTGGCATCATGACAGTGCATGTAACTATTACAACAACCTGTATATTATTTTTACCTCAGAATGTTATTTTTCATGTAAAATCTCTTATATATGCATAATTTAAAACTGTGTATGGGAGGTGGGGGGAGGGGCACCAAGCAGTAAGGTTTCCCTTTGATGGCTAATACCCTTCCACCGGCCATGACGCACACATACAGTTATAATTATGCATTTGTAATAAGATTTTACATGTAAAAAATACAAAGTACAGTCTTCTGAAGTAAAAATATCACATGTATACTATGGGCCGGATTCTAAAAAGGTTACGTGTGTTGGGCCTATTTTAAAAGGGCCCAGCGACGCACATAAAGCCCCAGGACACGTGTAAGTCCCGGGGCTTGCAAAAAGGGACAGGGAGGGGGCGGGGCAATCCGGGGATGGGGCAGGGCATGGCCAGAGGCCTCTGCATGGCCGCTGGGCTGGGGATTGTGCGCCGGCAGTTGGCCGGCACGCGCAACTTATTTCAGCCCCAGGGCTGAAGTAAGTTTGAAAACAAGAAAGAAAACAAGAAAAAGCTAGGGGGGAAAGGGCAGGGGAGGTAGGGGAAGGAAAGGGAAGATGGGGTGGGGGGGTAGGAAAGTTCCCTCCCAGGCAGCTCCGATTTCGGAGCTGCCTGGGAGGGAACTGGGGAAGGCAGCGTGGCTCGGCCCGCGCAAGGTGCACAATTGTGCACTTCCTTGTGTGCGCCGACCCCTGATTTTTTAACTTGCATGTGCCTGCACACGCAAGTTATAAAATCGGGCATACATGTGTGCGCGCCAGGTAGCGCCTCCATGAAAGCCTGACAGGCTAGGTATGCCTCCAGGAAATGATTGGAAAACACTGGTTTAAGGTCTGGGTTCAGAAAGAGTTGATAAAGGTGTTCTTCTTCCTTATTGTTTAAGAATATTAGTCTCTTTTTGTAAAGTTCTTTTGAAGGAAGTTTTATCCACCCTTCATTTGTTTTGGATTTTGGGAGACTGGCCCTATTGTTTTGTCACCTAAATTCCCTTTGCCTGAGGATTTTAGATTCTTTGGCAAAGGTTCAAATAATCTGGGACATCCAACCCTAAAGTGGAAGGGAGAAGGGAAGGAGAACAGTGGCACCCATCTGGTGTTAACCACTTAAGATATTATCAAGATATTCTGGAGAGGAGTTGGGCGGTGCTGTTCCAGTTCCATGAATAAAATGGAGGAGGTTGGAGAATCAGAAAGAAGTCTACTTAAGATATCTTGATTAAGGTATGAGAAATGGACATTGAAGTATCATCTAGCCTAGTTCAAGTATCATATCCACCATTTTGGGAGGAAGCTCCAAAACTGCCTTTGAAATTAGAACGGGATATGGAAGGAAAAATCAGACATTATAAATTTTACAGAGTCACAGATTTGTTGGGGGTGGATTATGTAATGGACTGTATTGAACAAGGATTTAAAATGTGTTATTCACTTTAATGTCAACTGGAACTACATCCCAAGACCAGTCTTATTACTGGTCACTTAGGAGACTGTTACAAAATACACAGGGCCTTGGAGACTAATCCTTCCTACTCTCCAACAGACAGCAAATCCTGGACAGAGAGTGGAGCTTATGGAAGATATGGAAAGTGAAGACATCTTAAGCCCTTGAAATTGAAGTATGCCCTTGGCCTTCAGTGAGGACCTCAGCTCAGGGGTTGTAATAAGCATATCTGGGAACTCTCCGGATTTGAACCAGAGACTCAGAGTTTAGAGAACCAACTCCAGGTCTCTGGGAGAGCACCCAGGAACTCTAGGTATTAAGCATCCTCCTTGCCCCATGTGGCTGTCTTTTTCTCTAGCATAGAATGAAGAGATGTCAGGCACTAGGATGCAGGAGAGGCAGGCAGGAGTCAGCAGGAAGAAGCTTCTCAGCCTGCAGCTACTTGCCCACCTCTCCCCTCTGATTGGCTCTGATTACAATAATGAGCCAATCAGCAGCAAGAGGCAGGGACACAAGGGCTGTACTCAGGAAATGCTTTCCCTAAGGGGGGGTGGGGTGTTTGCTTCTGCTATTTCATTCTTCAAATTAACTGCATTGACTAAAAGGGTAAAGGAGAAGAGAGTGACTGACTGAATGTATGAGAACAGCAAGAAGAGAAAGCAAGAGAAGGAAGGGAGCAAGAGTGTGTGTGTGTGTGAGAGCTGAGATCAAGAGTTGGAGGTGAAGAATAAGAATGAGAAGAGAGAGGGGACAGCAAGGTAGGGCATAGCAAAGTAAGAAGACAGTAAAGGGGGAGAGAGATTCATGAGAGCAAGAGAGGAAGAGGAAGACAAAATGGAGAGATAGGACCAAGAATGGCAGGAGATGAAAAAGGACAGAACCCTGGATTGGGGTGGGATTCCAGGAAGATAATGTAGGAGGAAGGATAAGAGGACTGGAGGAGAGAGCACAGGAGAAAGAGGATGTAAGGGGAGAAACAAGAGAAGGTAGAAAGAACAGGAAGAGAGAAAAGGGAAAAAACAGGAGAAAATGATAGAAAAAGGAAGAGAAAGTATTAAAATATATGCTGCCGAAAGAAAGAGACACAGAAGGAAGAGAGAGAACTGAAACAGAAAAGGAGGGAAAACACAGAGAGAAAAATAAAAATAATAAAGAATAGAGAGACAAGGGCAGAGAATGAGAAGAAGGATACTGAACTAGAAAAATCAAGCCAGAAACACCAAGGATTGAGCATAACTAAAAAATTCCCAGGTATGACAATAAGAAAAGTAATGGAAAATAAAACGGGATATCATAAAGCCTCTGTATCGATCAATGATATAACTGCACCTTGAGTACTATGTGAAGTTTTGGTTGCCTCATCTCAAAAAAGATATAGTGGAACCAGAAAAGATACATAGAAGAGTGAGTAAAATGATAAACAGGATGGAACAGCTTCTCTCTGAGGAAAAGCTAAATAGGTTAGGGCTCTTCAGGCTGGAGAAGAGACAGCTGAGACGAGATATGATGGAGGTCTCTAAAATCTTGAATGGGAAGGAATGGGTAAACAGGGAACAATTATTTACTCTTGCAAATAGTAGTAGGACTAGGGTACCCTCCATGAAGCTAATAGGTAGCACATTTAAAACAAATCAGAAACATAGAAATATGACAACTAAAAAAGACCATATGGCCTATCTAGTCTACCCCTGCACACCTCTACTCAGCTAAGCAACTACTACCATTCCCTCAGAAATATTCTGTGCTTCTCCTATGCTTTCTTGAATTAAGATACTGTCCTTGCCTCCACCACCTTCATTGGGAGGCTGTTCCATGCATCCACCACCCTTTCTGTAAAGAAATATTTCCTTAGATTACTCCTGAATGTTATGTGACAAACGGCCTCGGAAGGCCTTGCATTCTATTGTGTAACACGGGTTTTAGTATGCCCTTGGGCCTCAGCACGACCCCTTTCGGATCCAGGACTGGACCGAGGGTTGGCGACGTGTCCCAGCATGGCAGAACATGGTCTTACCCTCTGCTGGGCCTGCAAGCTCCCAGAGCCAACAACAAGATGATGTTGGTAGGGGAATGGTCCTCCGACCGTTCCAAGCCCTTTCGGACCTGCCGCTTGGATCGGCATGGAGCAGCAGGCCGGCCTGAAGATGAGGGCAGACGGAGGCCTTGACACGAAGACATGGCACCAAGGTTGATGCGACGGCATCACAGGCAAGGGTTGATGTGAAGACATGACACCAAGGATGATGAACAGACATGACACCAAGGCTGATGTAACGGCATCAGAGACGAGACGAGGAACTTGAAGAAGTCCAGACGAGACGAGAAGCTGGGAAGGTAGACATTGGCACTGTCTCTCAGGGCGCCCTACTCAGCCCACCTTCACGGGCGGACCCAATGGGCTGGTCGCGGACCACCCTGTCCCACTACGCGCCCTACACAGCCCAAGGAGGATGAGGAGAGTGGAACAAGCGCAGGAGAGGATCCAGTCGAGGTGGGACTTCAACGACGAAGCCGATGTCATCCGAAGCACCACAAAGGCTGGCAGGACAGGACAGCTCAGGAGTACAGGACACCAGTCCACTGCCGGCATCTCCTAAGATGGAGCAGCGTCACCTGGAGATCCACGGCCGGCAGAACAGAAGGCTCCAGAGCACAGAAGCAAAACACCAAGGAGGGCTGGAACACCAGGAAGCGGGACGTCAGATGATGAGACACCAGGACATCTGGATGGGGACCTCAGGCAATGAAGACATGATGAGAAGCAGACGAGACGAGGAGCTCCACGAAGAACACCAAGGACCTGTCGGAGCGCTGGCAGGCAGGAGCCTCCAGGACTGAAGAAACTCCGATGCAAGGCAACAAGGAAATGCAGGAACAGCCCTTTATAGGGCTGGCACAGGAAACAGTCAGAAGGTGGAGCTCAGGGCATATCCGGCTGTGGGCCCTTTAAATCCAGAAGAGAGATGCGACCGCGCACCTAGGAGCAGGAAACAGGAACTGTGCAGGACCGTGGACAGCGGTCCTGCACCGACGTTGGCGACGCAAACGCAGGGCTGGGCCTGGAGACAGGCCCTGGTGACGGCAGCGGCTCCAGCCGCTGCAGGAGGCCCCAAGGGTGGCTCCAGCCGCCAATCCAGACCTGGGCTTGCGGCCTCCAGCCCCGGGGATAGTGAAGGCTTCAGCGTCGGCTCCAGCCGCGAAGAGGAGCAGAGAAGCCCGCGGCTCCGGCCGCAGTGAAGAGCAGGCAAGGCGGGTGGCCTCCGGGCCGCAAAGGGAAGCAGAGTCCCGAGCTCCGGCCGCATGGGATGGCCCGACTTCAGCGGCTCAGTGCCGCGTCAGGCAGCAACATGGGAAACCAGGTGAGGAGCCTTCTTGCGGGGAGGCCTGTGTGCAGGGTTCATAACACTGAACCTGTCCTATTCACCCTCATCGAAGGATCTCTTGTTCTAGGTCCTCCTTTCTGTTGAAATAAATCTGCCTCCTGTGCTTTGTATTTAAATATCTCTGGGGCTTCATGCCCAGCTGGCTGCTTAACTTGCCGCAGCATCTTTGTTGCAGATGTGCAGTTTGAACTTCATGGCACTCTGCATCTATTTAGCCTCATGTGGTTCAAATAGCTGTTATGTGAACATGGGCCATGGGAGGGAGAGGGATCAGTGGCAGAGTGGCTCTACACTTCTCTCTTGGCGATTGCCCAGCTCCCTATCCATGCAGTGGCTTTGATATTAGGCACTTAGGGGTAGATTTTCAAAGGGTTACGCATGTAACGTACGCGCATAACCCCCGAAAACCTACCCCAAACCCCCCCTGCACGCGCCAAGCCTATTTTGCATAGGTTCGGCGGCGCGCGCAAGCCCCACGACGCGCGTAAGTCCCGGGGCTTTCCTGGGGGGGCATGTCGCGGCGGCGCATCATCCTGGAGTGTTAAGGGGCGTGGCCGCAGGCGTGGTTCTGGTCCGGGGGTGTTCTGGGGGCATGGCCATGGCCTCTGGACCAGCCCCCGGACCGGAAGCTGGCGCGCCGGCAGCCAGCCCGCGCGCGCGAGTTATGCCTGCCTCGAGCAGGTGTAACTTTGGGGATAAAGGTAGGGGGGTGGGTTAGGTAGGGGAAGGGAGGGGAAGGTGGGGGGAGGCGGAAGGAAAGTTCCCTCCGAGGCCGCTCCGATTTTGAAGCGGCCTTGGAGGGAACGGGCAGCACGCGTAGGGCTCGGCGCGCGCAAGGTGCACAAATGTGCACCCCCTTGCGCGCGCTGACCCCGGATTTTATAAGATACGCGTGAACAAAAGTACGCGCTCGTCCTTTTTTATAAAATGTACCCCTTATAGTATATCAACATAGATAAATGAGCTCTGACTGATGTGCCGCGAATGCACAGAAGAAAGCAGCTCTGACTGACGTGCCACGCATGCGTGGACGAGAGAGCTCTGACCAACTTGCCACGAATGCACAGAAGAACAAACATCTTGCCCGTTTCAACAGGCTCAATGGCTTGTGTTCTGAGAAAGAATTGGCTTATCATGTATATCCATGTTTGTACCTATACTGGCTTCAGTATATTATATTATTGTGTTTCAGGCAGTCAAGCAAGTGACCTGTTTAAACATTATACCTGAAGTCTCCTTTACTTTATGGAGATTTCATATATAATTTTTAAATGTGGGGTACATTTTCAAAGCATCACTAGGCACCTCTCTCAGCTGCTCAGAATTAAACTGATTTCCAGCTGGCTAGATTTAAGTCTGCAATAGATTCCCCTATTTTTTCACTCACCACCCAATTAACTTGCTGTCAGAGGATGTGGTGAAAGCAGTTATTATAGCTGGGTTTAAAAAGGGATTAAACAGGTTCCTAGAGGAAAAGTTCATAAACCATTATTAACTGTGTAGATTTGGGAAAGCCACTGCTTGTCCCTGGTTATGAGCAAGAAGACCTGAATCTGTTCTTTGGGATCCTGCTAAATACTTGTGGCCTGGATTGATCACTGTTAGAGACAGGAGGTGGGCTTGATGGACCTTTGGTTTGACCCAGTATGACATCTCTTATGGTTCTTAGCATTTGTTGGGAGACTCATAAAGACTTAGTGAAAGGATGGCGTGAAGGTGGAAGAGGGAGTGGACATGCATAGGTGTCCTAGCCATTAATAGCCAGATGTACTATTTTCCCCATAGACATGAAAAATGGAGAAAACCCTTCACTACATCTGACCCTAAATATGTTAGGTTTCTTTGTTTGCTGTGTATGTGAGGAAACTAACTCCTCCCCTGAGTCACTCACTACCACTTATTTACCTTAGTTTCGAATGTCTTCCACTCCTGGTTAGTTTGGAAGTTCTTTTTTAGCATCTAGCTTGCTTTTCTCACACATTTTCTGATCTCTCAGCACTCTAAATTCCATTTCTTTCTTTGCCCAACCTTTCTGGCTCCACTCAAAATTCTCTTGAAATACTGCACACAAGGAACAGCTCTATTGAACCGGTATTGCTCTCATTATACAATTTCTACTATATTTTTGTGAAAACCCTCTCCCCCCCCCCAACACAGGCAGTAGTTAAATCTGGTACTATTCTTCTTCCCTCAGAAAAATACTCGTTTTCACCTCACCGGCTCCCAGATAACACCTCCTGAACACAACCCTGAAGCCTTGTCCAATTAGAAGGTAATTTTCAAAGGCACTGGTACAGATAAAACAACTTTACCCATGGAAATGGTTTGTAATAAGACTGCCCACCTGTTATTTGGGTAAACTTATGCACCTATGTCCTTCATATTTGTAAGGTTACTGGAACTCAGTGGAGGGAAGATCTGGGGAGGGGATTGGATTTAGCATACTTTTGGATTTTCAAAAGTATGCATGTAAATTCCTTGAAATTTTCCTATGCACTAATTAGCAGGTGTAAATTGTGTGTGGGACAGATTTGGAGGAATTATTTTCAAAGTGAACCTATGCATGTAAATTCACATTGAAAATTGGTGCAACTTATGTGTGCATTTTCCAGCTTTCCTCTATGTGCTCTTACAAAATTAATCCCTTAATATTTATTCCTGAAAGCCAAAACTCATGTCCTCAGAGAGGTTTTAGATAGGAGTCACTCCCTGCTCTTCAGAATTGCCCAGAAATGCACAGGTGGTCTGGGTCATTTGCCAGATAAGTGTGTATATCAGGGGTGAATTTAGGATTTTGCCGCCCGCCGCTAGGTACAGTTGGTGCTTTCACCCTCCCACCTCCAGTAAGGGTCTGTTATGGGGTAGCAGAAAGTTGTTCTCTGCTGAATGAGATTCAGCAGAGCTTGAAGGTGGCAGATCTTAGCCAGGCTACTACCTCTAAATGTTTTCTGCCTTAGGCACATGCATAATGGGTGCTTTATTACAAATCCAGGGCTGATGTGCATTACCACTAGTACTGATTTAGGGGAAGTGAAGAATGCCTTTGAGAAGGGTATTTTTCAGATGTCCCTAGGGAGGCCTACCTTTAGCTTTTCAAACTTTACCTGGCCCTTTATTCCTGACCACATTTATCTTATTTGTAACGTGTGCTTATTGTAAGGTTTGGAGTGCTACTGCTAATAAAATTAAAATGTACAGTATACTTATTCAATAAATTTTCTTGGTCTTATACAAATGAATACAATACCAGGCAATTACTGAACAAAACAATACCCCAGGCAAGGGTTGCTTTCAGAGCCTGAGAGGCAGTACCCCTAGTGTTCTCCTATTCACCTGTGCAGGACCAGGCTAGATGCCTGGTCCACCTTAAATGCCTTAAGGAGAGTATGCTCTATGGGCAGGATCCTGCGGGGCATAAGGGGCTCAGAGGGCGTAACCAGAGACTGGGAATAAGAGCTCTGATCCAGGTGGGGATAAGCAGATGAGGCCCAGGTCTCCAGGAGGAAGGCAGCTCTTGTAATGTAACACTGTCCAAACACTGAGCTGAGACAAAGCAGTACAAACTGTGAGTAGAGAACGTACACTGTCTGAAGGTAAAGGCAGTCTACTGTTGTGTATATGATTGAAGCTGTAAATAAAGATTATGGATTCAGACTGAATTTCTGCCTCCAGGCCTGTGGGAATCATTGCTCGTTCCCACAGTGCCCTCCTCCTTCCCTTTTGGGCTTTCATGCTTGCAGACTGACTGAAAAGGGTGGCGTGGTGCCCCCTTCCCTGGCATGACTCCCAGGGCAGTCGCACTTCTTGCTCATCCCTTGTGATGGGCCCTGTACAGTACTGATAGTCTAGATAGGGGCTACCCATCAATATAGAAATACAAGGGGGTGTTTGACGACAAGGGAGTGTTGAATATATGTTGTGTAATTTTCAACATGCTCTGAGCTTGTCTAAGGAACATGAGGAGTACTCTGGGTGGGCTGTTTGAGCCTTCTGCAGACTGGCCTCCCTGCCCTGCCCCTTTGGCTGGTGCCTGTCTGCCTGCTCTGGACAGGAAACTGGAGCTGGGTGTAGTGGGGAAAAGGACAAAGAAGGGACAGGGAAGAGAAAAACAGAAAAGGATGGAAGAAAAGGAGATGGGAAGAGAAAAGAAAAGGAGAGGAAAAGGAGAGGAAAAGGGGAAAATAATGCTAGAGAAGATGAGAGGAGAGAGGTGGATGCAAGGAATGATAAAATGGAGACAAAGCAGAGATGAGGAAGAAAACAGGTCAGACAGGAGAGAATGGGAAAAAGATGGAAAGTAAAAAAAGAGGAGTGAAAATGACTTGGGACGGGAAGCATGAAGCAATAGGAAGAGGAAAGGAAGATGGACCATGGAGAGTGAAAACAGAACAGAGAATACTAGAGAAACAGGAAAGGGGGATAGAAAGAGAGGAGATAGTAGAGAAAGGAGGGAATGAAGGAGAGGGAGCAATAGAGAGAGAGAAGGGATGAGAAGCAACATTAGTGTTCCCTAGGCGTGAACCTTTAGTGTTGTGTGCATCCCTCCCCTCCCAATTCTGTTAGACATCTGTCTACCAGTGGCAGCTCTGGCATAGCATCCACCTCTACATTCCACCCCTGAACCCTAGCAGTTTTACACTTCTTCCCTTCAGCCACCCCTCTCTTTTCTTCCCCAGCCTCAGGAGCCCTCGTTCGCTGCCTAGCAACCCTGCAGCAGTCCCTTTTCTCACTTTCCCAACCTCCCCAACAGTCTCATCTTTTCCAAACCCCCTTCCCAGCAGCCCTCCCTTCTCAGCCACAGAAGCCCCTCTCTCCTACCCCCAGTGTCAGCAACTCTTCTTTCCCAGCCCCAGCAGCTTCCTTGGCTGCAGCAGCATCTTTCTGACTTCCCTCCCTGCCCCAGCAGATTATCCCCTCTCTTTCTCTCTTCCTGCCTCCTACATACCACAGCTGTGCTGGGAGCTCCAACTCCAGCACAAACTCTGCAGCACCCTGCTTTGCCGACTTATCTCGTCTCTTTTCCTGTTCTTCCGGGGTGCTGGCTGCAGCTCAGTCTCTTATGCACTCGCTGCATGCGTGATATTCCTGCATTTCCCTGTTGCTATATGCAATGCATATCCCTTCCTGGCCTGCATCTCTGCCCCCCTCGCAGGCCAGAAACTTCGGGTTCAGGTGCCCAGGAGCAGTGGTGCAGCATAAGCAATTATAGGTGACACCAGGGCAGGGGGCGGCAAGATGGCCCCCCTGCCTCCCTTGTCTTGGGCCCTGCCCATGGGTGAACTCAGCAAAGTCAGCACTGGATGGAGGTATAGGCCATGTGCAGCGTATCTGCCACTGCCAGTCCTTTTGTTCTGCTGTGGCACCGCCCCCAAAATTGTGTTGCATTAGGCGGCAGTCTAGTTAGCCTAGTGCTTGAGACTGCCTTAATGATAGTGAAGGGAGGACAGAGCAGAGGCATTTTGTCCTTTTTATACTTTGTAACTTTTATAATGATTATAAATATCAAATGTTAATAAACATAAGCAAGCATACAGTGGACAAAATGGCATATATGTGCATGCACCCATTCCCTTGTCTTACTCCCGACCCTGGGAACACACTTTTCTCCACTGTGGAGAGACAGATTGTGTACTTTGCACATGGAGCAAAAGTGCACATGCTGTGTAACAGTACATGTACTTCTACCCACAAGGATGCTGAACAGTGTTCAGAAGCACGGTTTATATGTACACACATGTGCACCTGTGGGGAAGATCTTAATTTTACTTCTTTAATTAGGATTCCTATAGGACAGTTTCAGGTGGGATAACAAAAGTAGATACTAAGAATGGGTAATTTGGAGTTAGGTGGATAACTTGTGAGTTATCCATCTAATTTGCTTTGGATATTGACCTCTAATGGGGCAAAAACTTACCTGAGTAATTTCAGGACAGCAGTTTGTACCACTTGACTTACAAATAGCAACACTACTCAGCTAACTGTAAGCCTCGCATGGGAATGCCCTCTGCTCTCCCTGTTTTTATATGCCTACATTTTACCTGGGTAAAATTTCATCAGTTGATGGGGCAGGAAATTTGAATCTCAGGATTTGCCTGGCTAAAAACCCTTTAGAGTCTCATCCTCTGAGGTAACAAAATCAATCATTATATCAACTGAAAAGACAACACAAATAAACTTTTTAAAGCGTGAGTGACACAGATCTAGCAAATTATATAGAGAGATATTTTGCTCTTCTTTATTTTTTTTTACGTATTACTTTAGCAACACATGTACAAACTGTCATACCAATAAAGTTCCTGAATCTGAAAGGGGGAGAGATTGTGGGGAAGGAGATGAAAAGGATGCAATATCAGGGGGAGAGGAAAAGAAAGTAGGAGAGAGAGAGAAGGTGATGCCAGTGCTGGAAGAAGTGTAGAGGAAGATGGCTGAAGAAAAAAAAAAGGGGGAGGGGGGTTGAAGGCGAAGTAAACACAGGGAGGGGGTAGGGTAGAAATAGCCAGGGAGGACAGTGCTGGGTACTGTGAAGAATAGCAGAGGAAAGTGTGGAGAGGAGTGTGCAGGGAGGAGGAACAGAAAGCAGGGGGGGTTGGACGAGATGGAAACAGATGGTGGAGGGCACAGCAAGTTCTAAGGGTTATGAGGCCTGTCCTGAACCCTGGAACTGACCTTGGTGCGAGCCCCTGCCTGGTTTGTACTCTGACTTTTATTCCGTCAGTCAGACAGTTGAAAGGAGGAGGGGTAGAGAAAGCGGAGGAGGAGGAGGAGGCAGGAGAGAGAAGGGGTTTGAAAGTGGGAAGCACGCAGAGAGCAAGGCGTTAGAGGGGAGGTGCGGCTCGTTCGCCTCAGCCTTCTGTTTCCCGCAGGCTCAATATCGAGGAAGACGCTGGCTGCCGGGTCCAGCCCCTGCGAGGGAGGAAGAGCGGCCCCGGGGCTGCAGCGCGCGCGCACGCACACGCACCGCCTCCCGCCGGGGACATGGTGGGCATCCCCGGAGCCCTGCAGTGTAAGGCCCTTCCGCCGCCTTCTACCCCGCTCTCGCGCGCTCCCTCTCTCTCTCTCCTCTCGGCGCTGCAGCGGATTTCTTTAGTCAGACTTGCCCCGGGTCCTCCTGACTCGTGAGCGATTCGGACCTCGCACTGTTTTCTGGTAACTTACAAGGTTTTTTTTTTAACCCCCCTTTGTTTACTGTTGGATACTAATCGTGGTTTTCTTAATTTAAATATATTTTGCAGCAGTACTAGCTGTTCATGTGTTTAAAGGTCCAAAGAGAAACTGCCAAGTCTTCATCTTTCCCTTTTAGTTATTTCAGAAAAAAAAACCCCAAAACAAGTAAAAGAAGCTCGCTGCTGTGACTGTGCCTGGCTCTGGGCTGTAAAATTCCTCGGCAGGCTACGGCTCTCTTGTGTGCAGCCCCCGGTTAGTCCTCTGGCACCGGGTATGAAAGCCGCTGCTAACTTAACTGGCTGGCACCTGTGAAACACTCGGGACGGGCAAACCAGCAGGTTTAGCCACCCTAGCCTTAGTGAGGGACTTGTTCAGTTTGATGGATCTTATTACAAACTTCGAAACAAGATTTATTGATTTATTACAAGAATGTACAAGAGAGTACTCTGAGCGAAGTAGAGGATTATACAATGTTACTTGCATAAAAACAAATAACGTGTGTACTGCATAAATATATAACGCCCCGAGACAAATGGTAGAGATTAGAGAAACTGGAGAAGGTGGCCAGTGTGTTGGGAGTGATGGGGTTCATAGGTTCTCGCGTATTTGAGAGATTAGGGAAGTTGATCCAGGTCTACACTGTACAGTGAAATGTCTGTGGCCAGTTTGGTTTCTACCTGGAGAAAATTCCAGAGCCTGGGGTTGAAAGATGATGAGGCACACTTAGGAGTTCTGGCCAGTCTTTATGGGCAAGGAGTTATAGGTGCGCCTCTGCAGGAAGATTTGTAGGGAGACCGATAAATTGGGCCTTGGCCATGTAGTAACTTGAAATCAATGCAGGGGGCTTTGAATTGAACTCAATAGGGGATTGGTAGCCAATGCAGGTTCTGAAGGACTGGGCTAATGTCTCTGTGGCTGCAGTTGGACAATATGTAAACTAAAGTACTTTCTCCCATTTTGTGCCTATGGTGAAAATGCTTGGTGGCCCAAAATCTTTTCTCCCTCCCTGTGCCTTCAACATCATTTCAAATGCATTTGAGTAGGAGGACTTTTTACTTTTGAGTGGAAAAAGAACAGATTTCAGCCTGAAGGGAGAGCAGAATAGCAACACTGGTTTTGAGGTTCTAGCTTTCTTTAATGGTACTTGCTGATTTCAGACACGTTAGAGTAATTCAGTCATTGTGTAACTTCATATTTTAACATTGTTTTGGTATCTCTTTTGATACAGTGGAGTCAATATTAATTAACAAGTCCTACAGGTACAATAAAAGAGTATTTTCCCTGCAAGTAAGAAAAAGAAGAGGGATGAACTGAATTGTTTAAATACATCCATGTTTAAAGTGGGAAAAAAAGTAATGGAAAACTACATACTTGATGTATTTAACAATGAACTAATAATGATACTCAAATTTCAACGAATAGATATTGTTTTAGGCAATGGGACAAAAAGTGAAGTTTGGGCAGATGCCTTGCTATAATTCGGGATTATTGTTGGATACTGTAAAACAATGGGGCCTATTTTCTGAACTGCATTAACACATACTAAATGCATGCAACGTGTTAAGCTTGTGTTTGCATTAACATTTATTTATTTATTAGAATAAGCAGAGTATGAGCAATTTAATGCAGGAGAACATGAGGAAGATGTATAGCTTATTTTTGTTTTTATTTGCATGTTTTTTATTTTTATGTTAATTTTTATGTTGCATATTACTATTTTATGGATGTAACTATGGAAACCGCTTAAATTCTGATTTGCGGGATACAATTTTTTAATTAAACATCTTGTATTAAAGTGGATTTTGTATTAAAATGTAAATCAACTGATGTACAGAATTATGCTAATCAGCTCATTTAAATTTAATATGGATCAGGTTGATGCACTAATCTATATTAATGCCACCATTAACACAAATCTTTGCATCATTAGAGGTTCTGTGTAAAACATGCATGGTAATGTATGTTATTGCAGCACTTTAATATGATATTCTCCAACGGATGAAACACTTTTTCAGGCCGATGCAATATAGTGTGCTCAGCCTGCACACAGCTTGACGCGCAGTCGGACATGGGTTTTGGACATGCTAGAATAGTTCCTGATGCAATAATGGGATTAGCGTGGCTAATAGCCTTTTATTACATGAGCCCTGGATGCAAAAGTCACCGTGCACCCGACGTGCACATTTTAACCCGTAAATATTAACACCAGCCCTGGAGCTGGCACTAAGTCTTGATGTGCCCCAGGACTCAACAAAACAGCAAAAAAAAAAAAAAATACCGCTTTTCTATGGTTCCTCCAACGTAATATCATTGCGATACTAAGTAGGAGGAACCACAGAAAGCAGCATTATGAAAAAAAATAGTCTTGATGGTGGTCAGGTTAGGAAAACGGCCTCTCAACCGATGTTCGGTCATGGGTTAGGAAAATGGACGCTGGTAAATTGAGCGTCCGTTTTCTTAACTCGCAAAGCAATGTCTCCTGGGTGCCCGATGCCAGGGACGCAAAATTTATCCCTAGGGTGTCCTTTTTAGTGTGGCACCTCATTAACATACCGCATCGGGTGCCCAGGAGAGGTGGATGGGTGCGTGTTAGGACAATGGGCATTTAGTGAGAACCCATTTTCTATGTGATTTGATTGCGTCAGCCCCTTAGTGAATAGTGTGTTAAATGGATGTAGTAACACGTTTAACACATTTTAGTAATGTAAGATTTTAACTACTTCATTTGTTAATTGAAAAATTTGAGTACTGATGCATTCAGGGCAGTGCTCCCTCTAAGACTGTGTGCAAAATTATTTTTTTGTGTGAGCAGCAATTTTTTTAAAACCAATTTTTGAGCACCACTATAAGTGTTGTATTTCTGTATATAGCACAAACAAAATTTGTGAGCGACTGTAAAACCTGTGAGTGATGCTCCTACATGTACAAACAATTGCTCATGCGCTCAGCTTAGAGGGAGCTATGATTCAAGATTTGTATAGTCATAAGGATGGATTTTCATGATAGCCTTTCATAAATATTGTTATTCTTGCATTTGGCTACATAGCTATATTATGTAGTTTACTGAGGAATAGAGATAATTTATATTAAGATTTGGGCACTTTGCTATAGATGGACAGTAAGTATTTAGAAAAAATGTTTTGTCTTTTTTTTTTTGTATCTGTTTTAGGTGTGCCCTTAACTCCTTGTAGGAGTTTCTTCTGTTGTGTTTGAAATCAGACCCATCAGAGAAATATAGGTCTCCACCCCCTTCTAATCCAATTTGGTTTTACGCCTAGCAGACATTAAACAGTCACTTGTGCTGCCTAGCATTTTCATAAACCTAGGCAGAAACTGCATTTTTTACTTCCCTGACTTACAGATCTTCAGGCAAAAATCACATGAATAGTAGTAGTATTTTCATGGGTTTGTTGGAGAATTCTTTGTCACAGTTCAAAAGCATTCTATTCCAGATTTAATTTGTACTTATGAGGTCAGCATTCTACTCCAGCGCATTACCTACTCACATGTTTTAGACACCTTCCACCATGCTACCCAATCAAACATGGTTCTCTTGTTTGAACCACTGGCCTCAGTCTCCTGTTGATTGGTATTTTTCCATGTCTTTTTGGTCTTTCTTTGGGCGTTTTCCTCTCCAGCCATCCTGCTGATGTAAATTTTCTCCTTTCACATATCTTCCCTGAAGCCCTGAAATGTGCCATTATCAAACCCATTCTCAAAAAAACGCAACTGAACCCCTCTGACCCAGCCAGTTACAGACCCATCTCAAATCTGTCATTCATATCAAAGATCTTCGAAAAACATGTGAATCTCCAACTCTCGGAACACCTGGAAAACCACAATATACTGTACCCCACCCAACACGGATTCAGGAAATCTCTCAGCACCGATACTCTCCTCCTATCCCTCACAGACACAACCCTAAGAGGCATTGACACCAGTCACTCCTACCTTCTGATACTACTGGGCATCTCTGCCGCCTTCGATACCGTTAACCACGATATACTACTAACCCGACTAAAGGAGATTGGACTAGGTAAAAACACCATAAAATGTTTGGCTTCTACCTATCTAACAGATCCTACAAAGTACACCTCAACAACAATGAATCAAAACAATTCCCACTTCCCCACGGTGTACCACAAGGATGCTCACTCTCCTCCACCCTTTTCAATATTTATTTGCTCCCCCTCTGCAAACTCCTCTCCAGCCTGGACCTCCCCTACTACATCTACGCAGATGATGTCCAGATACTACTCCCTATCAAAGAAAACATTCCAAACACCCTATTCCTATGGGAATCCCTCTTCTTCCAAATAGAAAATCTCCTTACTCAGATATCGCTCACACTCAACCACAAAAAAACAGAAATACTACACATCTCAAACAAACCCACCACAAAGATTATCCAAGACCTCTCGACCACCCAACCAAACAAACAACTCACCACAGAAGTAAAAGACCTTGGTATCACACTGGACTCCGAACTCAACCTAAAAAAACACATCAACGCAACAATCAAAGAGGGATATTACGAATTTCAAGTCCTCAAAAAGCTCAAACCGCTACTCTTCACTCACGACTATCGAACAGTACTCCAGTCCCTCATATTTTCCAAGCTGGACTACTGTAACTCCCTCCTCCTCGGACTCACTGCCTCCTCCATCAAATCCCTCCAACTTCTGCAAAATGCAGCAGCCAGATCTCTCACAAACAGCATTCGTTCATCACACATTACACCCATACTAAAAGAACTCCATTGGCTCCCCGTAACCTACAGAACACAATACAAAATCCTAACACTCCTTTACAAACCTATCAACAACAAAAAACTGGAATGGCCAAAGGACATCTTCCACCATCATCACTCCCAAAGAAACCTCCGGTCCCAAAACACCGGCCTGCTTTCCACCCCTCACACAAAACTAGCTCACCTCACCACAACCAGAGAACGCACCATTTCTGTAGCGGGTCCCTCTCTATGGAACAAGCTGCCCACCCAACTAAGACTTGAACCCTCTACCCAGTCATTCAAAAAAACCCCTGAAAACCTGGCTATTCCAAAAAGCCTACCAACATACAACCTACCTCACCACACCCCCTTCCCCCTGCACCACCCCACCCCCCTGTTCCATAACAGATCTTTCTAAACTTTCCTCCCAAGCCACACCCTAACCCCCCCTCCCCCCTTAACCCTTCTCCGTCCCACAATAATTATTTAAGGCTTAATGTTATCATATACCAGTTAAATTTTTTATCAAGTTATATTGTTGCAATGTTCCCAATGTTTTAATTATAAGATACCTTAATCTTAAGTTATATTGCTTCATTGTTACTATGTATCAATAATAAGACACCTTTGTCTTACTATTCCACTAGTTATAATGTAAACCAATGTGATATACTCCAATGAATGTCGGTATATAAAAACAAACAAATAAATAAATATCCTAAACCAGTATGTTTTTTTTTTTTTTTTATTATTTTGTAGAAATAAAATGAGCATAAAACATGGTGCAGAATATTAGGAATTCAGTCCATGGGATGGAGGCAGTGGCAGAAACCTGGAAGAATAATGGATTTTAAAAATGGAATAGTTACATGGAAATGCTTTGCTGCCTTCCCATTACTTTTAAGATGTTTAATCTACTGACCCACTAAGAATTCTATCGGTAGCGCAAGAGATCATTGAGCATCCTATTTCCTCATATATATATAGACCACTAGAAACATGAGTCGGAAAGCAGTTTAAATATTGATTAGCCAAATACTGTTTGAAATAGTGGGGGCCAACTGAAAGGGGTCTGGGTTAGGGATTTTTTTGCTCCAAAACTAGGGCCTCTGGTTCATTCTCTGCTTCGTGATTTATCACAGTGATTTTCCTTGGGAATGAACAAACTGGATATATTTATGTAAAATATGGATTCACCTTGAAATGTTTATTGCAAAGACTGTGGATGAAATAAGTTTTTTTTACTTTATGTACTACTTTACCCCAGGAGAGGTATGCTAGGTTACTTTGAAATGACTCCCCTTTCTTGTGAGTTTATTCATTGCTAAGTGGGTGAGCATTTTAGCTATATTTGTGCAGAGAGGTAATCCATGTGTGCATAATTAAACTTGGAATAATAGCTGCAGTGCCAGAAAACATTTATTTCTATGCCTAGAATGGAATTGAGTATGAAATATATACAAGGCACACACAGGCTTCTGGCTGCCCTGCTTTTATTTTATTATCTTTGACCTACGAAACATTTAATTATGGAGCAGTGTTAGATTCAAGGAGAGAATTTACATTTTGCTCTCACAGGCCTGAGCAATCAATGAAGTGCTTGGAAAGTCAGACATGATGCTGAAACATTATTGGGTTTCCCTGGAACAGGAATAGAGAGTGTGAGGGCAGTGGTTCTGCCCTTTTGTCTTGGTGCATTTTGGCCTGTTGTGATATATGAAGTAATATAATAAGCTTGAGTGCATCCAAGAATGCAGAAGCAAAGGGGGAAGGTTTTCAGATGGAGTGGGATGGCCTCAGAAGGAAGGAAAATGTGCTTTGCTGCCAACAGAAACTTAGAAATCTCTGAAAAAGCTTCATACTTGGTTTCTCAAGC
Organism: Rhinatrema bivittatum; assembly: GCF_901001135.1. Classification (NCBI taxonomy): domain Eukaryota; kingdom Metazoa; phylum Chordata; class Amphibia; order Gymnophiona; family Rhinatrematidae; genus Rhinatrema; species Rhinatrema bivittatum. The sequence goes on along the minus strand of NC_042622.1, from coordinate 66,109,489 downwards.
GGTTATTAGCAGGTGGAAACTAGAATTTATTGACTCCCTCTTGTCACTGACTGTATTTTACAATAAAGTTACTGGAAGCCTGTTGGGATGTGGGGGGGGGGGGGGGATTTTTGTGTAAATTGAGATGGCTACAAGAGTCTTGCACTCTTAAACTAAATTCTGCAAGTAATTCAATTTTGCAGTTTTGAGACTAAGAGGATGCAAATCCAGTTTGTCATTTTACATTTATTCATTTTATTTTATGTCTTCTCAGTATGAGATTTGATGTATTATGGATGTAACGCTGTAAGCTGCGGTGAACAGACTGCAATTTGCGGGCTACTAGCCTAATAAATACATTTTTTGCACTCTGGATTGGAAAGGTAGAGGGTAGTGGATGCTTGGAATGCCCTTCCAAAAGAAGTGGTGAAGACAAAAGCAGTAAACTAATTTAAAAAGGCATGGGATAAACACTGTGGATCCCTGAAGGCTGGAGTTGGAAATTAAGAAAAGGGTGCATGGGAATAGCCAGCATGGAGCGGCAGTTACTACTTCTAACAGAAGGCATGGGATTATTACCATTAACCAATTAGCTTATATGATTTTGACAGAACTGCAGCATCACTCTCCTCTTTGGTGGGGGGAAAAAGGGGGAATTGGATTCAGACAATATGCTGGGCCCTGACTTTTATGGTCCAGGGTACTGATACGCAGACATTAGGGAACTGCTTCTACGGCCAAGTCCAAAAGTAAAGCACGTTCAAGCAACAGTATTGTATGAATTATCAGGAAGACTGCTTGCTCTGTAAAAAGTAGATAATACATTGACATCGTCGGCTCAGTGTGCTGCGGCAGTCAAAAAAGCAACTTAAGAGGGGAATGGTGAATAAAATGGAAAATATCATAATGCCTCTGTATTGCTCCATGGTGAGACCACACCTTGAGTACTATGTACAATTCTGGTTACCGCATCTCAAAAAAGATATAGTTGCACTGGAGAAGGTACAGAGAAGGGCAACCAAAATGATAAAGGGGATGGAACAGCTCCCCTATGAGGAAAGGCTAAAGAGGTTAGGACTGTTTAGCTTGGAGAAGAGATTGCTGAGGGGGGATATGATAGAGGTCTTTAAAATCATGAGAGGTCTAGAATGGGTAAATGTGAATCGGTTATTTACTCTTTTGGATAATAGAAGGAATAGGAAGAACTCCATGAAGTTAGCAAGTAGCACATTTAAAACTAATCAGAGAACATTCTTTTTCACTCAATGCACAATTAAGCTCTGGAATTTTTTTGCTAGAGGATCTGGTTAGTGCAGTTAGTGTAGCTGGATTTAAAAAAGGTTTGGATAAGTTCTTGGAGGAGAAGTCAATTAACTGCTATTAATCAAGTTGTCTTAGAGAATAGCCACTGCTATTACTGGCATCAGTAGCATGAGATCTACTTAGTGTTTTGGTACTTGCCAGGTAATTGTAGCCTGGATTGGCCACTGTTGGAAACAGGTTGCTGGACTTGATGGACCTTTGGTCTAATCCAGTATGGCAATTTCTTATGTTCTTAAAAATGTTGCTAGCAATAATTTTGTTATGGGTTTGACAGTTGCTTAATTTTGACTTTTAATATTACTATCCTTAATATAAGGCTTGGTGTAACTGCATGGAGTGGCAGATATTACCCTTACAAGAAACATGGGGGAAACCTTCACAGAGTGGCAGTTACTACCATAAGAAGTTTGTTGGGCAGACTGGATGGACCATTTGGTCTTTTTCTTCTGACATTGCTATGTTACTATCAGGTCGATACAGTAAGGCCGCGGTAGAAACAGTGCGGCAGTGTCAGGCGCACCCTTCCTCCCCGCACGCACAGTTCTCTTCACTTAGTCCCCGATACTCTCTTCTAATCGCATGCAAATGCATGCCGCGGCTTTAAAGCGTTAGGGAAGGGTTATGCCCGCGTAACCCATTTTACTGTATAGGCACTTAATACAGCGCCTATACAGTAACCTGGGTGCGCTGGTACCTGTCATTTCAAATGTCATTTCAAATGACATTTGAAATGACAGGCACCAGGAAGTGTAAAAAAAAACAAACCAAAAATATGTAAAAACCTGAGTGTTAAAAAAAAATAATTTTTTAAATACCTGTCACTTTCATGCGGTCATCCAGGCAGCGGCGTGGGTCCAGGCGGCCGGCGGGCGGTGGCGGGAGCCGGGTGTTCGATCGAGGCCGCGGGCGGGTAGGCGCGTGTTCGATTGGGCGGGCGCGGCAGCGGGATCCGGGGGGCGGGTGGGCGCGTGTTCAAACGAGGCCGGGTCGCACAGGCGCTCATTAATTCAGGCGGAGGGAGCCGGCGGCGAAAGCGGCCTCCGGCAACCCCCACCTGCAGGCTCGCATTCACTGCCGGTGGGGGTTGCCGGAGGCCGCTTTCGCCGCCGGCTCCCTCCGCCTGAATTAATGCGCGCCTGTGCGACCCGGCCAGGTCACACAGGCGCGCATTAATTCAGGCGGAGGGAGCCGGGTGGTCGTGCATTCATCCAGGCAGAGGGAACCGTGGGCCGTTTTCGCCACCGGTTCCCTCTGCCTGGATGAATGGCCGTGCGATTTCAGCGCTGAAGGCAGTCACATGCCGTGGTCACGGCATGTGACTGCCTTCAGCGCTGAAATCGCACGGCCATTCCTTCACTGCTGGTGGCCGTGCATTCATCCAGGCAGAGGGAACCGTGGGCCATTTTCGCCACCGGTTCCCTCTGCCTGGATGAATGGCCGTGCGAAATCGGGAGGAAGGGAGAAGGGACTGCCGTAGCAGGCCCGAGCCTTGCTACTTTTTCGTTTTTTGTTTTTTTGTGCTTCGGGAGGAGGGGACCGGACGGGCTGCAGGAGACCGGACTGGGGCTACACCGGAGACCGGACGGGACCAGGGCGGGTAAGCAATGTTTTTTTACACTACACTACACTACACTAACTCCTACTAGGGGGAGGCGGTAAACTAACACTTAAGGCCGCGGCAAAACAGCGGGTTACTGAGGAGATAGTATCAGCGCCCGTTACAGTATCGGAGGGGAATAGCTAATTCCTTCATTATACAGCTTTTCGTTCATTTACAATGCTGGGTGCGGAAAGGGTTATGAGTCTATTTTAGGAAGCGCTAAGGACGCGTGAAACTGGAGACTGTATCGCTGGATCGCCTTACTCGTCTGTATTGTGCGCTCCCAGCACGTTACAGACGGGCAATCTTTAACTGCACGTTACTGTATTGACCTTTATGTTAGAAGTGCAAGAAGTTCCTGCTTTGCAAAGTTGTCGACCTGAAACCCCATACCCATCCCCAGACTACTTTTTCAGTTAAAAAAAACCCATAGAAACATAGAAATGACGGCAGAAGAAGACCAAATGGCCCATCCAGTCTGCCCAGCAAGCCTTCGCACTTTTTTTTTCTCCTCTCTCATACTTATCTGTTACTCTTGGCCCTTAGTAACCTTTTGGTTCTGTATCCCTTCCACCCCCGCCATAATGCAGAGAGCAGTGGTGGAACTGCATCTAAGTGGATATCTAGCTTAGGCTTGGATTTATCAAAATGCAGTAAGTACTGCATGCGATAGCAAAAGGGGCGTATAGGTAGGTATTTGTATCCCTATGGTAGGCCCACCTAGTAACTCGAGGTGGGATTTAGGTATGAGTGTAGGGGGTTAGGGGCCACTTTGACATTCTACGTGACACGTACGAATAGAACAGTGGTCTCTTGTGAAGATCTGATGGCCTTCGGAGTGAGGAAACTCACTCCAAGATGAGATTTGGGCAATGTTCTCTCAACCTAGCTTGATGGACTCTCTACCTGGGTAACAGGTAGAGAGTCCATCCTTGATCCAATTCCCTAGTCACCCAGTCGAAAAAAATCAATCAGATTTGTCTGACAGGATCTTCCCCTGGTGAATCCATGCTGCCTCTGGTCCAGCAATTCCTCAGACTGTAGATAGTTCACTATTCTTTCTTTCAACAGCGACTCCATTACTTTACCCACCACTGAGGTGAGGCTAACCGGCCTGTAGTTTCCAGCCTCCTCTCTGCTCCCACTCTTGTGAAGTGGGACCACCATTGCTCTTCTCCAATCACTTGGCACCACTCCCGTTTCTAGGGATCTATTGAACAGGTCACGCAGCGGACCCGCCAGCACATCTCTGAGCTCCCTCAGTATCCTGGGATGAACCTCATCAGGCCCCATGGCTTTGTCCACTTTCAGTTTTCCCAGCTCTTCCCATTCATTCTCTTCTGTAAATGGAGTTACATCTACTCCACTCCCCTCCAGTTTCTTGTTAACTAGTGACGGTCCTTTTCCTGAGTCCTCTTTAGTGAACACCGAACTATTTTAGTATTTCTGCCATTTCTTCGTCTCTCTCTTCACATTCATCCTTTTCATCTTTCAATTTCACTATACCACTTGGAACTTTTCTCCTTTCTCTGATGTATCTGAAAAATGTTTTGTCACCTCTCCTTACCTCTTTGGCAATCCTTTCTTCCGCTTGACTTTTTGCTGTCTTGATTACTTTCTTAGTCTCCCTCAGTTGTACCAGATATTCTTCTTTGTGCCGTCTCCTCTTGAATGCTGTTCTTTTAGCTTTTATTTTGTCAGCCACTTCCTTTGAGAACCATATAGGTTTCATTTTTCTTTTCCTTTTAGTTTGGTCTACAGTTGATCCACATCTCTTATTCTCCCAGCCTTTTAGTTCTTCCTCCAAGTACTTCCCCATTTCCTCAAAGTCTGTGTTTTTGAACTGCAAAACTCAGGTCTTTGTGCTTCTTCTCCATATCCTTTGTGTGATATGAAACCATAACGTTTGATGATCACTTGTGCTGAGGTGGGCGCCCACTTGGACATCAGAGACATTATCTCCATTAGTGAGTACTAAATCAAGTATAGCTCCCTCTCTTGTGGGTTCCATTACCATTTGTTTGAACAAAGCCCCTTGCAAGGCATCCACTATTTCTCTACTATTGCTAGATTCAGCAGAAGGGATTCTCCAGTCTATATCTGGCAGATTAAAGCCTCCAACAATCACCACTTCTCCCTTCTTTCCCATCTTTTGGATGTCTTCAACCAGATCTCTGTCATGCTCTTCCTTTTGATTTGGAGGCCTGTAAACCACTCCAATATAAATGGATGCCCCATCATCTTTTTTTTAGGTCGTCCCATATTGCTTCTTCATTGCCCCATCTTCCTTGCAGCTCAGAAGCCTTGGATATTGTTTCTGACATAAAGAGTTACTCCTCCCCCTTTCCTATCCTCTCTGTCCTTCCTTAACAAGTTGTAGCCCGGTATGGCCGTATCCCAATCATGAGATTTCGTGAACCACGTCTCCGTGACAGCAACAATGTCTAAGTCAACCTCCACCATTAGGGCTTGCAGATCTGGGATCCTATTGCCCAAACTACGGGCATTTGTGCTCATAGCTTTCCAGCTTTTCTTGTTCAGTTCACTGCTTTTCTTGGACTCCTTTTGTGACTTTAGTTGAGTTTTGTTATTCACTTCACCTTTTCCCATTGAAATTGTGCAAAGGAAAGGATTATTGCCTCTGATGACAGATTCATCCATCGCAATGAGCTTTTTTCCTTTGGTTACTGATCTGGAATTTCTATATGCATTGGGTTTCTTCTCTCTTCTCAGTTAACACTTCAATCTTTTTCTCAAGAACTTCTTCAGTATTTAATATAGAGAAGGCTTTTTGTACTTGTACTTGATACAGTGTATGTCTCTGCAACACAGATCTAATTCTACCAGAGCCCACTGTAATCCTGTTTTTGGAGTTCCTTAATGCCCTGTTTGAGTGGGGCGGTAGACATGTGGGCTGCACAGCTGTAAAGAACGGGTGTCTTCTTCAATTGTCAAGGAAACAAGAAAAGTAGGACGATCTATGATTTCAAAACCTGAAGTTTTAAGAAAAATAGTCAGGTTCTACATATCTAGAGGTAGTCCACCGGAATCCACGAGTGGATGCCTTTCAGCTGAAGAGAGCTTCATGATTCATGAGGAGTGAGTTTTTCTCCAGGGAAGGGGGGGGGGGGGTGTCCACAATTGCTGAAACATCCAGGAAGCCTCTCACTATTGCAGTCCTGAGTGCAGAAATGGAACTAGTGGCCATTTTAGAACCTTCTGAACTCAGCCTGGCTGCATGTACACAGATGGGGAATGAGGTAGATTCTCTCGGCAGCAGCTTCTAAAGAAACAACTTCTGTTCCCCCTTCCTTGGAGTCCTCCTGGATTTGGGCCTCTATTTCAATTTTTTTTTTTAAATGTTGTATGTTTATTATTTTGTATTGGTATTTAATTAATCTTAAAATTGTATGTATGTAAAATTTGTAAACCACCTAGATTGACAATAGGTGATATAGAACAAAAGAGAAAATTAAAAAAATAAATGTCTGCAACAAGCGTTTTGCTGTAGGTCAGAAAGCAGTCCCTTCAGCTGCTTCAGTCCTTCCACCACTCAGATTTTCCAGGAGGTCAGGGCAGAAGAAGGTCCAGAGGGGAGGAAGAGAGGAAATTGCCGGAAGACATTTTTATGGTTCAGAGGATTCTCTTAGTGATTTCAATAGAGTCCCACAGGAAAATAATAAGGAAGAGTTGAAAAAACGGAATATCCTCCTGAAGGGGAAGATGGTACTGCAATGCTATGTCCTTTTTCATAAGAAGGAAGTTGCATGCTTAATTTCCCAATCTCATATATACTTTGAAATTTGTAGAGGATAAGGAGGAGGAGACTTCTTCCTCAGCAGAAGATCCTGTTATGATCCATATTTGAAAACTTTCCAAGTTCTTCCCTCCCTTAAATCTGTGAAAGATTTGATAGAATTGGAATGGGTATCTCCTGAAGCAAATTTTAAGGGAGGACGCTCTCTGGCCAAAGCTGGAACCAGGAACAGCATATTTGGCGGATGTCTGCTAGGGGTATGGCATCTATAGGAGGCTGCTTTGGCTGCAAAATTGATCAGCGGACTCCATATCCAAGTCCAACTTGTCAAAACTTCACTTTTAAGAGTTTTGTTTGGAAAAGATCTTGAGCAAATAGTGAAGGTTTGAGGGGAGTCCATGGTTTCCCGAGGATAGGTTAAGATGTTTCTCACGTTCTTTTCTGGTCTGGAATAGACTTTGGGACTCCAGAAGATTTAAGCAGGGAAGAAATATTAGTAATCGGAGATCCAAAACCTTTGGCAGATTTCAGTCTTTTTATTCAAATGAGAGGAAGTAAGGAAGGACCTTCTGGTCAGGAGCTGTTTGAGGGCAAGCAGAATTGTGACGGACGTCCATCAGAGATGGGGCCCAAATTATGTCAGATCAGTGGGTCATAGAGATCATATGGGATAACTACGCCCTGGAATTCTCTTGTCCTATTTCAGATGCTTTCATGGTCCTCTCTGTCACTCCATCAGAAAGAGAAGCCATAAGAACTCGAGGAAGACTCCTGGACTAGAAGGTGATAGTATCTGTCCTGGAAGACTGATGGGTTCTAATTCAATATTCTGTTTATTTTGTGGTTTCCAAAAAAGAGGGTCCTATCTTCCAATTCTGGATCTGAAGCAGGTCAACAACTAATTCATGAAGGTAACTCATTTCAGAATGGAAACATTGAAGTCTGTAATAATAGTGATGCGAAAGTGAGAATTCCTGACCTCCTTTGATCTAACAGGCTTAGCTTCACATTCTGATAAGGACAGATCATCAGCACTTCTTTCATTTTGCAGTGCTAGGGCGCATTCATCAGTTTCAAGCACTGCCCTTTGGCCTAGCCATATCTCTGAGGACGTTTTCAAAGGTAATGGTATTGTGGCAGCAGCACTGTGCAAGGAAGGGGTATCTGGATAAGGACAAAGTCAGTCTGTGAAAGTACACTGGCTATCCATAAGGTAGTTCTATTTTTTCAGGAATTAGGTTGTTCACTTAATTTCTCAGAAGCAAATTACAGCCACCTCGGATTCTAGAGTACTGCTTGACACGAACATAGGCTGGGTTTGGCTAATGGGACAGATTATTCAGAAGCTGGGCAGCAGGTCTGTTCATTAATGTTCGCCAAGAGTCTGACTATATGTTATCTTCAACTTCTAGGTTCCATGGCAGTGGCACTGGATCTGGTGCCTTGGGCAAGGGCACACACAAGGCCTCTTCAAAATGCTTTGCTCTCCAGATGGAATCCCCAGTCTCAGATCTATCCCATAAAATGATCCATCAGGATGAGTCTGCAATGGTGGCTAAATGCAAGAACTTGGAGTTCAGAGTGGACCTTGAATCCCCAGCCTGAGTAATGGTGAGGATGGATGCTAGTCTGATGGGGGGAGGGGGGATGCACATTATCTGGGACCTGTGACTCAAGGTCACTGGACTCTCGAGGAGACAAAATAGTCTATCAGTTGATTAGAAGCCAGAGCTATTTGTTTAGCTATCCAGAAACTTGCTCTCTACTAAAGGGTCATGCAGACAGAATAATGTTCGACAACGCCACAGTGATGGCATGGTACCTCACTGATTCATGTACAAGTCCGCAAGTGTCCTTGGAGTGTATTAACTATTTGTTTGGGCAAGAGAGAATTTGAAGATAATTGCAGCCTCACACATAGCCTGGGTGAAAATGTTTAAGAGGACTTTCTTAGTTACAAAGTTATCGACCCTGGGGAATCCATTGATGGCTCTCTTGGTGACCATAAAAAATGTGAAAGTAGAAAGAAATTTCAGCTGGAAAAGACATTCATTCTTTTAGTCTCAATGTTGTAGTCCAGACTTGGCTGGAAGAAGCACTTCTGTATGCCTTTCCTCCATGGTAAGGTGACTATGCCAGTGATTTTTGGAAGATCTTTCTGAGGGTTTGGCTATTAATTCCTTGAAGATGCAGGTCACAGCTCTTGCATGCTAATGGGGGGGATGCATTTTGATAGGCCCTTATCTTCGCATCCAGACATGTCATTTTTTTAAGTGGTGTTAAACATATTAGGCCCCTTCTGATGATTCCTGTTCCTTATTGGGATCTAAATTTGGTATTGTATTTTCTTTCTGGGTTGCAGTTTGAATCTATTCAATTTCTCTGAAGCTGCTTATTTTTGAAAGTGGTTTTTCTAGCTGTTATTTGTTCAGCTTAGAGAATTTTGGAGCAACAGGCACTTTCATGCAGAGAGCCTTTTTTTTATTGGTCACAAAGAATATAGTTAAGATTCGCACAGTGCTTTCTTTTCTTCCGAAAGTGGTCGCATTCTTTCATTTTGAATCACTGTTTGCCTTTGTTAGTAAGAATTCCGATTTCGCTGAATGTTTATTTAAAATCTTGTTTCTGCAGTCTTCTATAAAATTATATTCAGTGCAGATGTAATGAGATCTCAAGGTCACTAATATTTTTCCGAAGTCAGATTATCTGTTTGTCCTGTATAGTGGCGTATGGAAGGTTGGCTGGTTTCTCCTCTAGAGATTTGTAGGACAGCAACTTGGTCTTCTCTACTTTTTTTTCCTAAGTATCATTACTCAGATATGAACATCTGGGAGAAGATCTTTCACTTCCAAAAATGGAGAGCGGATTTGGCAGTATCCTGCCCTATTCAGGAGTAACCTTTGGTACATTCCATTTGTCTTGACTAGTCTAGATGAATAGGAAGGTGAAAATAGTTCTTACCTGATAATGTCTTGGCCTTGAGTTCATTCTGAATTGGTCAGGCAGAACTCAAGAAACTAACTTCCCTGCTCTCTTGGTTTTCTCTTCAAGCCTTTGTGGATGGAATGGTTTCAAAAATAAATTTATTTTTTTTTTTGCTGATCAGGAAGATAAGAAAATATCAGTTGTTAAATATGCTTAAATTTTACCGGTCAAGGAGCGAATACTTTGAACTGGTTAAAGCAATCCGAACATGGATTTAAGTCTCTGAATTTTTAAACTGCACACATCCTGCAGAAGTACAATAAGTATAGAAGCATACCATTGGGTTGTTTGATGTGCACATGTTGCTTTCAGATGATCATATCTGTGGCCAAGAGGCTCTCAAAATATAAGCATTTGAAGGCAGAGTTTCCCAGTTGACGATCTGTCCTCATGCAGTTGTTTTCCAGAGGTCCATCTTAAATGCTGCTTTATAACTTGGAGCTTTGCCCATTTCTGTCTCATCCATCTGGTTCGACATTGCGTTAAAGATAGCCATGTTATGAACAGAAACCTTAAATCTTCTGTGATGAATAAGTTCAAGTGAAGATCTGGGCATTGTTTGGGAGCATTATTGGATACTTGACTGACTTACTGAACGTAAATGTCTAGAGGAATTGAAGATTGGAGGGAGCAGGTTCCTGAGCTGCAAGATGCGGAGTGTTGAATTTTATGGCACGTTAATTGAGTTTTATGCTTTAATGTCTGTTTTTGTTGTTGTTTTTTTTTTTGTAGGCTTTCAGTGCTGAGGTTGACTAACTAATAAGTTTCTTAAGTAAGGCATCAATGTAATATGTTGCACGTTATCTACTGGCTTGATTGCATTGTCCTGAAATTTAGTACAAATACTGTAAAAGCTCCCACTAACTAAAAGTGGTGCAATGTGCTTTTTTTTTTTTTTATTAACTTTACATCCATGGCCACTGAATTTGTTCTGCTCTGTTTGTTAGTCATTAAAAAGTGTGTGTGTGTGTTTTGTTAGAAGTATCTCCAATATAAAATCTAGTTTGTTCTAACTTTAAAACATCCTTTGCAGAGTCTTACTACATTACTGGCTGTGGAAGTCCTTCGCTGTGATATAAATACTGCTAAAATTCTTCTAATCGCCTTGAGGAGCTTTCTTTGTGGAAAGTAATTCCTTTTGTATGAATGCAAGCATGTTTTTATCTTTTTCCCAGGAGTGGTTTTGTAAAAGGAATACACTACCAAAAGGCAACAGTTCTCTTTCAAAGCGGCATAGAGTAACAGCGACACAGCTAATCTGTTCTGTAGCAAAGGCATCAAGAGTCATGGCAGTTTTGCTTGCCTTTTTAAAGATGAATCAGGGGGCTGTTGAAGGGGAGGCAGCTTTAGAATATGACCATACAAAGATTTTGCTCATTTTTGGTCAACTCCTGGCAGCCCTCTGATTATCGCTGGATCTACTGAAAAAGCAGCTGAATGGAGTGTATGCTGCCTGTCTGGCCCTGAGGGGAATATGGGGAGTTCACAGCCTGTACAGGTGGAAGAAAAGCAAATTTGGTATAGCTTTGAACTTTGTTCCCTAAAGGATGCATATTGCTACCCAGTGGCACTGCACACTCAGAGTTGTTCAGCATAGCATCTACTGCTTTAAATAAGCAGGGTGTTTGTGCGAGTGTGGGGTTTTTTTTTTTCCTTTTTTTTACAGAATAGAAAGAGATGTGATTAAAAGGCGGTCTGCTTTAATTCATGGACTGCAGAGCATCATCTGTACTTTTCTAAACGAATAACATCCTAAAGTACATTCACATTAACCAGAGGTACTCTGAGGCGTGGATAGTTTCACATGTCCAGTCAGGTGAAATTCAACAGACTGAAACCAGACCTAGTAATTTAAAGTATCTAATGAAATCGTACTCAAATTAGACAAAAGATAATTCTAGTAGATAACATAAGGCAAGACTTCCTGCAAGGGAAACAAAACAGGAATGCTCTGTGTCCTGAGAATATGCAGGGATGAAGATGCATGCCTAGGGTGATAGTATTGTGAAATCTGTGGTGGGGGATGTATTGTGGCATTATTGACAGAGCTACTAGTTACCTCAAGCCCTTAGAGCAGTGTGATCCTGACCCTGGATTTCAATGTTTGCATCTAAGCATTCTTGGCATTGTATTGCATGCATGTAGGGCTTAATTTGTAGACCAAAAGGAAGTGAAACTGTAGAGGGGGGTGAGATGGGCGCGGCTAGATCTGACCTGTGCAAAGGGGCAGAACCAGAGTCTGTTGTGAACACACACCTATACCTTAAGGGAGCCAATCTCCCCTGCCCCGCTTTCTTGGGTCCCAGATAAAGGGTGGCAGAACGCTATTCTGGATTGCTCTGCAGCTGGACATTAAACTTTCGGTAATGGACACACAAAGGGGTTGAATTAACACAAGTTTGGAAGTTTTGAGCACTAGTGCTGTTCAGCAAGAGCGGGGTTGAAGCCTTGACAATTGGCATTACCACTCACAACTTTCAAACGTGCTAATTCTTTGCAGTGGAGTCTGCTTCAATATCACCCCTTTCCCTTCTGTTCCCTGTAATACGGGAGGAGAAGTGGGGGGAGGGGGAACAAGGTAGGAGGGGCTGGGTTAGAGAGCAGAGTGGCTGTTCTGTTCTCTGGGTGCTTCAGGCTCAGCCCCTCCTCTTTTCTTCCCTGCAGGCTGCCCAGAGAGAAAGGGCTGGGGCAGAACACCCCTGCTGCACCACCTCTTAGGCCTGAAAAATGCTGGAACTGCAGTCCACCCAATTTCCCACAAGTTAAACCTGCATGCAGGATTACAGATAAGAAATAATGTCCCCATTGGCTTGGAATTAGTATTTGGCAGGTGTGTCAGAGGCAGCCCTCCACATTCTACTTTGTGGAAATATTTTGCAAAGATCTGGAGGATTTTTATGCATGCAAACCTTAAAACACTCTTGTTTTGTATTTTATCATTAGATGCACAGTATCTTTTAAAATGATATATATGCATTGTGTGCTATAGCAGCATTCTTCATAACTGACCTTTGTCCTGTCCTCTAAACTTTGGAGTGTTTGTAGTCCTGCATACTATACAACACTCACTTCTGTACTTTTACCCATTACGCACAGAATTTCTAATCTCTAAGGATTCCACAAGAGCATTTAGTTTCCTGCAGGATTTTTATGATGCTTGCCTCTATGCCGTCTTTTATATATAGTGCCACCTCTCCACCAATTCAATCTGCTTTATCACAGTGATAAAATGTATACCCTGGTATTACAGTGTCCCATTGGTGTCCTCTTTCCACCACATCTCTGTATCCTTATATAATGCCATACATTTTATCTCTCCAATTTTACCGATGATATATGTTGATATATGATATATATGTTTTTATTGTAAGCTGCTCAGAATTTTAGATGATGCGGGATATACATTTAAAAAAATAAATACATGTCTCTTTGTATTCACATTCTGCATGTTAGCAAATGATACAAGCAGTCATTTACATTTGGGGACACTTTGGGTGCACTTTACTTGAGCTTTAAACAAACCTCTCTAATGGAATATTCCATGTTTTGCAAGTATCTTTGGAAGATACATCGATCTGAACAATATGCTTCTGAGCAGCTGTCAGCTTCCCTCATGGTCTAGTTTAAAAGTTGTTCTATCACCTTTATAAATGTTGGTGCCAGCAGCCTGGTTCCACTATGGTTAAAGTGGAGCCCTCCCTGTCAGAATAGTCTCCTCAGACCTGGTGCGACTGGGTGTGCACACCATGAATTTGCATGGGATGACACATCTGGGGGATCCGCTAGTGGAGCTCAACCCTGCGGCAGCAAAAATGAGGAAGGGCTGCAAAGAAGGCTGGTCGCCAGCGGAGCTCAACCCACCAGCGGCCCAAAATAGCAAAAGGCCACGAGAGTGATCCCTCTTTGCTGCGTGCATTCACGCGCAGCTTCCCACCTCCACTGCAGGAAGATCAGCGGGGTCGAAGCAAAGACATACCTGTGGGGCAGTGGCGAAGCTCATCTCACCATAGCCTGACGTGTGCCTGAGAGAGCCTGTGTCGCTCACAGGCTCTCACCGGCATGCACGTACAGGGCCGGTGCAAGGGGATTTGGCGCCCTAGGCGAGCCTTCTCCCTTGCGCCCCCCCCTCCCCCAGTTGTACCACCACCCCGTGGTCTTGGCCCCGACTCCTACCTCATTCTCGATCACGCCCGCTGACTGTGTGGTTTTCTGGGTCGCGAGCAGGTTGTGCACTGCTTGCGGCCCGCCAGATCTCCACTCCTCTTTGCCACCGCTTGCGGCCCCATATTACTCGCACCCAGTGCCGCACCAAGGGTCTCCAGCACCCCCCCCCCCCCCCCATAATCCTACTTGTACTAATGCTTAAGGTCACAGAAAATCTGTGGTGTCTCTAGACAGAAGAATTGGGGGGGGGGGAGCCAAAATGACATTTCTTCATCACACCTCTATAGCATGGATCCTGCTTTAAAATTGGTTATTAAAAAAAAAAGTATTAATAAAAAAAAGTCCAAAGGGTCTTCTGTGTAATTTTAAAAAGCTGGCCAGTTTCACACTATAAAATTATTTGATAGCCTCATTCAACTAATTCTATATGGCTATAAGAGTGAAGTCTGAAATATATAGGAAGGGACAGAATGTCAATATAAATCCTGCACCTCCAGTTCTCTAACTCTGTGCATCCACTGAAATTCCCCCAAACAATGGAGCTTGGATGTTTCCCTTACAGCTCATCATACTAAAAGATATTTTCAAATTCTGGTGTCACCTCACAGTAACAGCAGCACAAACACCTTCCATTGCCAGACACATTGTGAACTAACACAAAACCCCACAAAAAAGACACTAAAAAATCTATACTGCAATCCCATCATAACAGTAATAACACCAAGGACTCAAACAACAATAACCCTACCTGTGAATAAGCATTGAGCAAGGGTAAATATTACACTAGGTCCTAGGATAACAATACACCACCTACTGAGGAAACAAAACAAACCATATTGCTATAGATCCCTATACAGACACTACATGCTAACAGAATCTCTCATCATGGTCACACATACAGAGCAGAGACAGACCCTCACAGAATACAAAATAAAGGAGCACAAATTAGACAAAACAAATGGAAACCCCAAGAAGCCAGACTCTGTGTATTAACAATGGAAAAACAGAACCACCATTCCTCATAAAACAATAAAATCAAGAAACATAAAGCATCAGTTATAACAGTAAAACCATACCAATAAAAGAATATTTTAAAACTACTGATAAATAGAATTTCTATTAATTAAAATCATATACATTTTTTACAATTTCCCAAACACCAATAAAATATTTCAAAATAGCACATATATCAAATAACACACAATAATTAAAACTAATAAGGATTTTAAAAAGCCCCTGCTGTCCATACTTGGGAGATCTTGATTTCCAGTCACCCTGATATTGTCGAGGATTAGGAGGTTATCCTCTCTCTCTCATACATACTCACACGTCCATTCTCCCTCACACATACACTGTCACATACATACACATTCATGCTTTTATACCCAACCATAACTTCTCGCTCTCACAGACACGGACACACTCTCAGGCTGTAAGACCTCTCTCCCCCTCCACACACACACACACATCCCCACACACACACACTCTTACTCCCCTGGATTTTCTCATACACACTCATGCTCTCACTCTCACTGGCTCCCTCACATACACACAAACACACACAACCAGGCAAGCTCCCAATCATTTTCACACAAACACACACACACACACACAGGCAAGCTCCCAGTCATTCTCACACACTGAAACTGACCCCCAGGCAGGCTCCCATTCATTTTCACACCACTCCCTCCCCATCCCCCAGGCATGCACACATTCATTCTCACACACACAGACCCCCAGGCAGGCACCAATTTATTCTCACACACACATATACACCACACACAGGCAGGCACCTATTCTCACACATACAAACCCCAGGAAGACACTCATTCATTCTCATACACAGACACACCCTCAGGCAGGCACCCATGCATTCACACACATACACCCCCAGGCAGACTCCCATTCATACACATGCACACACTAAAGGCAGAGACCCCCTCTCTTTCTTTTGCCAGCAACCTCAGAACCTCTCTCGTTCCTCTGCTGCCACTGTCACTGCTGCCGCGTGGCTATTGGGGAGGCGCTGATTGCTGCTACTGGCAGTGAAGCCCATTCCGCTGCTTCCTCTGTGCAGGCCCCAAGGGCTTCCAGTTCCTCCATGCTGATCTCATACATTGTGAGATCCGCATAAAGTGCTACTCTTGCACATTCCCAAAGATTACATGTGCCAACCAGTAAAAAGTAATCTGGGTTTTTTTTACATTTGTTGTCTGATCTTAGTTTTCTAATCGGTTGGTCACAGGTTTTTTTTTTTCCACCTTCCCTTTCTTGTTTTTTTGCCATATCCTTTTATATTGTCTTTTTTTCTATTTCTTTTCTCTCCATCTGTCTTCTTTCCTTAAACACACAGTCAGGTTCTCATTCTCACATGCTTTCTCTCTCTCACAACACACAGGCTCTCACTCTCACATGCTCTCTCATACAATCATTCATACACACAGTCTCTCACTGGCACATGCTGTCTGAGTCTCACACACACAGGCTCTCTCTCACTCCCACATGCTGTCTTGCTCAAGCACAGGCTCTCACTCACACAGAGGCTCTCACATGCTGTTTCTGCAAACACTCAGGTCTTCACTCCCACACACAGTCTCTCAACTCACTCTCACATACAATCTCTTAACTCATCTCATACACGCACACATACACACTCTACAGGCACTCAGCCTCTCTCTCACCTCTGGGCCTCTTCTTTACGGTTTGCCACAGGATGGGCTCTGTATCGGCCCTCGTCTTCTCGGGCCGTACTGCTCCTCTTCTGCAGTGGCTGATGCTCCTCCTCCTTCCAGGGCCGCACGGGCAGGAAGGAGGAGGAGGAGGAGCACCTGCACGTTTAGACACGACCTTTTTCTTCGGGCCGTGGTGATGTGAGCTCCACCATGGCTCTGCTGATCCTTCTTGCTGTGTGTATCCGGCACACAGCACAGCAGTCGTTCACCGCTCAGCCGCCAGTGGGATGAGGTCCACCGGCGGCCATCAGCGGCTCTGCGCCCTAGGCAATCGCCTAATTCGCCTAGTGATTCCACCAGCCCTGTGCACGTACACACGGGAAATTGTGTGAGCACATAGGGCATGTATATGAGAGAGGGAGTGTGTGAGAGAATGAATGTTTGTTGGTGTGAGTAGATAGTTTGGGTGGCCATACATCCCCCAATCCATATCATTCTCAGGGTGATGAGAAATCAAAAGATCCCAGGTATGGAGAGCAGGAGGTTTTTAAATCCTTATTAGTTTTAATTATTGGATATAATTTGATGCTCTGCTGTTTTGAAATTTTATTTTTGGGGGGAAATTTTGAATGTTCTATTTAACTGGTTTGAAATATTCTTTTTATAAATTATTTTACTATTATGATTTATATTTCTTTATTTTATTTAATGTTTTATGAAGAATGGTGTATGTTGCTCTGTATATAGAGGCTGTCATGTTGTAGGTTCCAGTTCAGTTCTTCACGGCATGTTTCTTTTTAGACTTTCTGGTCTCTTTATTCGGTATTTGCTTTGTGTTCTGCATGTGACACCGAGGTGAGAGATTCTACTGTATAATTTATCTGAAGTGATCTATAGAAGTCAGGACGTGTATTGGTGTTCTTGGGCCTGGTGTAATATGTACAGTGTTTCAGTTTCATAAATAAGGTTGTTATTGTTTGAGTCTGGTAGTTAGGGTTGTTTTGGTATGGGATGTTTACTTTATTGTAATGGTAATTGCATTTATTCATAGCTTTCACACACACCCAACACACATTACAAAAAGTCTAACTCCATAGAAGTGTCTTTTTTGCAGGATTTTCCGATTGGCACCACAGCAGTGCATGTAAATATAACATGCATGCTGTAAGTGATAAATTTGCTTCAAACTGTGCTTTTGGATATTCTTTTTTCATGCAAAATCAGTTATAAATGCATAATTTGTGTGTGTGTGTGTGTGTGTGTGTGTGTGTGTGTGTGTGTGTGTGTGGCTGTAAGATTTGCCTAGGGTACCCTTGATCATAGGTTCAGTTGAGGATTGCTGGAGGGAACTGTGATGTGTGTTGTTTTTTTTTTTTAATGGGTCCAAGACAGACTGAATGAATTGGGGGGGAGGGCAGCACAGTAATTCAGTCAGGGCAGAAAAAAAGCTAGCATTGGCCCTGAGGCTCCCCCCCCCCCTTCCCCAGATTGTTCTCCAGTTCCTACTAAATCTAAACCTCTCTTCCCTGCACCGTCGTCTCATTTATGAATCAAGATTCTGGAGCTCAGTGTGGCTTAGGTCTTGCACGTGGAAGAGGAAATATTTCTGGGAATGCAGTCCTGGAGGCTCTGGATTTGTTTCCTACCAAAAGATCCTACATTTAGCTTCCAGAACCTCCCTCCTGTACCTTCCTAAGTAATTGGTACCCACATGTACCATGACAGTTAGCTCCTCTCCAGTACTCTCTAAAATCTTAGCTAGGTGGCACATGAGCTCTGCAATCTTTGCACTAGGCAGGCAAATTACCAAGCATTCCTCTTGCCCATCAGCCACACAGCTATCTACATTCCTAATTATTGAATCGACCACTATAACACCCTCCTAACTATTCCTTCTTGGGCACATGGCCCTGGAGAGACATCCTTGGTGGGAGAGGATAAAGGATTGCTTTATGCCGCACCCAGGTGATGGTCTCCTGTCAGGTGATCTTGCTCCTCCAAAGCAGCACAAGGGCTGCTTGACTGGAGTTTGGGACATCTCTTCTGTGTTCCTGAAGGTCTCTCTACTTCTGTCAGCCTTAGGTCCTCCAGGTCTGCCACTCTGATCTCCAAAGATTGAACTCATTTTCTGAGAGCCAAAAGCTTTGTGCACTGGGAAGCCGATGCAATAATTATGCGCAGAAAGTGACGCTGAACAGTCAGCGCCCACTTTCTTAACATGCTCCTAGGGGCGCCATGCAATATTTAAATTAGGGGTCGCATTATCAAGGAGGCGCTAGGGATGCTTGCGTGCCCCTAGTGCCTCCTTGGTAACTGGAGCACGCGAGCGTCGGCCGTCCGCCGGTTAGGAAAACAGATGTCGAATTTATCAGCATTTTCCTAAACGGCAGACTGCCAGGGATTCAGGAAACGGATGCTTGTCAACAGAGCGTCTGTTTCCTGCACCCACCTGCCGGCGCTTATTTTTTTTTTTTGTTAATTTCTTCTTCCTACTTAATATCGCATTTTGTTTTGCTTTTCTGTATTACTTTTAGGAGCGCTCAGTAATCAACGCCTGAGTGCAAAAATGTGTCTTAGATGCACACTTTTATTTTTGCATGCGGAGTGAATAGCTAATAACCTCATTCACATGCATTTGCATGTGAATGAGGTTCAGGTGCTAGGTAATCCCCTTATTGCATAAGGGGATTACCTAGCACCTATACAACCCGCTTCCAACTGCGGGTTATACGGTGCGCTCGGCTGAGCACACTGTATTGCATCAGCCCCTGAGTGCACATGTACAACCTCTCACCAACAGGTAGACTTCTTATCTCTAACACCCTCTCCCCCTCGTAAAACCTTTCCGTCTAACATGAGCCACTTTACTAATGCCAGTTTACTCAGTTCTCTTATATACCAATAATATTGTTTTTATAAGTTAGATTATTTTTATATAAATTTAAATTTCTCTGTTTTGTATTTCTTTACATCCTATTCCCCCCCTTTTTTTATCTCAACTGTTTGTTGTAACCTTGAGATGTTTGAAATTTGAGATGTAACTTCCATTTCTGATACCATTTTATTCCTATTTAGTTCTCTGTAAACCGATGTGATGTGTAAACGAACGTTGGTATAAAAAAGCAATAAATAAATAAATCTTAATTTTATTGAACTGCTGACATTATAAAAGCTGATTAAAGAGTATGTCTCTCAATTTAAGGGTTTTAGATTATTTATTTGGTGTCTTTTAAATCTAAGGTTTTTAGATTGAATACATGCCATACTGGGTCAGACCAAGGATCCATCAAGCCCAGCATCCTGTTTCCAACAGTGGCCAATCCAG
Organism: Rhinatrema bivittatum; assembly: GCF_901001135.1. Taxonomy (NCBI): domain Eukaryota; kingdom Metazoa; phylum Chordata; class Amphibia; order Gymnophiona; family Rhinatrematidae; genus Rhinatrema; species Rhinatrema bivittatum. Next base: position 66,089,684 of record NC_042622.1, on the reverse strand, counting down.
GCCATAAGAACCTGGTGAGAACCAAAAACTAAGTCTATTCCATGCTAGTAATAGCAGTGGCTATTTTCTAAGTCAACTTGATTAATAGCAGGTAATGGACTTCTCCTCCAAGAACTTATCCAAACCTTTTTTTAAACCCAGTTACACTAAATGCACTAACCACATCCCCTGGCAACAAATTCCAGAGTTTAATTGTGCATGGAGTGAAAAAGAACTTTCTCTGATTAGTTTTAAGTGTGCTACATGCTAACTTCTTGGAGTGCACCCTAGTCCTTCTATTATCCGAAAGATAAATAACCCATTCACATTTACCCATTCTAGACCTCATGATTTTAAACACCTCTATCATATCCCCCTCAGCCGTCTCTTCTCCAAGCTGAACAATCCTAACCTCTTTAGTCTTTCCTCATAGGGGAGCGCGCGTAAATCCAGCAGGATTTACGTGCGCAGGGCTTTTAAAATCTAGCCCAATGTGTCTAAATTTCAACAATATTTATAATATTGACTGCCTTATATGTACCTTCACTCTTGTAGGCATCTCCATGTGCCTCATTGGCTACCGGCGATATCTTCGCTATAAACATAGAGCCATTCAGTATAATCATCGATTTGCCATTTTTTTTTATCATGTGTTTTTATATGTTGCAAAAAGAATCAAAGCGCTGCAAACCCCTGTTGATCGATCCATAACTTTTTGATTCATATTTATATGTATTTCGGCTTTAAGATCAAGTGCTGCAAAACACTTGTCTTTTCTTGTGCTTGTGCCCAGGACCCTTTTTTTATGACACACTCCATGTTTTGGAATACCATACGATTCCTGCTTCAAGGGAGTCGCGCTTCAAAGTTCAGTCATATGAAATGATTCTTGCTTCAGGGGAAAAGCTCTTCAAAATGCAGCAACATAACACGGCAGTTGTTCCGCAAGGCTGAAAGCAGACAAACACTGTCGGTGGTTTAAAGATAACGACCGCCAATCGTCTCCTTACATGGTATTAAAACATTCATTGGTTGTATTAACTAACACACAGGCCAATACAGTACAGTGCGCTCCGACAGAGCACACTGTTTACCTGTCATTGGGCGCGCGTTTTCCCTTACCCCTTATTCAGTAAGGGGCGGAAAACGTGCATCCAACCGGCCGAACCTAATAGCGCCCTCAACATGCCCTATTAGGTATGCCCGCGCGATTCAGTAAGTAAAATGTGCAGCCAAGCCGCACATTTTACTTTCAGAAATTTGCGCCTCCCCAAAGGTAGGCGCTTATTTCTTCGGGCACTGGGAAAGTGCACAGAAAAGCAGTAAAAACTGCTTTTCTGTGCACCCTCTGACTTAATATCATGGCGATATTAAGTCGGAGGTCCCGAAGGGTAAAAAAAGTAAAAGAAAAAAAAATTTGAAGTCGGCCGGCGTATAAGTCCCAGGGCATTCTTGGGGTGGGCGTGACGCGGTTGTCGGGGGGGCGTGACGTGGTCGGCGCGTCATCTGGGGGCGGTGCCCCGGACCGGAACTTGGCGCGTGGCAGCCGGCCCAGTGCGCACAAAGTTACGCCTGCTTCGAGCAGGCGTAACTTGTGCGACAGAGGTGGTGGTGGGGGTTTAGATAGGGCCGGGGGGGTGGGTTAGGTAGGGGAAGGGAGGGAAAGGTGGGGGGAGGCGGGAGGGAACGGGCAGCGCGCGCAGGACTCTGCGTGCGCAAGTTGCACAAATGTGCACCCCCTTGCGCGCGCTGACCCCGGATTTTATAAGATACGCGCGGCTACGTGCGTATCTTATAAAATCCGGCGTACTTTTGTTCGCGCCTGGTGCACGAACAAAAGTACGCGCGTGCTGTGTTTTAAAATGTACCCCTTGTGATGTACTGAGTCCAACCTGTAAATTCATGACTGTTCTGGATGATTTAACATCATTTCCCTGTCGCCTCTCCATGGTAATTCTGTCACCCTGTTAGTCTCTGTCCAGTGTAAATCTGTGAATGCATACTGCTTTTACTAACAGCGCTGCACAATTGGTTCATTTACTTTGCCAGTTGTTAAACCACTTTGGTGCTCATTAAGTCTGATTTTCACAGGTCTTCTCGTTCAGTATAGGTTCATTTGTTAGGTGCATCATCTCATCATTGTTTTAATATTATTTTTTTTTCCCAACAATGAAGTTCAAAGTGTGTTACTCCAGTTTGGTGAATTCATGTTAATATAGGGTACCGTGGTCAGAAAAATTCAGTAAGTCTAGATTAGTTTGCAATTTAAAATATTTTACAGGCAGACATTTTAAATAAAAAGGCAGCAGATATAATTCACAGTTCAGTATAACATTAAAAATACAGATATTAAATAGATAATACCTGCTTACAGTTTAACTTATCAAAAGTAGATATGACAACAAATTTAGGCTGAGCAGTAAGTGTGAACAGCATCAGTAAATGGTATTTTTTAAATTTTGACTCAGACATTTTTGTGTTTACTTTTTCAATTTCATGGTGACTATTTCTTTGCATTCTTTTCATGGGAGAGGTTGTGAATAGTGGAAAAGGAAAATTATCATTAGAATTAGCTGGCTATTTGTGAATTGTAGGGCAGGCACTGTAAGTTTATTTTTTTATTTTTATATTTTATTTGGTATGTTAGGTTTTTCTTTTCAATTTGGATTTTTCATGTGTGTGGGTTTTGTTTTGTTTTTTAATTTTTGGATCTTACCAGAATACCAATATATGTGCGACTGGCTTTCGATAGTTATTCTCTCCAGGTCTGTGTTTAAATGAGGGAGGAATGCTGCAAGCATGTTTAATGAACTATAGATTGTAGTTTAATACAACCCCTTGTGTGGTTCTAAAATTGAACAACTATTTACATCTTTGGTTGTGATCTGCTATGAGCAAGATTTTCAGATTAGCAGAATATAAATATACAAAAATAAATCCTCCTGTTGTCCTCCAACTAATAATTTACTTGTATATTCAGACATCTTTAATCAAGGATGTGCACTCGTTTTAAAACACATGGTAATCCAAACCAAATTGATCATTTTATTTTACCCAAGAACAAATGCACAATGCCCCCGAAAATCCTGAAAATGTACAGGTTCATTTGTTTCAGAAAATGGTGTGTCCTATGTGCAAATTGTGTACGCTTTGTTTTGAAATGAATAAAAACAAAAACAAAAAAAGACCAAAACAAAAATTCCCCTGCACATCCCCAGCTTTAACTTATTTTGTGTAGATGAGTTGAAAGGAGTAGGACTCTCAAATGCTAGTTGCTGATGTATTTCCTGCAGCTTGTTTGATCTTTTTCATTTCTGGGTATTACCTGGACTAACAGGACGACCCCCATTACTTCTGTTGGCCCTTTGGAAAGGTATATTGCTTACAGTTGAAATACATGGAGCGCGTTCAAGGTTGATGTTTAGTCTAAAAGCATGCATTTGATCTACGCTTATCTCTGCCTAGAAAAGAGAAATTTATATTTTTATTTATAAGCTTTTGATATTCCTCCTTTTCCTAAAGATGGGCTTAAATGTGGTTATAATGATTATCCCTGCCCCCTCTACCCACAAAACTGATATACTTGGATTCATATTGATAGGTTTGTCTGAGCAGGAGAAGTTTTCAATAACTTCAGCCAAACAAAAAAAAAAAAGGTAATTTTAATGATTTTGAAGTTTTACTCCCGCAGTTTTTAGCCTCCCTTAGACAAATAACTGATTTAATAGCTGTAAATACCTCCTCCTGTAAATTCCTCCTCCTCAATTATAGTTACTCTCCTCTACCTTCTCAGCTGCTATCCCTTCCTCCTCTATCTATCCCCCTCACTCCCGCCCCCCCCTTTCTCACCTGCTCCCTCACCCGCTCCCTGTTTTTTGTAATTCCTCCTTTGTCAAGTTGTATTGTAAACCGGCGTGATGTGCCCGCACGAACACCGGTATATTAAAAGCTGTTAAATTTATTTATTTATTTATTTATTTATTTATCAGTTCCCCAGATAACCATTGTAAAAGGGTCTATTCCAAACCTATTCAAGGCTATTAAAAGGATATTCAGCACAGCTTGAGTAAAGGTACTTGAGGGTAGGAAGGGGTGGAGAAACCATAAACATTCCATTACCACTCTTTGTCCTGAATCATCCCAAAAGACATTTTTCATCTCTAGGTATGCTGATTTTAGTTCATCATCAGCATTTGTTTATATCACGCTTTTACAGCAGAGAGTTTACAATTTAGTAGGTGTTGAAATGCCCAGAGGTCTTCACCCCAAATATATTTTATTTACTCTTTTCTAGTCCTCTTGCTGATCAGCTCCTGTTAATATTGTATAGGAGAAAACTTCCAATCTTGGGGCACCACTCCCCCATCTCAAAGGACCTATCGAAAGGACCTTCAGTGAATCCACTAGAACCTCTCTGAGCTTCCGTAGCATCCTGAGATGTGTATCTCATCTGGCGCCCTGGCTTTGTTACTTCTAGTTTTACTAGTTCCATGCAAATGCACACTTCTATTAAATGGTGTGATATATCTGTCCTACTCTCATATATACCCTTGCCAGCAGTTTTTCTTTGTCTCTCCACACATTGCTCCTAGTCGCCTTTTAGTAGTTTTCCTTCTGGTCTTCCTCCTTTCTCTGACATAGATGAAAAATGTCACCTTGCTTACCTTTTCAGCAATCTTGTCCTCTGCTCACGTTTTTGCCATCGTGACGTCTTTCCTAGTCGCTTTCAGCTTTACCAGATATTCTTTATAATATGTTTTTGTATTTTTTGAATGGTGATCTTTTTGCCTTAATTTTTTCAGACACCTCTTTGGAGAATCGTATTGGTTTCATTTTCCTCTTATTTATATTTGCTTTTCTTACATAAAGATTTATTTTTCTTTTTATTTCTTTTAGTTTAGCCCATGGTTCTTGACTTCACCTATTTTTTTTTTACCAGCCTGCCAGCTTCTTCTCAGTTTACGCCTGTTTTACCAGTCTGTATTTCCAAAATCCAGGACCTTGAGTTTTGTGTGCTAGGGAAAGATCTGCTTTGCCAGCTAAGGGGCCAGTGAGAAGCCCTGATGTGCAGGACAGCTCTTTCAATTATGAAGAAAGATTGTAGAGCTGGGAAAATGTTTTCACCTATGCTGACCTTCCATGCCAGCAGTTCTGCATCCTTGCAGGCCGATGCAATATTGACGCGCATTAAACAGGCGCTCATGATTTGAGCACCCGCTTGCTTAACTTGCGCCGATCCACCTCTCCAGGGTGCCCAATGCAAAATGTAAAGGGGCTGCCATCGTAAAAAGGCGCTAGGGGAAATTGTGTGCCCCTAGCGCCTCCTCGGCAGTGGGCGCCTGGAAGAACGTCCAATTTTCCTAACCTGTGCACAGGGGGAATAGATAATAGCATTTGCATGTGATGAGCGCTATTACCTATGCATGTTTTGCAGGTCCAAAATCCCATCGGGGTTTTGGACCTGCATCCAAAACGCACATCCAATCATGTGTTGAGCTGTGCGCTGCAACGAGCGCACGATATTGCATCGGCATGTTTGTAATTTGCTAGGCTATTGTCACTGGTTATTTTTTTAAAACTGTAACAAAGCATTTTCTTTTTTGATCCTGGCTTTCCTCACATTATATCCTATGGAGTCTGGCCCTCTAAGTGTTTGGGAAGATATTTAAATGAGCCTGACTTGTGATCTGAAGTGTGAGCATGCTTTTTTGGCTTCTTGCCCTTAGATTGTTTTGACATCATTCCTTGAGCATATTTTGTGTGCTTCCTCTGCCCAGTTCTAGATGTTCAACTAATCGGCATGCATGTCTAGAAAAGAATGATGAGCATCATGCATGCTTTAATGAAGCAGATAATGTGTGCTACTCCATTGAATTATGCTTGCATAAAATCTCTCATTATATACTTATCAACCTATATACTGCTATTTGGGCTTCTGAGGAACTATTTTTGAAACTGACTAAGATATGTATTTGAGCATCCCGAATTGCTATTTGCCAGGGCCTATTTGCCAGCCACAAAATGGGTGATTTGACCTTTATTTTATTTATTTTTTTGACTGACAGCTGAAGAATTTTTAACTTATGCTGCCTTATATTGCTGTCTGAAGGCTTTATTATGGCCCCTTGTTAAGTGAAATAGTACTCAACTTTTCCCCACATGCTTTTTAAATTTTCACAATTTGCCATCACAGCACTGAGTGAGAGAGAGTATCGATGGGTATTATAATGCAAGTTGGTTAAGTTTTCCCTCACTTTTTCCAGTGCAGAGAGGCTTTTTTTTTTTTTTTTCTGTCCCTTTCAGCCTAGCTGTTCTCCTTCACATGTTAATTCCTGGCTTTTGTTTTTAGGATAAAGCTGTCATCATTTTAATGTTGAACCCTTTAGTTGGAAAAGTTTAGCACCAGCTGGAGCTTTGCCCCTTCCCTCCCCCCTACATTTAGACACAGCATGGAAAAAGGACATACGGTAAGTCTGCAAGTTAAAAAATAGTGTGGCACTGGTGCCTTCCTACTGCAGTGTGCCACTTTAAACCACCACTGTTTTGAGTTCTTATTGAGGAAATAGCACCTTGAGCTGCCTTTCAGACAACCTTTCATCCAGAGATTCGTTCTTGCACTATATAATGTTGGCTATGTGTTTGACTAAAGCAGTACTAAATTTCTCTGTTTTAGCAGACTAGTAGACTACTTTCCTTATCTACTACCACATTCTAGGTTTCCTTGTTCAGTGCAAGTGTAAAGGAATAAAATGGCAATAGTGTAAAAACTGAGCCCAAATGGACATTTATTTCTCTTTGCAACAATTTTACTGAAATCAAAAAGTCTTTTCTATGGTTGTCTGTTCCTTTGTGTTAATGGACTCTGTATCTACTGAAATATTTAATTTTTAATTTCTATGTCAACTACTTCAAAGTGGATTGCGAATCAGGTACTATAGTTTATTTCACTGCCCCAGAGGACTCACAATATAAATTTGTACCTGAGGCAATGAAGCATGAAGTGACTTTTCCAAGGTCACAAGGAACATCAGCAGGATTTGAACCCTGCTGCTTTAAATGTCTACTCAGCTCCACAGATGTCACCCAGGACTCTGGGCAAACTGGGAAATGTATAGGCAAATGTTTAATGAATACAGATGAAAAGAGTTTCTAATAGGTAATTCTTGCTTTGCCCCTGGCATCTCCCCTTTACACCTTTCTTTGCCTAATACTGAGTAGAAAATACAGAATTATTGAACTGGCTAATATAGGTTGAAAAAGGGTAAACGTGAATCAGTGGTGCCAGAGGTTGAACTATCATCTAGTTATGTTCGGTATTGGAAAGATCCTGTTACGCCCGTCGGTCGCAGACGGCTACGATTGCTGATGCACACCTCTTTTTTTTTTTTTGCTGCATTGACCCTGTTGGGGAGAGTGGCGGCCTCCGCCAGCTACCACTGACCTGCCTGGTGTCCCTGGGACGGTGTGGGCGCTGCCGACCGCCATCTTGCCTTTGGAATCATTTAGGCGCACAAGGGAACCATGGCGGGAACCTTGGGGGCGTCCCCTCCAGATGACATCATCACTCCAGGATACTTAAGCTGGCTGGCCCTGCCTACTGATGACTTGGCAACGAGTTCCCTCATTGCTGAATCTGCTTCGCTCACTACGGACTTCCCATTACAGTTCCTGCACCTTCGGCATGAGACGCTCTGGGTACCCGCTCCTTGGGGGCCCTTTCCTCGTCTCTGGCTATCCGCTCCTCGGAGGGCCTTCTTGCTTGGACTGCTACCTTTCCCTGTTCCCCAGGGCTTCTACTGGAACATTCATCACTGTGAGTACCATCTCTAGTGGGAAACCCTCATCGGTGTACCCTGCTCTGCGGGCCACTACCGTACCATCTCTACAGAGGAGTCTCATTGGTGTACCCCGCTCTGCGGACCATTGCCGGATCTTCACTACTGAGGTATTCCCCCTGGGTATACCCCACCGCACAGACTCTGTGACTTTCTTGGGCAGTGCCTCTCTATCTCTCTAATAAAGATTCTATTCCACAGCTGTGTCTGACGTCTGCTGAGACCTTGCCTCCCGACTGTGAGGCTCACAGGGCTCCTCCCTGTGGGCAGTATCATCTCTCTCCTTGGCCCAGGGCCCACATACCTACAAATCCTAACAAATCCAAGGAAGAAACTGGAAAGTTCTAGATAGTACAGAAGTTGACTATTAGCAGCAGTGAAATCAATACCCTGAAAAACATTTTGATTTAAATTTGAGATTTTTCAAAATTGTACAACATAAAAGTAAACATTGATAGGGGGTAAGCACATTTATAGCTATTGCCTGCTCCAGAGGGGGAGGATCTCCTCCCTCAGCACCTCAAGGAGGCAATGCTCATGAATGTGGACTCGGGTGGGGAGGAAAAAGCATGAAAAGACCACATAAATATTCCCCATTCCTTGCCTCTCTTCAATCCATTACCCAGTAGCACCTTCCCTTGCCAACCTGGCCATTAGCAGTAGTAGGTGGCTGCCCATTGATTTTATTTGGCATTGTTTCTGTGGCCACACACTGTGGGAAAAGCTCTTTGTGCAGGTCGTGTGCTCCACCAGGTCATGTGCCGAGAACTATGAGCAGGTTACAGGTGGGGATGAAGGGCAGCAATTATGCTGGCCCCAGTATACCTGTGTGAGCATTTGCAGCTGGGGAGAATGAAGAGCCCGGGTCCTAGCCCCAGCCCTTGCTTTGCTTCCGGCCTATGGGATGTCTAACATGTGCATCAATGTGGCTACAATTAGCAGCCATTCACTTCTCATACAGCCTAGATAGCAAAGACAGCAAAGACTTGCATGACATTGGGCCTTTGATGTCTTCGGATTTGCAGTGTCAAATGTGCCAATGAGCATGACAATCCAACAATGTCAAACAGGCTGGATAAAAGGGCTCTGGTGGACTATAGTTTGCTCACTTCTAGGCAATTGGAGAGGAATAAATAATGCATGTTGCTGATTTGTTGGTACCCCACAATCACAGTTTGCATGTACAGTCACTGAAAGGACTGCATTTTAAGAGACATTACAAAATCCTCTCCAGCTCCCTCACCACTGCTCTTTTATTAACAAAAACGCCAATATCTTATAAAGAAATTGGAGATGACACTGATAGAACGTGATTTTGATAGGAGTTATTCTCTTTGTTCTATCTAAAGTGACTTGGAAGACCTGCAAATCAGATTTTTTTCCAGAATCTATAATAACTATTAAAACTTGGCATCACATAATGGAAGATATCTCCATTTAGTGAATAAAGAAAAATACTGCTCTAACTAAGCATTTGAATTATAGATCAAATAGTGTTAAAAGTGCAGCGCAAGCTGCTGTTGATTTAACAAAGAAAAGCTAGGAATGGTAACCGCAGTGTGTGCTTGCAACATTTGGAAGCTCTTCAAAGGGAGATTTGGCAGAGAAAAGAGACACATTTTCATCTTCCCTTGAAATAAGACTTTTGAGGAGGGAAGATGCTGGAAGAATTATGGTTTTGGTCACAAAATTCAGAGCCTCCCCTCACTCCAGAAAGGACTGTTGGTAGCTCTGCAGTGGGGATCTGCAAGCAGAGCGTGAAACCCATTGGGAGTAAAATAGGTGGACAACTAGGGAGTTCACCAGAAGGGAAATGTCTCAAATTTCACTTGTTTTGGTGCATTGTGCTTTCCAGATGAGTAACGTCCTGTGGGAAACCTCTGTAAGTGGTGCTTAACTCAATGACAGCTTAAGACCTTAATGTCCGAAGGGCCTCGTTCATAAGGTAAATAAGTAATGAACCAGGCTTTAAAGAGAGCTCTGTGAGAGCCAAACACATTTCCTTCTGGATCAAAGACTGTCCGTGCAGTGAAACAGTTCCAGTAACAACAGTTGGTTATTGTATTACTGTCCTTGAACTGTGTAAGGAGAAAAATAGCATCAGGTGCTGATGTTGGCTACAGGTGGTATTCAGTTATGTAATGGGTAGGGAAATAGTAAAAAAAAAAAAAAAGCCCTTGAAATGTTGAGCATCCTGGATATCTTATTGGCTAAACATGGTGTTTCTTTCAGAAATGCCTTTATTAGTTTAGCTATATAGGATAGGTTACCAACTCCATATGATGGCCTACAGCGATTATAGAAAGTCTACGCACCCTTGAATATTTTTCACATTTTGTTGTTGGTACATCAGACTTGCATGCACTTAAATGAGATTCTTTTTTTTTTTGCTCCTCAACCATACTTCATACCTTTCAGTTATATAAGCCTCTACCCCCCATCCCCTGAGTCAAAACTTGATGGAAGCACCTTTGGGAGCAGTTATAGCTGTGAGTCTGTTGGGCCAGATTTCCACTAACTTTGCGCACCTAATATTAGACCATTCAAGCATTGTCATGTTCATTGTTGTCCAACAACTGTTGCGACCTTTGTTGCTTACCTCCTTTTCGGCCACAGCACCGAGTTTAGGGAGGATGGCCGCCTCCACTTCCACATACCGACCTCCATGGCGTGCCCGGGACAGTGCGGGCGCTCCCGGCAGCCATCTTGCATCCAGGGTAACCTAGGGCACACGCACGCGCTTGCCCCCTTCTTGTACACATCATGGCGGGAACCTCGGGGGCGTCCCCACCGCATGACATTATCCACTCTCAGTACTTAAACTCAGCTAACCATCCAAGCTGCGAGTTAGCAAGGATTCCCGTCCTGCTTAATTCCGCCATTCTGGGACTTTGTCTCGCTGTTCCTGATTGGGTGACCTCGGTACCTGCTCCTCGGGGGCCTTGCCACACCTAGGGCTATCCGCTCCTCAGAGAGCCATCTCATCTATCTCACCTTTCTTCCAGTGAGTTCATCGTTCCTCGGACGACCCTCCAACCCTCCTGTTCCGGGTCTCCTTGGTGCCTACTCTACATCTGGCTTCCTCTGACTCTGAGTGAGTACTGGACCTACTCTACCTTCATCGTGTGGATTCTCGGGTTACCCCGCTCTGCAGACCACTACTGGATCCATACAGTCTTGTGCAACCATCACCACCGGCGTCCGGCCTACCCCGCGCTGTGGACCACTACCGGAGATCGCCAGCACATTACTCCATCCAGAGGAGGTGTTCCCCGGGTTACCCCGCTCTGCAGACCACTACTGGATCCATACAGTCTTGTGCAACCATCACCACCGGCGTCCGGCCTACCCCGCGCTGTGGACCACTACCGGAGATTGCCAGCACATTACTCCATCCAGAGAAGGTACTCCCCGGGTTACCCCGCGCTGCGGGTCACTACTGGATCTATATCATCTTGTGCAACTTCCAGCTTTAGTCTCCGGCCTACCCTGCACTGCGGACCACTACTGGAGACCACCAGCGCAAGTCTCATCTAGAGGAAGTATCTCCCGGATTACCCCACTCTGCGGACCACTACCGGAGAAGCCTGCTTGCAGGCTATACACTTGGACTGAGTATATTTACCCACTCCTCTGGTTATTCTTGTTGCATAATAAAACTATTGCCTCTGTTGTCTATCACTGCTGAGATCCCGCCTGTTGTGGTGTGTCCTCACAGGGCTCTGCCCTGTGGGTGGAGTCATCTCCTCCACGACCCAAGGGCCCACTGCCTAGTTTACACACAGAATGTAACAACAACACTTCAGTCTTCAAGCCTGTCACCGATTTTCAATTGGGCCACTCGGTACAGGGACAAGTTTTCCTCTTCTTTACTCTTCTACTGTACTTCTTCTGTACTTGTCCCTTTTTAATCTGATAAGTGCTCCACTCCTTGCTGATGAGAAACAACTCCATAAAATGCTTCACACTAAGGTTGGTGTTCTATGGGTAATGTGCTCTGTTGGGTTTGTGCCAAATGTAGTACTTTGTATTCAGGTCAAAAAGTGTTTAGTTTTTGTCAGATTATCACTGATAGTAGCAGAGGTCATGATGGGCATCAGTGATGGACATGACCTCTGCCACCATTGTCTGGGATCAGACCAACTGTCGCAACTGTAGAGTAGATGTCCCATCGGACCCAAAGATCAAGGGCCTGGAAAAGGAGGAACTGCGGAAGTGTGAGAAGTCGCGGTCTGCTTCCTCCCAAAGTGTAGCCTCGTCTGTCTCACTGGAAATGGAATTGAGCAGGTGCTCTTTCAAAATATCTGCCCCAGCGGAGGAACAGGCCAGATCCTTGGGTTAAGTAAGTAACATGCATCAAAGAATAAGGCGGGCTATTCTGTGGAACCGTCTGGACAAATGGTGTGCAAAAAGCAAAGTCTCAGGTGCATCAGTGATATCAACACGCAAGTCCACAGCACCCTCAAAGCACAAGACATCGATGCCATTGATGCATAAATGTTCAAGCGAGCCCTGAAAGGTGAACTGCATCGCTCCTCAATACCTTTACCATTAGGGCATACTCCATCATTGACACATTGTGCTGCAGCTATATGCAGGCCTGCACAGAATTTTGACAGGGGCAGAAGAGGATATAATATTTCTACCCCACCAATTACTAGAGACCTTATTCCAACAAAATTAATGGAAGGAGGACTATGTCTAGAGACTCCAGACCCCATTTGTTCTCTGGTATCACTCTGGTATACCTCCATTTCAAAGTTTGCAGAGCCCAGAATTGCAAGATTCAACTTTTGTATCAGAAGATGATGTTTCACCACCCATGCTAGGTCAAAAGGCACATTAGCCGCTCAATCATATAGTGCAGCTGGTGAAAGGTTTCTTTACTTCTGTGGTGGCTAAGGACAAAGAGGATAACTTCTAACCTCTTCTTTCCAAGATATCAGATTTACTTCCACATGGTGAATAATTGCATCAGAACCTCTGCACAGTGGTTCTAGTCCAAGAAATTCACTTGCAGTGGAGTCCAACTAGTCAGAGGATGTCCACCAGAAGTATACCCCTCTGAGGCAAACAAGGACTCTTCTTCAGTCATCATCTTAATCATTAAGGTCTTGTATCAGTGTTCCCAATCCTCTCGGCTCTGAAGTGGGGTCGATAAGGATCACTTCAGACTCTCTTCTGGACCCTCCAGAACACTTATCTCCACCGTAAGACCTTTCTTATTTTCTGGTCAAGCTAGGAAAAGCCCTTGGAGTTAGTGTGTAGGGACAAAGATCTTCGTGCAAACATTTTGGCTGCCTCCAGATTCTGGAAATGTCAACGGCTCCAGCAGCAGTCGCAATCCATAGTATCCTGCAAGAATTACAAACCAGAATGCGGGAAAATGTTTCCTTGCTACTGGGGCACAGAAAACAGGATTTGGAATAGTACAGTTACTTCAATCAATTATGGTGGAATCTGTTCTTAAAAAGACCGAAGAAAATATGAATATACTCAAAATACCCCACCAGGTAAGGATCCCAGGCTACTGGGCAACTTTGGCAAAAAGGTTTTCTAAAGCTCTATGCTTAATGTATGAATCTCTGTTCACCAATCCTACATGGCTCAATACTTACACAAGTGCATACAAAAACTGAAAAGTTTTCTTACACCCAGTTAAAGTGAAGTTGCATACCCTCAGCCATTCTTAAATGCAGAAGAGTGTATACACCATCTTCTTTAATACATCTATGAAGCTTTTGATACCATGGCTTGTACTGAAAGCCAGTAGCCTACGTGATAATGTCATGAAAAGTTGGTGAACATCCCATGCCTAGGTGATTTCTTTTGTGGAGAAAAGCTTACAGAAATGATTGTTCTGAGACGTTGTTAATTTTTTGAAATTTGAGTATGTGACCCCTGAAGCAGGCGAATGTAGGTCGCTGAAACATTGGCCTATGTCAGGTCTTCAGGATTAACTTAATGAATGTATAAGGTCCAATGTGGTTTGTTTACGTCGGTAGGCATTTTTTAGAGTAGCGTGGCAGTGATTATGGATATTGAGATTATAACAGAATATGCTGCACATTTTTGGTGGATCATTAACTATTTAAGATAAGTCCAAAAAAAATTTGGGGAAATCTTATTAAAAAAACTATATAGATTGGATTTTTAAGTGAACCAGTAAGTGATTGAGAGAGGTGCTGCTTGCGGCCCATTGCGAGGTGAGAGGCATCTTTTGTGCATGTTCTCCGATACTGTGTTCAAGCTATATCCAGTGTCTTGATTGAATATTATGCAAGTTTGTTTATTCATAGTGGTAAAAAATTTTCAAAGAAAAGGTAGTTTACAAGAAATTTTCTATTGATTTCCTCTTTTTCTTTTTATGGTTTGGCATAGAGAGGTTCCACTGTTTTGGATTTTCAATTTAGCTGCTCAAATAAAGGAACAGAATGTAGTAGTCTGGTCCCTCTCTATAGGATTAGAATAAGTCTCTTGCAAGACGCCCTTACTATGCTTTTAAAAGGCCATACTTCCAGAGACATCCCTTCTGGCAATTTTAGCTATGTGGGATGCTGCTTCTGCTTCCACAGTAGCAACAGCTTCCAGCGTGTACTCAACAACGTGAGTACCATCAACCAAAAACAATGCAACAGTTCTGCCAAAGTCTGGACCAGGTTTTTTTGACCACCTTTCAGACCCAGAAACCATCTTCGCAAGTATGGGCTAGAATCCAGCATAACCTGGAGGAGAGCAGCATAAGATCACCAGAGGTTGCTTGGTTCTCCAGATTGCAGAGACTGGATACAGCTTGCATTTCTCCCAGCTTCCCAAGCTTCCTCATCACTTGGTCTTCAGTCTGGGTCAGTTTTACTCAACACAACTCTATCACCATGGCCTGGGGTTCTACTCCCACTACTTCCTTATCCCCTAGAAATCCGAGAGACCAATACCCATCCTGGATTTAAAAAGCCTGAATAAGCATATACTTTGGAAGAAATTAAAAATGAATTCCGTCCACACAATCCTTCCCTTCATTCAGAAGGGGGAGTGGATGTGTGCTTTGGATCTAAAAGATGCTTACACTCCTATTCCCATCTTTCCTCCCACTGGCATTACCTGTGATTTATGGTGGACTCTTCACACTATCAGTTCAGAGTGCGCCCCTTTTGGCATTTCAGCAGCACAGGGGTCTTCACCAAGTGCCTGACTGTAGTAGTAGTAGCATATCTGTGGTGTTGGAGCAGCTAATCTTCCCTTACTTGGCCAACTGGCTTGTGATGGCGAACTTCGAGGAAGGTGTACTAACCTCCCTGGAAAAAGTGGTGCAACTGCTATAATTGCTAGGATTCCTAGTGAATTTTGAGAAATCCATTCTGATTCCCTTCAGGAAAATCAAATTCAGTGGCACATGGATAGATTCTCTACAGAAGAGAGCTTTCCTTGCAACAGATTGTGTGAATACTGATTTCTTGTATTAAAAATGTTGTGTACAGATCAGTCATCAGCCAGAGAAGTTCTAGTTGTTTTGGGCTGCATAGTGGTAATTCATATATTTTCACTTTCCCACTATCACATATGGTGCCTTCAGTGGGGTCTCCATTCCTGGACCAGTTCACTCAACCCTTGTCAACCAGAATAACAATTACACAGCAAATGAAACAGGATCTATACTGGTTGTTAGATCCCTACATTCTTTTGGAGGGATCTCCATTTCGTCTACTTCTCTACCAAGTCATGTTAGCAATGGATGCCTCCACAAGAGGTTTGGGGCCTTTTGTACACAAATGTGGTCATTCATAAAAAGACATTTTGAAATCAACTTCCTAGAATTGAGAGCAATTGGATATGCTCTTACAGCATTCGCTTGCTTCTTTCGGGGGAAGAGCATTCTCATTCAAACCAACAACCAAGTAGCCATGTTCTGTGTGAACAAACAAGGAGACTCAGGGTTATGGACTCTTTGCCATGAAACATTAACGGTATGGGAGTCTTGCAAGTGACCTGTCTTCCAGGGAACTCCAGTACATTGGCAGATCACCCAGGCAGAGCTTTTCAAACATGTGAATAGTCTCTGCAGCAGTCAATGGCTGACAAACTATTCAGTCTATGAGTTTTCCCACTAATTAATCTTTTTGTGTTGGAGTAAGTGAACTCTAATCTGCTCAAGATGCTTTTATTTATTTATTTTATTTATTATTTATTTATTAACTTTTATTTACCGACATTCGTGCAGCACATCATGCCGGTTTTCTGCTCAACTGGAACACAGACCTCATGTATGCTTTTCCACCAATTCCTTTTATAATCAGAACAGTGGAAAAAGTACTCAAAGATCAGCCTATCTGATCCTCATAGCTCTAGTATCTCCCAGGTAAATTTTGGTTCACATATCAGTACAGCTGTCCAGCAGTCCTCCAATTCCTCTTGGGTCAGATCCATCCTTGTTAATTCAAGAAGAGGATGTTTATTTCATCCGAACCTTCCCTCCCTCAACTTGATGGCTTGTATGTTGAGCGCTGAATTGTCTTTATCCAAGGAAGTTGGACATACTAGTGTCTGTCAGAAAGCCATCGACTAGCAGAGCTTATGATTTTAAATGGAAACAATTCTCCACATGGTGTTCACATAAATCCATGGATCCTTTTGCATATAAAATCCAAAGAGTTACTGAAATGTTTGCTCACACTTTCTGCTTCAGGTCTTAGCACCTAATCAGTGAGAGTACATCTCAGTGCCATAGTAGCTTGCCATGTTCAAATCTAGGGTAAGCCTACTTCAGCTCATCCGTTAGTATCGAAATTTATGAAAGGCTTATGGCACACTAAACCTTCAGTCATAAAACTACATGTGGGATTTAAATGTGATTCTGGCACAACTGCTATATGAACCATTTGAGTTGGCTGCTTCTCAAGTGTCTAATGTTGGAAGTAATAATCCTGGTAGCAGTAATATCAGTTGGAATTCTCAGCTAGTTTAGGCTTTAGTTCATTATCCGCCTTATACACAATTCTTCCACAATAGGATGGTGCTCCACATCCATCCAAAGTTTCTACTTTGGATGGATGTGGTAGTATCGGCTTTTCATGTCAATTAGGCCATCGTGTTACCTATGTTCTTCCTGAGAGGTGAGAGATCCCTTAATACCTTTCACTGTAAAAGGGCCTTGGCCTACTACAAGGCAACAACTCATCTACATTGTCAGACTTCTCAACTATTCGTCTCTTATGATCCCAATAGACTGGGCATAGCAGTAGCTGAATGTACCTTGTCCAATTGGCTAGCAGACTGCATTTTGCACTGCTAAGACTAGCAGGCCTACAAATTTAGATACCATCATCAAGTTGAGCCATGGCTACATTAGTAACTTATCTATGAGCCGTACTACTTGAAGACATCTGCAAAGCAGCAATATTGTCATCAGTACACACATTTGTGACCAATTCCTGTGTGGACAATCTCTTTGGAATGACAGTAAATGTGTAAAAGCAGTTTTGCGTAGCCTGTTTACCTAGTAGTGTACTCTTTACAGTAGAGTCTGAGTTGCTTATTCAGTAAACATGATGCAACACTCAACTTGGGGCTCCCCACATGTCATGGCTAATTCAGCCCTGCTTACTGATGGCGGGAAAAATCAAGTTTGCATATTATAAACTGTGTTTTCTGTATATAGGGGATGAATTAACCATACTAAATACCTGTCCATCTTCCTGGAGATTCAACTACCTGGCTAGATTTAGTTGTAAAATCAAATTAAGGGGCTCATGAGGCAAAGCCAGAGTGGGAATTCCCAAACATGCTCTACTAGCTAAAAGAGAGATCCATTTGGCGCTGCTGGATGACATCCCCCAGGTAATAGCTAATTCATCACTATTGACTCAAAATGTTTTCAGTAAGCAAACTTGCTTTCTTACCACCCTATCACACAGGCCAGATTTGTGCTTGGAATATTGTCACATGTACACTTTGCCCAGTCAGCCAAAGTTGCCATTGGCCTCTTGGCTGCCTCCTTGATCATCTCTTTGCTTAGTCATCTAGTTTGGTGGGATGGCTTGATCTGGACAGGTTCTTGGTGGTACCATACATCTTCTACTACTTAATCATCTTGACCATGCTCTGAGGAATATTCAAGGACTTTGCAATTTTTATACCAATTGAGAGCTCCTGGCGCATCATGTGAATCAGTACAATTTAACACAGCTGGGGCCAATTAACTTGGTGTGTGCTTTTTGAACGTGGTTGGTTACACTAGAACTTTAGGTATTTAGGATTACTATAGAAGTTCAAGGGGGTGGAAACTAATTCTCCAATCTATTCCATGTATTTATTTCTAGTTTATTTGCTAAAGAATTCTGGAATATATCTTTCAGTGAGCAGTTGTGGGATAGGATTTATGAATATATGGCACAAATAGTGGTTTAATGTATCCAGTCTACAAGGCAACAAAGTGTTCCAGTTTTGGTGAATTTTGCTACTATTATATAATTATTGCATAATTGTTTTAATCTTATAGTTAGGGATGGCTTTTATATTTCTGCTGTCAATACTGAAACACTGATGTGGGTTTTATTTTTAAGAGCACCATCCATGTACACATCACTGTACAAAAAAAGATATGAAAGGGACATTTTCACAAATTTCAAACAGTTTGTAAAGGTGGCATGTCTCTTTCCAAAGGCTAGTAATGGAGGCGATAAGCTAAAGCAACGCACAAATGGTTGTGAACTAAATTGTGACTGCAGCATTCAGGAAGTCATAGGGGTTGTGTTCCAGTAGAAAGTTTTTATAGACCTTTTTTAGAGGTGGAATTTAAAGGAGGGCAGTGTGCGAGAGAATTTCCAAGATGGGTAAAATGCAGAAGAAACAAAGAGGGAATAAAATGGTGAGGCTTATGCAGGGCATTGGGGGGGGGGGGGGGGGGGAGGGAGTGGAAGATGGGGAGGTAGAGTTTGCCAATTTGTAAACCATGTATTTGCCTTGGTATCTCATCCACTGCCAGTTGATGATCACTTTATTTAGAGTGGCAGTTCAAAGAGGCCAACACAGAAGTTCCCTTATGCAAATGATAGCTATCTACTTTAGGAGATACATTTTTCATTGGAGTGACAACTTGCAAAAGTATTTGTGTATGTTTCATCCCATGCAAATCCAGTCAATTTTCATGCAAAAGATACTTGCATGTAAACTTATTGTGCAGCTAAAAGTGTGTGCGCGTGTATACTTAAGCAAGGTTACATAGGTAGTGAGCATGTCAGCGCATGGTATAATTTTGAAATTTAAATGTGTATGCATATAGTTTCCAATCGTGGCCCCCCTCCTCACTGGAATGCCTCTTTTTGAATGTGGAAAAAAATACACATGTTGTGAAAATATGCATATACTTTCAGCTAGCTGAAAATCTACTGATTCAAAATCATCTAATCTTCATATCATTCCTTATGTTTAGATCAGGACAAAACCTTTGAAAATTTACCCTAGAGGAGTCAGTATGGCGCCTTTTGGAATGCAGGAAGACCCATGAGTATGATGGACCAGAAGTGTCTCTGGGTCTTGCTATATCACTGTAACAGTATGGAGGCACTGTAGATGAACTTGAAAAGATGAAGCATGATAGGGGAAGACTTGAAAAGAGTTTGACACCGTTACTTTGGGGGTGCAAAAATCAGAGTAGTGTACAATTTGAGTGAAGTACTGATATGTACTAAAAAGGAGAGAGATCTCGGCGTGATCATATCTAATTATTTTAATCTCATAACAGTGTCATAAAGCAGCAACCAAAACTCAAGAAATAATGTATATAGGGAGCAGTATTGCTAGTAGAAAAAATATGATATCTCTGTATCTCATCTGAGTATTGTGTCCAGTTCTGGAGGTTTTACTGTCAAAGGATATAGGCAGAGTAGAAGCAGTCCAGGGAGAGGCTACCCAAAATGATGCAGAACCTGACCCATAAGCCCCATGGAAAGATACTTGAGAAGCTATCATATTGGCCTGAATTTAAGATGACCCTATATTTTGGGGGCAATACAGTAGGAACATCACTGGAGCCTAGGCAGGGAGCTGGTGACAAGCCACTGACAGAGAAGTAATATAGTTGGGCTGTACATTTTCAGCCTCTCCAGCAAGGTGGGAGATGGTGTGTTTGCATTACACACTGTTGCAAACAAGGAGGAGAGAGCAATGTGTTTATGTAGCAGTAGCTGGGAAGCAACCTGGCAGGAGAGCACTCTCTTCTCCCCAGTGTAAGAGGTTTTGTTTTTTTTTTTGTTTTTTTGGTCAGTGGGATGTGGAATGGTGTGTAGTATATTTGCAATGGGCAGGACATATTCTACAAGGTTCTTGCAGACATGGCATCCCTTTAAATTCACCTTAGTGGAAGCAGACAAGGCATGTTTTTGGTGGTACCTGCACAACTGCTATTTACATGGCTGCGAATATAAAATGAGGTCACACTTTGACTGTACATTTCCAACAAAAATCTAGTCTCATGTTGGGGGTAGTATGGCAAATATATGAACCCCAGAACAGAGCAGTAAATTCCTGAACACCATGTTTTCCAGGCAGTTAAAATTTTGGTACTAGAGCCTCTGTTCAGGTCCAGCACTGCCAGGAGGGAAGAGGACCTGGGCCTGTGCTGAAAAAGGTGCCATCAAGGCCTAGAAGAAAGGGGAGTTGTGGTAGGTGGGAATGAACCAGGGCTGAACAAGACAGCAGCTGCTGCTGGGACTTGGGTGGGAAACTGAAGGGAATGGAGGGTGGCAGGGAAAGGTTGGGAAGGGGGCATGAGGACAAAGTTAAAATAATCAAATTAGGAGGAAAAAAAAATCTATAAAGAATTTTTTTTTAATTAGCTTTTTAAAAGTTTGACTTGTGCCCAAGTATTCCAGGAACGTTTTCATGGCTTCCATGGAGGAGGAAATGGGGTAGGTGTGATGTGCATTTTTATTTATACTGTTGAGGTATTTGAATGTTTAGGAAGCAAACATTTTTCAACAGAATGGGTTAGAGGCTCCAAAGAGGTAGACAAAGGACCGCCATAATGAAAAATTCCTTCACATGCAGGGTAGTGAATGCATAGAAGAGCCTCCCGGGAGGGGGGGGGGGGGGGGGGGGGGGGGAGGAGATGATGGGGACAAAAAACGGTGTCTGAATTCAGAGTATGATATAAGCACAGAGTCCTTGACTGTGAGAAAGGGAAGATAAAGCCAGGGGTTGTGTGGCCTCCCAACAGGAAGGGAGAATGGGAAAAGTCCATGAGCCTTACAGTCTTTATCTGCCTTGTATTCTGTTTCTGTGTTTACAATTTGATGCTCTTCCAGATCTCGTGCATGGTTTACCTCTTCCATTGTAACTTTTGGGTTGTAGAGGGAAGAGTCTGAGATGTTCCTCATGCAGCTGAATCGAACAACTTGTGTGACTTGTGTGCAGATCCACATCTGCTTTTATTCACTGTAAAAGGTAGAGTCTCTCAATACCTACAGTACCTGAATGTAATCCTCTTTGAAGTGCCAAGAAGCAGAATATAAATATAATAATCTGACCATGCTGGCCTTCTCTAGCAAATTAAGAAGATTTGCATAACATTCTCACAAATAGTTTTGAATTGACTTTCAAAATGTCTGAATTATTTTCCTTTTTAACTTACAGCAAACTTTTAGTTATCTTTTTTTCTTTAATATTTAAAGTCCTTTGAGTTTTTGTTCTCTTGCTATCTTAGTTTACCCTGAGACAGTACTCAATATCAATAGAGACAGACAGTAGGGCATTTCTAAATGCATGTAGGAAACCATATTGCTTTCTATTGATTATATGCCATTTTAAAACAGAGCAGTGCAAAAACAACTGATGTATTTCTGGGAACTAAATTCCTTAAAGATAACTGCTTAAATCATTAAACAGTTTTTAGTATAGCATTAAGATGTGAGGCTCCCTGATGGTTTTGAATTTTATATATTGTACTCTGTAGAACAGGGTCACCATGGTCATGATTTTCCTATATCACTTTTATTCTCAATTAATACAAAAAGCAATAACCAAAAAATGAGCAAAAAATTCTTCCAATGTCTTTTATAAGAGGTGCAGGTATGGACAGACCCAGCATAGCAAGAAAACTATTCATAGGGCACAACTCACAGTCTGTTAAGTACGTGAAAGTCTGGCTATAGTTTCAGTGCTAATGGAATCATCCATATCATCATCAATCTGAGTCACTACCTCGAGATAGTCATTTCCAGCTGTATTTAGAAAAATGGCAGTTATCCTGCTGGAGTATTGCTTATCAGAGAGACCTTGCTGTTCCTTAAATCAACAATCTTCACTGACTTCCGGCAGACTTGATAGTCTCCCAACCTTTTACTGTAGGAATCCTCACTGCTAAGAATGTTGCTGTTCACTATTTCAAGCAGGTTAACTATAGGCAGTCCCTAGTAGATGAAAATGATTGTCTGAAGATGACTCGAGTTGATTTGACATGACACTGTTGCAACTTGGGCATGTGTTTCTGAGCAAGAAACGTGGCCTTAGGCTGCTGATTTATTTGATAGCCCATGGTTTCTGTTGCTTCTGCATTTCCACCTTCTCCGGTGATTGCAGAAATTTGAAGTGCTGAGATCCTTTTAGTATACCTTTTCATTATCGGGCAGTCCTGGGCAATAATTTTCTGTGAGTTGTTGATTCGCTTCATGTTGTCTTGAATTGTTTTCTCTACTCTCCCCTTGCATGTATTTCTTGATTTACTGTGGGAGAGTAAAATTTGCTTTTGGTGTCAGGAGTCAGACATCCATATAACATAAACAGCTCAGTTTATGGTATTTACTGATGAGAGGATGTTAATGTTGGTGCATCCTTTTTATGACTGGATTTAAATGATCTTACTCTGACAACATGGATGGTACTTCTCCATCACCTTGGGTTGTCTCCTACATTTGTCCATGCCTTGATTCCTACTAGTTGAGCAGAGATCAAGAGTGCCAGATAAATCAAACATCTGTTTCTTCAGGTGACAAAAGGCGGCACTTGTGCATTGGAGGTGATGTTGAATGTATAATTGATGTCTGCATTCTGTAAGAGATGGTTGCTGGGATTTGGGAAATGCTCAACATTCTGCCAAGTTACACCATAAAAGTGAATTACCAGACCCGAGGATGGTTCATTCAGAGCTTGTTGATGAAGAACCTTAGTCCTCTAAATGTTAAACATCAGTTCCATTTTATCCTGTATCTTGGTAAAGATATCAGCAATCATCTGAAAATCTACCTCTGAGTGAGCGTGCTCAGCATCATAAGTGTACTGGAACATGGTAACTGAAATTAGGGTGGCTTTAGTCCTGAATCAGTCATCTGAGATTAAATAGTTTGTCTGTTCAGTAGTTGAGCTCCACTTTGGCTCTTGCAGGTGATCGGATTAGCATCTCAATAAGCAATTTTGAGAAGAGTGTTATAGCAGTGATACAGACTTGTGTGGCTCCTGTATTAATCTCAAGAGTCTGTTACTGAGAATCATTCATAAGAACATAAGAACATGCCATACTGGGTCAGACCAAGGGTCCATCAAGCCCAGCATCCTGTTTCCAACAGTGGCCAATCTAGGCCATAAGAACCTGGCAAGTACCCAAAAACTAAGTCTATTCCATGTTACCATTGCTAATAATAGCATGGAGCAGGCAAAGCATGACATGAGGTGGGTGGCATAGTATAGACTAACCAATTTACTGAGGCATGAGTTTTCAAAGACAGTCTACTTCGTCAGATGGATGAAGTGTAATACAGAGGTGAGTGCATCTCTGTCCTTGAAAGCTCATGCCTCGATTACATTAGTTTTATCTATAAGGTGACACCCGTCTCGTGTCATTTTTTCTACACCAAACTAAGACATTTAGCCCTCTGAAGATCAGTTAAAGAATGGCGATGAATTTTAGTAGACATCTGCACTTCAGGATACTCCATAATGTTTCTTTGTTGCCTAAATTGAAGGCTTTCAGGAGGCTGGACAAAAAGACCAAATAGAGAAGTGTTACTGAATTTTCTTCTTTAGCTAATGAGCAGTGAAGATCATGTTAATTATGCTTCTTGATAGCTTTAAACTTGAGGTGCCTGAGAGAATTTTTCAGGTGAATGTTCAGAAAGGTTCTCATAATCTTTCCTGTGATGGACAGCAAGGGGGTTTCCATGTAATTTCCATTGGCAGACTCTTCTCTTCCTTGAAGATTTGCCCCAATCCATGCAACCCCTGTTGAAGTTATGATTTCCTCCTCATTCTAGATCTTCAAGAAGAGGGCATTGAGCTGAGATGTGAACTTTTTTCCTTCTGCTTGGTGCAAATTCCTTTTGCTCCAGATGCTTTGGCCATCTGCTTGATGGCTTTTCTTACCACCTCATGGTTTGGGGGTTGCGGAAGGCATTCCAAGTCCATCTCTGGGTATTGCAGGATGCAGTTAAGAACACTGTCGCTGACAGATTCTCAGTTGAGAAGGTCCTTGAAATGCTTATTCCAATAAGTGCTGCCAGCTTCTATCTTCTTTGTCAGACCTTCTCCATCTTCCGGTTTCAGTGAGGTCGGCCCTTGAGTGCTGACTTTGCCAGTACTAAACCTTTTCCCTCCTCTGCACATAGCATGGATATTGGAGAGAGGTTGGACTTGTCGTACTATTTTTCCTTTATATTGTAAGTTCTCATTCACACCTGTTCCTTGGCTTTTTGGTGATGCAGTTTCTATTGTTTGGAACTGATATCATACTGTTAAGTTCAAAAGGCCTTTCACTTGCAGGTCATCATCTGTGGTTCATTCTTATCAAATCAGTCTTGATGTTGTCTGGTAGAGAATCTGTTTCTTTTGCAGGTTCTGATTATAGTGAACTTGAAGGTATCTTACATGTTGCTAATCTTCTCATGCTGTTAGTGTGAATTTGCCAGTTTTTATTTTAACATGGATCACTGTTTTATAAATTGCTATCAAGTCTAGGCTTAAATTACAAACTTGTATGCCAGTATTTAGTTTTTTGTGCCCATAATGTCTGCATGGAAGGCAATATTTGAGATAGTCTCAATTTTGTTATCTGTGAGATGTTGTCTACGCTGTAACAAGCTTGCTCTGAATGTTGAGAAGATGGGAGTGATGAATATGAGTAGAATTTGCTCCATGAATTATCCAATATCTTTTCAATTCAAAGGATACAAAATTCCAATTGTTAATCAAGTCTGTAACCTAGGAATTATCTTGAACTCAAATCTTTTCATGCAGGCACAGATAATGGCAGTGGTAAAATCATTTTATAAGGTTCAAATGCTTCATAGATTGCAGCCTCTTCTGAATCTCACTGACTTTCACTCTGTTCTGCAAAGCATGGTTCTATTATTGGCTCTGGATTATTGTAACTCATATATGAGATGATCAGAAATATCATCTGTGCACTTCAGATTACTCAAAATTCAGCTGTGCATATATGTGTATTAAAGATCATGTAACTCCAGTTCTTCAATGTCTACATTGTTTTCTGTTCTGCTGGAGAATAGAATACAACACTGCTTTAATTATCCACAATCTTTTGAGTAGTAATTCTTGTATTTGAGTTTGTACAATACTTCATATCAGCCAGTGTGTGTGCTTTTCAATCAACACAACCAAGGCTTTTGGAGATTCCTTCTCCATGTTTGGTCTGTCTGATAGAGACATGGGATAGAGCCTTTTCCACTGTGGGTCTGCTGTTCTGGAACACACTAACAGAGCAGCTGCAGTTGACGATTTGCATGCATACCTTTAAATAAAAAAAAAAACTACTGAAAATCAAGCTGTTTAAAATGGAAATTAAGCTCATTATTAGAGCTGGAGGAGTATGCTAAGTGCAGTGAAGCAGGCCCTATGAGAATTTATTGGCTTGGGAAACTATGGTGGTGATCCACCAAGGGACAGACATGTCTGTAGTATCTGTTGTGACTTTTTTTCACTCTTGTTTTTATGAGTGTTATTTTTGTTGGCTGCCTTGAGATTTAGAAAGTGCAACATAAAATTAATTTTAAATAAGTAAATAAAATAAATAAGTACTATGTCAAGGTAGTGGCCATGCTGGTGAGTAGGGTTGGTAGAGCAGTGTGGGTCAAGGCAAGGAGTTTAGAGGTGTAAGAGAAAGAGAGGTCATCAGCATGAAGGATAAAGACCACAACAATAAAGGAAGGGGAAGATGGTTTAAGAAAGAAGGAAAGCCAGGACTCTCTCATTGAGAGAGGAGGAGGGGGATTTATCAGGGTGTCAAGGGATAACTGCCTAGAGAGGGAGTGGGATGAATAGACAAATTAAGTTGGCCTCAAAGGATAAAAGGAGTGAAAGTGAGGTGGAAAAAGGAGTTGAAACTTACAGGAAGGGGAGAAAACAGTCCAACACTACAACCATGGTTTTCTGTGTGAGGTATATGGGAGAAAAGATAACCTCCAATACAGAGCAGCAACTGAAGCAGAGCCTTTGGAGGAAAGCAAAATCTTGGATAAGGTGAGAGATGAAGAGTATATGTCATGAATGTGGGCAAGCTTTTGGAAATAGAGCAGACATTCTACAGCGAAAATGAGAAAGGAAGAGAGGAGGAAGATAAAGATAAGATTGGAGGGGTAACAATTTGCTGTGTATAAGTGGTTTAAAGTTGCCTCGGAGGGCCAAGATTGATTGATATCCCCAGCTGAGAGCAGGAGATTATAAAGAAGAAAGGCAGAGGTGTGACAACAGTGATGAGGATGAGATGCTATCAGGGAGAGTAGAAATGGTTAGATGAGAGAAGGAGAACGTTGAAGCTCAAGTGCAGTGGACAGAGCAGAAGACAAAATGGCAGGTGAGGTAAAAAATGTAGATAATGGGGAAGGTAGACTATGTTGGTAGTGGCTTTCAGCAGGGAATAAGATTGGGGAGGATTAGCATCAGGAAGAGTAGATGTAGTGGAGCCATAGGATATAAAGAGAGGAAAAAATCTTCTGACCTGAGATGGTATGGTATGGTGCATACCTGCTTACCAGCTGGTGGAAGCTCACGTGGGTTAGGGTGTCCTCTGGACTCCTCCAAGATAGATGGGAGAAGTATGCAGCTGTATTGTAACCTCACAAATACCAGGTAACCCTTCCTCACTTTCTGTGCAGGTTATCCTAGTGCTACATTGTCATCCTCGTGCCATTAGGGATCCTCAGTGTTTGTTCCAGTGTTTCCCAATGCTTTCAAGCCCAAGGCACAGCTACATTCACAAAAATACATAGCATGCTAGCTTCTACAAGGATGGCAGTGTAGACATGGAGAGAACTCTCTCAAAAGATCTAGTAAAGCAGTCTCTCTTCCAAATTTGAAGCTGAGGGGGAAGACTACATACATTAACTCATTACAATAGGCCAGTTTCCATGCAGGAGAAGGGAGATGTTGGTGTGATGCAGCTAGCCAGTTCGGTTAGTTACCTTGGCTGCCACAGGTGACTGACAGAGCTCCTCCAATGCTGCTACTCCCAACACTCAGAATGAGTCACATCCACTGCTTATTGCATGCTCTTTTTGTCTTACTCAGCCTGGGGTCAAGACAGTCTAAAAGGATTCAAAGGATGAAGCTCAGGAGAAGGAACATGAGGTGGTGCTGTGTGCATAGTATGTGCCACACGATGTGGGGGCCTGGCTATCCATACCCTGTTTGCTGTCCATTAATTATCACACTCCATGGCTCATGCTGTAGCTAAGAAGAGGAGGCATACACAATTACATTTAGTCTCAGAATGAGCTCCTACATGTTTTAAGAGCCACCACTAATGACTTGATGCTGTGACATGCCAAAAGCAGAGCCCAGGTGCTGGTATGGATCGGAGTATCCATGGCACACTGGTTGGGGGAAAACTGGTTTATCCCATGCCTTTTTAAATTCTGTTTTTGCACTTGTTTCGGAGGTGGGATTTTATACTTTGCTCAGTCAGTGTATTTACCATGGGGCGGAGTTTATTGGTCATATAGAGACAGATCAAAATAACACCCCGTTCCCCCTGAAAGAAAATCATATGGGAGACGTTTTCCTGCAGTCCTCTTGGCACTTTTATTTATTTATTTTACTGTTTCTGATTGTGATCAAATTTACTTCATCCAGTGGTACCGTAAATACTCAGATTATAGGTAGGGTTTACAATCGCTTGGAAATTTTTAGGCCACTTCTGCTGAACTCATTATTATTATTATTTATAACTTTTCTATACCGAAGTTCAAATAACAGAGTTAATTATCACTCCGGTTTACATTGCAACCATAAAAAACAGTGACAAAGTTGTCATGGCAGAAGCTCAGTTTTATTGTATCTGTTTCAAGAAAAATGTTAAATACAGAAGGAGTACTTGATCCTACTGGATCTTTCCAACTTAACACTTTTTTTTGCCCTCCAAAGTGTCTACTGGGATTTTATGGATCTTTCATCCTGTCCCTTTTTGACTGGTTTCTTTGGCATGTCTGCTTCCAGAAGCAGGGGAAATGATTCCCTGTAAACTATGTGCGTGTATGCATGCACACAGGAAAACGCAGCATGCACAAGAAAAGGAAAATTGGTATTTTCACAGAATGCTGCGCACACACATTTGTGTACTACGTTGCACACAAGAACATTTTTGTGCACAAAGCCCACAAAAAATTAGAGGGAACGTTGATGCTAATGAATAAATTAGGAATTTGAATCAAGCAGGGTTACTGTGCATAGTCTTCATTTGATCTAAGGTGGGGATGATGCTAAATTACTCAGCTGGTGCTTTTATCTTAAACCATTGATCCCCTCCCTCCCAAATTTTATTTAACAATCATCTCTACAATGAACATGAAGTATCGACCAGGAGGGCTAGAAACAACAAAAAAAAAAATAAAAAATCACTAGAATGACACGTGACAGTATCCATTGTTTTGGACAACTTCTCCATCAAAGATTTATTATCCATGTGTAAACTGTCTGGCAGCTCTTCTCAGAATAAATGTAAGCATAAAACACATGAGTTCCCAAAGAGCATCATCATTAAATATTCACTTTCATATTCATAGTCCACCAACAGCTCTTCTCCAGGATGACATCCTCTCTGAGGAAATGGTGTTCTAGCTAGGACAGGAACCAACAGCTTTCATGGAGTAAAGGTCCATCAAACTTTCACAAAAGAAGCTATTAGCTGGCATTAACTGCATGTTGCAGGGGTCTCAAACACTACTGGAGGGCTAAAATTGTAAAACCATAAGTTGGCATACTGGGTCAGACTGAGGGTCGATCAAACCCAGCATCCTGTCTCCATGCTGCTAATGCTGGTAATAAGCAATAGCTATTCCCAAGGTTAACTTGACTAATAGCAGTTTATGGACTGCTCCAGGAACTTGTCCAAACTTTTTTTTTAAACCCAGTTAAACTAACTGCCTTAACCACATCCTCTGGCAATGAAATCCAGAGCTTAATTGTGTATTGAGTGAAAGACGTTTCTCAGATTTGTTTTAAATGTGCTACTTGCTAACTTCATGAAGTGCCCTCTAGCCCTTCTGTTATCTGAAAGACTAAACAAGAATGCTTTTATGTTAATATTTATGAGATTCATATGTAGTGGCTCCAGTTTATAGCTAGCCTACATGTTCTGGCTGTTTTGAAAACCTGATTTAGTAGGGTCGTCAGAAACCTGATCTAGTATGGTGCTCTTCTTGGCCATATGTAGCTCAAACTTCAGAGGCTTAACTCAAGATTACTATTTCTTATTTAAAATAATAGAAGGTAAATGCCACATGTCTGGGTGGGGAGAGAAGGGGATGGCAGAGCACTCTCTTTTTTTTTTTTTTCCTAGATACTGAATGACACTGGCAGGTTACCAAAGCCTAGGATTCTCATGTTTTATGCAGATACAAATCGGTGGGTTATGTGTGTGACAGACTTATCTGAAATTTAATGTCTAGAATTTTTAAACCAAGAGGGAATCCTTTTTTCCTCTCATCCTTCCCCCTTTCATCCCCCTCCCTCCCCCACCACTTGCTGCTCTCGGAAATAGGAAATTGGGATCACATTAAACATCCTAATTGATTTGGCTCCAGTAGTGCCTCGCTGGCTGCCAAATAGTTATTTCATTGTGTGAGACTTTGGCCATGTGTTGAGCAGCAAATCTGCTTTTAAGACAGCATCTTTGTGAACTGTACATCTATTCATTCACCAAGTCCCCTTTGCAAGGAGGAAAGTGCAGAAGGCCCCGGAGTCTGCTTTCACATAACAATTACTGAAACGTGACAGGAGGCCCCAGGTTCAGACCCAGAAGTACCAACTTGTTCTTGTTTCACTCTAAAGTTGTAATTTATTAGTATGTTCTGAGAGAGTACATGAGATTTTACTTGCATTATTAGAACTAATCAGTGCACTGATGTCCTGCCAATTTCTTATGCAGGGGTCCTTGCCAGTTCTGCTCCACTGGGAGAGGCCTTTCTTGTTTTCCTAAAATAGTCTTAACAAAGGGCTCCCTAGACACACACCCCCCCACCCCCCAATGCCCCCAGGAGCACCCTCCAGCACTTCCCTGGCTCAGTCTGATATTGTGTCTTATCCATCTGGTGCTGCTTACATACAGTTTAAAGTGGTTGTATGTTTAGGTTTTAACCCTTGCTGTTCCTCCTTCCCAGGAAGATTGCCTGGTTCTTGGTTGGAAAGAAAATTTCTCTTGAAGCTGATCCATCGGCACCATTTATATATCAGCAGGGGTCACATCTATAAGGAACAATTGCCCTTCATTCTCCAACTGCATAATCATCATCATCATCTCCTCAGATGATGTATCCTTCCACAGCCTTCTAGAAGCCCTCTGGCCATAGGGTTGCCAGCTGGCTCCAGATTTTCTGGACATGTTGATCCAATACTGGTTTCCCCCATCGCATGCAAGAACTTGTACTTCTGACGTCCCTATTGCATTCCCTAAGAAAAACAAGGGTACAAATCCCCTGCATGCAGAAGGGTAAAACCAGGGTCTGATCAGCATGTGCTGAAAATCTGGAGCTAGTTGGAAACCCTAACTGACAGACTTGCTAAATTGTAAATGGCTTTTATGATTGCCTGAGGGGGCAGGGGAGCAGTCAGGAATAACAATCAGGTAGATGGAAGGGAAGGGGGTCTGTGGAGGATTAGAAGCAGGCAGGTGGGGAAGACGTTATGAGGGGATGGGAGGATAATGACTAAGTGGAGGGAAAGTTCTGAATGAGGTCCTGTTCTGGAGCAGTGTGCATTCTTTTGTGACACTTAGAGGTCAGAGGGTGTACAACTTTCTTGACAAGTCAGTTTTATTCTGGTAAGTCACAGTTTACCCACATGGCTTGGGAAATTACCTTTAACTTTACGAAACTATGTTCATTAATATTTAACTACCCACGCCCCCATACCTCTGTTACAGCTGTTTCAAGAACATTTTACAAAAGCAAATGTTTTTAAAGGAGCACTACAGTCTAGTCTAGTCAAACTGAAATATTTCCCTAGGGTTATATATACAGTCTAGCATTAGAACATTGTTTTTTGGGGGGGAGGGAGAGAGAAGTGGAGGGAGGTCACTTGATGGTAGTGGTGTGAGTGGCTGCATGCTGGGAAGTTCTTTCTTCAGTCCATGGTAAATCTGAACGCGGCTGCAATTTGCTGTTTAAATACAATGTAGTCCAGGGGTGCTCAAATCAGTCTTACCGGCCCCCTCAGCCAGTCGGGATTTCAGGGTACCCTAATGAACATATATGAGATTTACTTGCATGCACAATCTCCTATGTATGCAAATATTTCTCATTCATATTAATTAGGGATATCCTGAAAATCCAACTGGTTGGGGGGTGGGGACCGTAAGACCGGTTGTAAACATGACCTTTAAATGTCGATATTAGCAAATTGTGAAACAATGCTTTTGAGGTGACAAAGCCACCTAAACTAAAGTAATGGAGCACAGAGCATGGCAGTGATTGCACAAATGTTTGTCTAGTCAGTCTTTCAGAGGTGGGCATTTTGCAGGCAGTAGTGGCAGGCAGATTGCTACCTACAAGAGCTGCAGGGAACTTGAGTTTATCCTGAGTTTTTTGAAGAAAGCAAGTTGGTTAATTTTTTGCTTAACGGTCAGCCGAGAGCTGATGCAGGTAGACAGGAGGACAGTACACTACCAGAGGAGGGAGGCAGTGAATCCCATAGGAGCTGCAGATTAGCAGGTTCCAGCAATGGAAGAAAGATTCTCCCATGAGGCAAGTCACCTGTCACACATCACAGCACAGTGCCAACAGGTGGAATTTCTTGACAAGAGCTCTAGGCATGTGCAGGAGTTACTGCACACTTATGTCACTCGGTGTGCCTCAGTTTGTTTTCTCTGCAGCAGGACTTTTTCAGAGCTATTTTAGCTTCTTTATATGAATTTCTCCTCAAATTCAGTGTGCCTCTGATGTTTTAGGTTTTGTGAATACTTTTCCTTCCCCCCCCCCCTTGTCCTATCAGCAGGCCTGTTTTGAACCATGGCCCCTTCACGCCTCTCAGTTGCATATATTTTTCAACTCTAGGTTGTCTTTTCAATTAAACAAAAATTTCTAAAAATTGAACTTCAGCATGAATTTTGAAGAAAGGATTGTTAAATATGAGGCTGTTGAGGATAAATGTAATGAAAAAGTATTATCTCTTGAAACCACACTTTCTTCATCCCAGAATATGTATACTATGTTAATTAAAGATGATATGCTTCATAAGGGATTGGAAAATGCTTTAAAGAAAAGAAATCTACATTTGGTAAATTTTCTAGCAGTGGCTAATGTTTCTGGTATTGATTTATTTAAAAGAGATATTGAAAGTCCCTGAGGCTGTTCTTCTACCTGTCTTTTTTTTTTTTTTTTTCCTGCGTACTACTTGCCTAATAGAGGAAGAAAGGAATCTATAAATAAGGATAAATTTCCAGTCACCAAAGATAGTAAGCAGATTATGTTTATGCTGGAAGTTTCTTTAGATTTATTGCCTGACTCATTAGAGAAAGCAGCTTTACTGGTAACTTTGTTAGAATCAAAGATTTAATTTTTAAATTTTTTCCCTAGATGTGATAAATTTTATGGACAAATGTTTCCAGATGTTACTAAAGAAACAGGCTCGCAGACTGGAATTTTTTATTTTAAAATCTCAGGTTCTGGCATTGGGTGCCACATTCTCTTTGATTTACCCATGAAAATGCTATCAACATGATGGGTTTACTACTTTTGATCCTAGTCATCTTTCTGAATTTAAAGAGTCACCAAGAGAAGGGAAGATCATATGATTCAATGTTATTATTAGAGGAATGGTTTATTCACTTTCTGTTTGGTTTGGGCTATATTGATTTACTGGTTTGAGTGTTAATGATTAGATTATTATAGATGTTGCATGTTCTTCCCCTTTACGAAGGACTTATCATGGGATATATTTCTTTGTAGCTGGATTTTTCTGAAGTATTTCTTTATTATGTTTGATTTCTTGTTAACTTACTGAAACAATTTTAAAAAAATTGTTAGTTCTAAAACAAAATATTTTTGCATCATCCATTTTTCTAATGATGTACAAGAAAACAAGCGTCTTTAGGTTTTTCTTGGTTTGCAGGTAGATGATGTCCATATCTGATCATTACAAGATCTGTTACAAGTGATTGGGCTACATTGTTGGCTATGGGCACACAGTCTCAGCTGCTCCTGTATGTAATTCTCCTGCTTTAGGCTTGTGAGGGGAAAAAAAGAGCCAACCTGGTCTCGAATCTGCATCTGCTTGTTGGAAGGCTGTGCTCTGTCCATAAGCTACAAGGTGGTTCTGTTATTTGTGGCCAAGAATCTGAGAAGGCTTTCATACCTGTTTCCAGCCAGGCAGGCCTGTAGGGGTTCATAAGGGATCACTGGGAATATCCCCGTGTTCCTGGCAATTTGAATGCTTTTAAGTTGTGTTGTGGGCCCTGGGATGAAGATTTCTAACCCTGAGCACCTGTGAAACAATTTGCTGAACTTGTTCACAGTATTTGTAATATATGTGGAAGCTGTGAGGAAGCTAATAAAAAGCACAGACACTGCTTTACTCTTACTGGTGGAAGGGTGGATCTTGTGATCTGGTGTGATGCAGGGAAGATCATACAGGTCAGCAGGAACAAAGGGAGAGTGGGGTGGGAAGGAGAGGAAAGAATTGGGGAAGAAAGTACAAATTGAGGCTAAGTGAGAAAATAATGAATTGGGGAAGATTGCGCAAAGGAGCTGGGGGATGAGGGCAAGGGAGGGAGGCAGAGGGGTAAGAGTGAGGAGGGCTAGTTGTGATAGCAGGAGAGGTGAGATAGCAAGTGAGTGGGGATGCAGGGTAAGCCAGTAAGTAAGGAGGGCTAAAGTTGACAGTGTGAGGGGATGAGAATGAGGAAGGGGTAGGGAGTTTGAAATAGCAAATGAGAGGACTGGATAAGAGAGTGAACAAGGAGGGCTATGATGGAAAGTGAGCATTTCAGAAGAAACAGAAGAACAAACCTGACATCAGGCCGATACAGTATAGTGCTCCGGTGGAGCGCACTGTTAACCCGCGATTGGATGCACGTTTTCGACGCGCTAGCGTTACCCCTTATTCAGTATGGGGCGAAAACGCGTGTCCAACTCCCCCGAACCTAATAGTGCCCGCAACATGCAAATGCATGTTGATGGCCCTATTAGGTATTCCTGCGCGATTCAGAAAGTAAAATGTGCAGCCAAGCCGCACATTTTACTTTCAGAAATTAGCGCCCACCCAAAGGTAGGTGCTAATTTCTCCGGGCACCGGGAAAGAGCACAGAAAAGAAGTAAAAACTGCTTTTCTGTGCACCCTCCGACTTAATATCATGGCGATATTAAGTCGGAGGTCCCTAAAGTTACAAAAAGTTTAAAAAATAAATAAATTTGTGAAGTCAGCCTGCTGCTCACGGGTTGAAAACCAGACACTCAATTTTGCCGGCGTCCGGTTTCCGAACCCGTGTCTGTCAGCGGGCTCGACAACAGACACCGGCAAAATTGAGCGTCGGCTGTCAAACCCGCTGATAGCCGCCGCTTCTGTCAAAAAAGAGGTGCTAGGGACGCGCTAGTGTCCCTAGCGCCTCTTTTTACCGCCGGGCCTAATTTGAATACTGAATCGCGCGCACAGTAGAGTGGCCTGTGCACGCGCCGGGAGAGCGGGCATTTGCCCGCTCTCCCGCGGACTTTACTGTATCGGCCCGATAGGGCAGCACTTCCTCATTTGATCCAGATTGGAAGATCAGGAGCAGGCAGACTCGCTCACCCATCACATCACATTAATTTAATTTGGGGATTTTTTAGTCAGCCTTTCCAAATAATGCTCAAGGCAGTTTACATCCTCTCTTGGTTTTCAGGTACAGTAAATCCCTGCCTCAAAGAGCTTACAATTTAAGTGGGTACCTAAGGTAGCAGAATGTAAAGTGACTTGCCCAAAGTGTCAGTGGGGGAATTGGGATTTAGACTTTGGTTTCCCTGATTTTCAGCTCATTCATCTAACCCAGTGGTTCTCAACCCTGTCCTGGGGACCCCCCAGCCAGTCGGGTTTTCATGATATCCACAATGAATATGCATGAGAGAAAATTTGCATGTTATGGAGGCAGTGCATGCATGTTATGCATGTTATGGAGGCAGTGCATGCAAATTTTCTCTCATGCATATTCATTGTGGATATCATGAAAACCCGACTGGCTGGGGGGTCCCCAGGACAGGGTTGAGAACCACTGATCTAACCCCTAGTCACGCTATTTTAAATCACTTACACATAACGTTTAAAGTTGAGTTTTAGGAGAAGAGATTGTGATTCTTCAGTTTAATTATCAAAATTTGGGAGGGGGAGGTGATGGAGAAGGATCTATGGGCCTGTGCCCCTGATTTTTTTAAGAATCTAGCAATGTCTCTGTGTGCCATTCTGCTCAAGGATGTTATCAAGATCCATAAGGAAGATATCTGTCTCATCTTGAAGACTGAACATTTTTGGATTGACTGAAGGACTTCCAAAGGCCACACCATAGAAAAGGGAGTATGGAGCTACACAGTCTTGCTGGAGGCAAGGAGTTGTCAAAGTGAAAGGACAGGCCCTAATATCGAGACAAAACTCAATCTCCCAGCTGGTGCTGAGCATCAGGTTCTAAGCACTGGAAACCAGAGCATAGGGGAAGCAGCACAAAGGCTCATCAAAGAAGTCATTAATGTTGATCCCCTTTCCCCACCTTCAAGAGCTGGTATATTCTGGTGCCTTCTGTTCAGCCCTCAATGTGCCAGGAGGCCAAATCTCTAGCCTATCCAGGGTGCTTACCGCATTGGTTTCTGATGATCCTGCTTCAGGCATTTGCACCCCTTGCAAGACTCTGAAAGTGGTCAGCCTACCTGCTGACAAGCAGAAAATAGAGGCGATTGCCTAGCATGGAAAGAGTATGGAGTAGCAAGCATTATCTAATTTCACTTCAGTTGGCACATTTAGCAATCCTTTTACTGCTGCTGCTTCATTAGCACATAGTGTTTCTAATTTTTTACCTTCATGGGGCTTGGATATTGAGAGAGAGGATACATTTCTATGGTCTCTTCGATAATATCTTAAGTACTTAAGATCTGCATTCAAAAACTGGAAGAAGGATCCATCAGAGGAAAATAGGATAAAGCATAAGCAGAGGCAAATTAAATATAAAACATTGATAAGACAGGCTAAGAGAGAATTTGAAAAGAAGTTGGCCGTAGAAGCAAAAACTCATAAAAAAACTTTTTAAAATATATCCGAAGCAGAAAGCCTACAAGGGAGTTGGTTGGACTGCCATTGGAGTTGGTTGGACTGCCATTGGTCGACCCCAGTGACATAGTGAGGGCAAAGGGCCATTGGCGCCATTTTGACTACTGGCAGCCGACAGCCCAAGTCCAGGAGATCACTCCCGGATCCTCGCTGGACCACCAGGGACTTTTGGCAGGTCTTGGGGGGGATAGGAGGGTGGGGGGTTGTAGTAAATTAATTTTGGAGGTCTTGGGGGGGGGATAGGAGGGGGGGTTGTAGTAAATTAATTTTGGAGGTCTTGGGGGTGTCAGGAGGGTGAGGGGTTTTGTTAGATTTTTACTTTTTTATTAAAGATTTGTCTGCGAGCCCTGGACCCCCGCTGGACCACCAGGGACTTTTGGCAGGTCTTGAGGGGGTCAGGAGGGTGGGGGGTTGTAGTAAATTAATTTTGGAGGTCTTGTATGGCTCTCACGGAATTACATTTTAAAATATGCGGCATTCATGGCTCTCTCAGCCAAAAAGGTTCCCGACCCCTGATGTAAAGGAATACATAACAGAAATTTTAAATTTATATAAAAATAATCTAACTTATAAAAACAATATTATTGGTATATAGGAGAACTGAGTAAAATGGCACATTTTTGTCTGTTTAGTTGGTTTTCATATGTAAAAATAATATATATCATTTTTTTTTGTGACTGGAATTTGATGGTACAGCGTTTTTATTTTCACAATTAAAGAAGGGTTATATTTGGACAAAAGAGCTAAGCAACAGATTCAGGAGAAGAAACCACAGTGGCTTCCCTTTTAAAGTGCTTTGGCGTTCCTATTATATTTTGCACAGAGGATTATTTTTATCAAAAGCAACAGACGTTAATCTTCTTAAAGCCCTAGAGCCATGGATTTGAAAGGCCAGGTGTTTCAGCTTAACTGCAGCTGCACCATCTGCAGAAACAGGTGAGACCATCGCTTCAGGGCTGCAGAACATGGCTGGGAAAAGTTAAAGGAAGTGGCTAATGTGTAGGTTCACCTGGATAACATTGGCCCTGGAGTCTCATGTGACATAACCTAGCATCATCTCAATGCAGATGTGCCTCTGTAGCAGGATCAGTGAAGGAAGCCAAGAGGAAAGTTTTCAGCTGCTTCCTAAATAACTGTGCAGCTATTATTATGCTGAAATGATTGACATGCTTTCAGAATGATCCCTTTACAAGATCTGAGGCAGCAAACTGTTTTTTCCTGTGATGCCTTAGCATAGGCTGATAAATTTGGTCCTTGCTCTAGAATTGTTGGAAAGCATGAGTAGGCAACAGCTGTTTGGGTATCCTTACACAAATATGCACCTTGCACTCTCCCCTTGCTTCCTCCCCTCCCTCTTCCCCATACTGATCAGCTGGTAGGAGAAAGGAGAGTAGTGGTGCCTTGGGCAGTGCTGTTCTCCTCTCTTGTATGGTATCCAACTCTGACTTTGAACTTTGTACAATTCAAACCAGAGTTAGGTCCTGGGCAAACAGAATAGGAAGATGCAACCTGAGGCACTATTACTCTCCACCTTTCAGCCATTTTACACAGGGAGAGGGAATGGCAAGGGAAGGGAGGGTGAGAGGGGATAGGGACCAGGGTGGGTGAGTGTATGAGTGAGACAGGATTAGCACCAGAATCTATATATGAGAAGGGATAAGAACATAAGGCTTGCCAAACTGAATCAGACCAAGGGTCTATCAAGTCCAGTATCCTGTTTCCAACAGTGGCCAAGCCAGGTCACAAGTACCTGGCAGGGATCCCAAGGGGTAGATAGATTCCAAACTGCTTATCCCAAGAATAAGCAGTGGATTTCTGCAACTATCCCTTAATGATTGTTAATGGACTTTTCCTCCAGGAACTTGTTCAAACCTTTTTTTAAACGCAGCTATACTAATAACTTTCACTACATCCTTTGGCAATGAATTCCAGAGCTTAATTATGCATTGAATAAAAAAATTATTTTCTCTTATTAATTTTAAATGTATTACCCAGTAACTTCATTGTGTGTCCCCTGGTCTTTGTACTTTTTGTAAGAGTAAACAACTGATTAACGTTTTCTCATTTCATTACACTCAAAGTTTTATAGACTACTATCATATCTCCCCTCAGCCGTCTCTTCTCCAAGCTAAAAAGCCCTAACCTCTTTAGCCTTTCTACATAGGGGAATTGTTGTATCCCCTTTATCATCTTGGTTGCCCTTCTCTGTACCTTTTCTAATTTTGCTATATCTTTCTTGAAATGTGGTGACTAGAATTGCACATAATACAAGACGAGGTCACACTATGGAGCGATACAAAAGGCATTATGATAATCTCTGTTTTATTCTCCATTCCTTTCCTAATATTCCCTAGCATCCTATTTGCTTTCTTGGCTGCTGCTGCACATTTAGTAGAAGATTTCAATGTATTTTCAACCATGACACCTAGATCCTTTTCCTGAGTGGTGACTCCTAATGTGGAACCTTGCATTGTGTAGCTATAATTTGGGTTACTGTTCCCTAAGTGCAATCTTTACACTTGCCTACATTAAATTTAATTTGCCATTTGCATGCCCTGTCTCCCAGTTTTGCAATGTTCTCTTGCAATTTCTTACAATCCTCTTGTGATTTGACAACTTTAAATAATTTTGTCATTGGCAAATTTGATCACCTCGCTTATTCCCATTTCCAGATCATTTATAAATATATTAAAAAGCATTGATCCCAGAACAGATTCCTGGGACACTCCGCTTTCACCTTTTTCCATTGGGAAAATTTACCATTTGTCCCTAGACTGTTTTCTTTTAACCAGTTGGCAATCCACAATAGGATACTGCCACCTATCCCATGACTTTCTAATTTCCTAAGAAGTCTGTTATGAGGGACTTTGTCAAATGCTTTCTGGAAATCCAGATATACTATATCAACTGGCTCACCTTTATCCAAGTTTGTTTACGCCTTCAAAAAAATGTAGCAAATTTGAGAGGCAGGACTTCCCTTAACTAAATCGATGTTGGCTTTGTCCAATTAAACTATGCTTATCTATATTTTGAGCAATTTTGTTCTTTATTATAGTTCTATCATTTTGCCCCTTTATCCCTTTTTAAAAATTGGCGTTACATTGGCAACCTTCTAGTCTTCAGGTACCATAGATGATATTGATAGTTTACATATTTCCAATAATAGGTCCGCAGTTTCATTTCTCAGTTCTTTCAGCACTCTGGAATGTATACCATCTGGTCCAGGTGACTTGCTACGCTTTAGTTTGTCAATTTGCCATAATACATCTTCCAGGTTCACTGAGATTTGTTTCAGTTTCTCGGAATCATCACCTTTGAATATCATTTCTGGTATGGATTTATCTGTATTACAAAATCAAATCCAACACATTCCTATTTGTCTATGCAAAAAAATGTTTTTGTGATTTTTAATTATTTTTTATCTTCAAAAATATAAACTTAACAGACGTCAACCATCTAGCCCTATGTTTAGGCTGAAAAGAAACCCTGGTTGTGGATCTAAAAGTTAACAGAGGAAGCCTTTCTGGATCTAAAAGTGACAGTGGATATAAGAACTGTCAAAATCAGTTAAAGCAATCGTTTTATTAAAGTGAATAAATATAAAAGGGTTTTTTTTTTTCCCCAGTGATGGCAGCTTGAAGAAGCTTCATGCACCATTAAAATTTGTGATCTTGACATTTAATGGGTGCATTATCTGAGGTTTTCCCCTTTTTTGACCATTGCCTAAACATAGAGCTAGATAGTTGACTTCTGTTAAGTTTATATTTTTGAAGATAAAAAATAATTTAAAATCTCAAAAAAAAATTTTTTGTATAGACAAGTAAGAATTTATTGGATTTGATTTAATAGTGTGTTGGAGGGTACACTTTGGAGTCAGTTCTTTTTACCTGGGTTTACCTCTTACATCTTCCTCAGTGATTACTGAAGCAAAGAATTAATTTGGTCTCTCTGCTATGGCTTTATCATCCCTAAGTGCTTCTTTTATTATGAGTTTTTGCTTCCACTGCAAGCTTCTTTTCAAATTCTCTCTTTGCCTTCCTTATTAATGCTTTGCATCTGACTTGCCAGTGCTTATGCTGTTTCCTGTTTCCTTCATTCGGATCCCTTTTCCATTTCTTGAAAGATGTTTTTTTAGATATTAAAGTATCTCTCGCCTCACCTTTTAACCATGCCGTAGTCATTTAGCCTTCTTTTCACCTTTTCTAATGCGTGGAATACATCTGTTCTGGGCTTCCAAGATGGTATTTTTAAACAACATTCATGCCTGAGCTAAACTCTTAACCTTTGCAGTTGCTCCTTTCAGTTTTTTCCTAACCATTTTCCTATTTTATCATAGTCACCTTTTTGAAAGTTAAATGCTGTCATCGTAGATTTCATTTTTGTGTTCCCTCCAGTTAAGTCTATTTTGATAATGTTGTGATCACTATTGCCAAGTGGCTCCAACACTGTTACCTCTCGCACCAAATCCTGTAAGGACTAGGTCTTAAATAGTTTCCCCTCTTGTTGGTTCTTGTACCAGCTGCTCCATAAAGCAGTCTTTTATTTCATCTAGGAATTTTACTTCTCTAGAATGTCCTGATGTAACATTCATCCAGTCAATAATGGGGTAATTGAAATCATCCATTATTACTGTGCTGCTGATTTTGTTAGCTTCCCTAATTTCTTTTAGCATTTCATTGTCTGTTAGTTCATTCTGCCCAGTTGGACTATAATACAGCCACATTACTATTTTATTCCCTTTTTCACCTAGAATTTCTATCCATAAAGATTCAACATTGCAGTTTGTTTCCTGCAGAACTTTTATCCTGTTTGACTCCATGCTCTCTTTAACATACAGTGCCACCCCTCCACCAATTTGATCCATCCTATCATTTTGATGTAATTTGTACCCTGGTATCAATGTCCTGTTGGTTATTCTCCTTCCACCAGGTCTCTGAGATGCAAATTATATCTACCTCTTCATCTAATGCTATACACTCTAACTCTCCCATCTTATTCTTTAGACTTCTAGCATTTGTATATAGACATTTCAAAGTATGTTTTCTGTTTGTATTAACAACTTGCTCATCAGTTGACGGGGTAATTTGGACTCTTTCTGCACTTTACTTAAAGGCACCTGATCCCCTTTGTCATTTATTGTAACTTCTCTACTGGGATACCCTATTTTCCCTGTTCTCTTAATATTCTTCAAAGATGCATCATTCCGAACCATTCGCTTATGAGTGACTATCTGCTTTCCCCTATCTAGTTTAAAACAGTGGCATAGCTACGGGTGGGCCTGTGTAGGCAGTGACCCACCCACTTTTCATTCAGGCCCACCAATAGAAAGCAGGCAGCATCAGCAATGCAGAGAGCGGCACCCAACAGAGAAAAAAAATGAATAAGGTCGTGCTATCCTACGAGCCGATATAGTAAACCGAGCGGGCGAGCGCACAGGCCACTCCCCTGTGCGCGCCATTCAGTAACTTAATTTATTTAAATTAGGGCCCGTGGTAAAAAGAGGCACTAGGGACACTAGCGCATCCCTAGCGCTTTTTTGATGGAAGTGGCGGCTGTCAGCGAGTTTGACAGCCAACGCTCAATTTTGCCGGCGTCTGTTCTCAAACCCGCTGACAGCCACGGATTTGGAAACTGGATGCCGGCAAAATTGAGAGTCCGGTTTTCGAGCCGCGGGCCCATTTAAAAATTTTTTTTATTATTTTTAACTTTTTTTTTAAACTTTTGGGGCCTCCGACTTAATATAGCCATGATATTAAGTTGGAGGGTGCACAGAAAAGCAGTTTTTACTGCTTTTCTGTGCACTTCCCCGGCGCCGGCAGAAATTAACGCCTACCTTTGGGTAGGCTCTAATTTCTTAAAGTAAAATGTGCGGCTTGGCTGCACATTTTACTTACTGTATCGCGCGGGAATGACTAATAGGGCCATCAACATGCATTTGCATGTTGCGGGCGCTATTAGTCTCGGGGGGGTTGGACGCGTGTTTTCGACGCGCTATTACCCCTTACTGAATAAGGGGTAAAGCTCGCGTGTCGAAAACGCGCGGCCAAATGCCGGTTAACAGTGCGCTCCACCAGAGCGCACTGTACTGTACTGTATCGGCCTGCTAGTTAGAAGCAACGATTACCCAAGTTGTGCCGTGCAGAGACCATGTCAAGAGTCAGGCAATCGGTAGGAGCGTAGTGCACAAAGCTGCTAACCTCGCAAATAGAGCAAGTTTGAGCAGCCAGGGCTGCACTACCCAAGAGGACTCTGCACGCACCGCACAGGATGCATGTTTGCGTTGCAGAGGTCAGAGAGGAGCACATAGACAGCCCAGCAGACTGCACGAACACGTTAGGAGCAAGTAAGGTGACCGAGGCAGGCACGGTGCGGCACTCTGGCTGGAGGTGAAGCCTTTATATAGCAGGGCTGAATGCTAAGGGGGTAAAGCACTCATCAGGCACTGCTGGCCAGTGAAAGTAGTGAAAGAGGTACTTTTCTGAAGCCGGATGGAGGAGGGAGAGAAAGGGAAGGGGGGGGGGGGGGTCAAAGATGTGCTTGGGGGGAGGGGGGGGGGGGCTTGAGTGTGAGAAGGAGGCTGGAGATGGGCTTAGGGGGGAGGGGAGAATGAGTGTGAAGGGGCAAGAGATTAGCTGGGAGGTGAGGGGAAACGAGTGTGAGGGGACAGAGAGCTGGGCTGGGAGGGGGAGGGGGCATGAGCGTGAGGAGGAGGCTGGAAATGGACTTATGGAGGAGGGGGCTTGAGCCAGGGTTGCCAACTGAATGGACTTTCTCTGGACAGTACGGAATTTTAAGGTATTTTCCGGAGGCTAGACGGAGGGCTAAAATGTCTGGAAATTGTCGAGCACAGCTACGTTTTAATTTGCATCGCCTTACCCAGACTGAAGATGCTGTGGTTTAATTCCACAGCCAACGGAGGCGCTACAGCTGCTGACAGTTGCCTGCTTATTCAGGCACACCCCCTCTCCTTACTGCCATGCATCCTCCTGCTCTCCGCCAAAGTTAAGTAAACTCAGCCAGGCCAACATTATCTACCCTTCTGCCTGCGGACCACAATAATAGGCCCCGCGGGGCTGCTGGCAGCTTCTCTCCCGCTTGCGGCACAAAAAATAAAGGTTCAGTGTGGCAGTCAGCACCTCCCCCGCAGCTGACACCTCACTTGCCCGCCCACTGAAGAACTAAAGTAGGATTGTCAGCATATTGTCTCCCTCTTGCAGTGCAACAAATAAAAACCACCAGCACCATTAGTGCCCACCTGTGTTAACCTCGGGCCCAGCCAAAAATTAATTTCTGGTTATGCCACTGGTTTAAAAGCTGTGCTATCCCCTTTTTAAAGGTTATAGAAACATAGAAATGACGGCAGAAGAAGACCAAACGGCCCATCCAGTCTGCCCAGCAAGCCTTCGCAATTTTTTTTTTTCCTCCTCTCTCATACTTATGTTACTCTTGGCCCTTAGTAACCTTTTGGTTCTGTATCCCTTCCACCCCCGCCGTAATGCAGAGAGCAGTGTGGAACTGCATCTACATGAATATCTAGCTTAATTAGTTAGTGCCAGCAGCCTGGTTCCACTCTGGTTAAGTGGAGCCCATCCTTTCGGAAAATGCCTCCCCCTTCCCAAAACGAAGCCCAGTTCCTAACCAATCTAAAGCCCTCTTCCTTGCACCATTGTCTCATCCACGCATTGAATCTTTGGAGCTCTGCCTGCCTCTGGGATCCTGCACGTGGAACGGGGAGCATTTCTGAGAATGCTACCATGGAGGTTCTGGATTTTAGCTTTCTACCTAAAACCTTAAATGAGGCTTCCAGAATCTCCTTCCTGCACTTTCCTATGTCATTGGTACCCATATGTACCAAGACAGCCAAGCTCATCCCCAGCACTATCTAAAATCCTATCTGTGTGATGCGTGAGGTCTGCCACTTTCGCACCAATCCATAACAATCTGTGGGTGACTGGAAATCAAAAGACCCCAGGTATGGAGAGCTGGAAAATGTTAATCTTATTAATTTACATTTTGGGGTGTTTCATGTCTGCTGTTTGAAATATTTAATGTTTGGGAAATATTACCAAAAAAAGTATTTTAATTACTGGATGTTTGATGACTGTTGCCTTCTAGACTTATTTATTCTTTTTTTTTTTTAGTATGGTTTTAATATTT
Organism: Rhinatrema bivittatum; assembly: GCF_901001135.1. Lineage (NCBI taxonomy): Eukaryota > Metazoa > Chordata > Amphibia > Gymnophiona > Rhinatrematidae > Rhinatrema > Rhinatrema bivittatum. Next base: position 66,044,994 of record NC_042622.1, on the reverse strand, counting down.
TGAATGACGTTTTATATCTCTTGACTTTATTGCTTAATGTTTTATGAAGAATGATGTTTCTGTTTTTTCCATTGTTGCAGTTTATAATATTCAGGCTTACTGTGTTTTCCAGAGCGTATGTGTGAGCCAGAGTTTGTGAGCCAGTCAGCATATATGAGAGAGAAAATATAAAGGAATTTGTATGAGAATGAGAATATATGTTAGAAAGTGTGTGAACATAAGAAGCGAAAGTTTGTACATACCTCCCATCCCTGACTATCCATTAGGGATGTGCATCAGGGACGGATTTGGCCCATTCGGTATTCATATTTGTGGGGAGCCAAATCTGTTGCATCCGTTCTCCGGGGACCCCGATCCATTCATTAGTTACATATGTATTAGTTTCCCAAAAAACCCCCCATCCCAACCTTTTAAATTTAATTAACTACAACCCCCCACCCTTCTGACCCCCCCAAAACTTACCAAAAGTCCCTGGTGGTCCAGCGGGGGTCCTGGTGCGATCTCCTGCACTCGGGCTGTCGGCTGCCGGTATTCAAAATGGCGCCGATAGCCTTTGCCCTCACTATGTCACAGGGGCTACTGGTACCATTGGTAGGCCCCTGTCACATGGTAGGAGAAATGGACGGCCGGCGCCATCTTGTGCTCCTACCATGTGACAGGGGCCGACCAATGGCACCGGTAGCCCCTGTGACATAGTGAGGGCAAAGGCTATCGGCGCCATTTTGAATACCGGCAGCCAACAGCCCGAGTGCAGGAGATCGCACCAGGACCCCCGCTGGACCACCAGGGACATTTGGTAAGTCTTGGGGGGGGGGGGGGTCAGGAGGGTAGGGGGTTTATTCGTTATTCATTTGTATTCGTGGGGGTTTGTATTTGTGGGGGTTCATTGTTTCTCACAGGACAAGCAGGATGGTTGTCCTCACAAATGGGTGACATCGAGGATGGAGCCCACCACGGAAAACTTCTGTCAAAGTTTAAACAGAACTTTGACTGGCCCCTACTGGGCATGCCCAGCAAGGCACTGACCCTGCAGCCAGCAGGGGTCTCCCTTCAGTCTTCTTTTTTCCGCGCAGCAGTTGCCACGCGGTGAAAGGAGCTCTCTTACCACGTTCCTGACAGGAATTCGGTATTTTTCTATCCGAAGAAAATTTGCCCCTCAGGGGTCTCCCTTCGACAAATTTTTGTCACTTTCGCGGAAACCGGTAAGTTTTTTCCCCTTTTTTAATCGGCGGCCGTCGATTTTGGCCCTTGAGGCCTGTGGGAACTTACTGAGCCCGCGCCTAAATTTGGCCTTAAGCCATGGCGACGGGGTTCCGTCGATGTCCGGATTGTACCCGGACTATGTCCATCACTGACCCCCATAGGGTTTGTGTTTTATGTTTGGGTAGTGAGCATGATGTCCTGACTTGCACCAAATGTGCCTTAATGACACCTAAGGGTCGCAAGGCCAGGATGGAGAAGATGGGGCTCCTCTTCCATGCACCCACCCCAACGCCATCGATAGCATCGACGTCATCGGAACCGGCACCGTCGAAGTTGCACCACCATCGCCAACCCGCCGGTGACCGTCCACCATCGATGACTTCTCGGCCGTCGACTCCTGTCCCCTCCCCGGATGACCGAGGAGATCGGAAGGATAAGCATCGCCATCGACGGCACAAGTCTCGGCCCGTCGAGGATCCGCAACCATCGACCTCTGAACAGGCCGAGCCACCGAAGAAAAAGCCTCGGTCGGACCTGGCACCGTCCACGTCTCGTTCGCAGGCACCGAGGAAACCCTCACCCTCCCGGGGTGCGGGGGCCGTGATCCCACCGGTTACGGTGGTCCCTCCGGCCCTGCCTCAGCCTCCCTCTCCCGTCGAGCCGGGTATGCTTACCCCTGGTCTCCGGGCAGAACTGGACCGGCTGGTCCAGGAGGCCATCGAGAATGCGATGCGAAGATTCCAGCCTCCACCGGCACCGCCTCCGGCACCGATTCCGGCACCGCCTCAGGCACCGACCTCAGCACCGACTCTGCCACCGAGGATGGAACCGACCACCGAGCCTATAGTGGAAGCGTTGGCACCGATACTAAATCGTATGGAGGCACTTATGCGCGCCCTTCCATCGGTGATTTCATTAGCACCGACTACACCATCATCTCCGGAAGGACATTCATCGACAGGAGAAACACCGTTCCGGATTCCTCCGTCCGGTGTCGTTCCATCGGTGCCTTCACATACCTTTCCACCGATTTATCCTTCGGCTCCATCGATTCCAAGATCGGCACCGATTCCATCGGTGGCCCCGAAGCCCTCGATGCCGTTCACTGTTCCGCTTGCAGCACCGGTTCCATCGATGCCTTTGGATCCTCTACCAGGTCCTTCAGGACAGCAAACCTTACATGATCCTTATGATACCTGGGGTGATGATTCATCTTCAGATACAGATTTACCATCCCCACCATCTCCTACAGAGAGTAGAAAACGATCTCCTCCTGAAGATCTCTCCTTTATAAATTTTGTAAAGGAGATGTCAGAAGTTGTGCCTTTTCAGCTGCAATCTGAGACCGATGACAGGCACCAAATGATGGAGCTGCTCCAATTTCTGGATGCCCCCAAGATCATCGCTTCCATCCCCATTCACCAAGTATTTCTGGATCTTTTAAAGAAAAACTGGGAATCACCTTCATCTGTGTCACCAGTCAATAAAAAAGCTGACTCAACCTACCTCGTTCAGTCAGCACCAGGATTTCAGAAGTCTCAACTGGATCATCGCTCTGTTGTAGTTGAGTCTGCGCAAAAGAAAGCCAAGCGTTTAAAGCCACACTCTTCCACTCCCCCTATCAAGGACAACCAATTTCTTGATAGTGTGGGAAGGAAAGTGTATCATGGGGCTATGTTGATATCTCGTATAGCTTCATACCAACTTTATATGACTCAGTACAACAGAGCTATCCTTAAACAAATGCAGGACTACGCTGACACCTTACCGGACCAATACCAGCCACAGCTTCAAGCCCTCCTTCACAAAGGATTTGAAGCTGGGAAGCACGAGATCCGAACGGCCTACGATATCTTCGATGCTTCCACGAAAGTCTCAGCTACTGCCATCTCAGCCAGACGTTGGGCTTGGTTAAAATCATCCAACCTTCGCCCAGAGGTTCAGGATCGTCTAGCCGATTTACCCTGCTTAGGGGATAATCTGTTCGGTGAACAGATTCAACAAATTGTGGCGGAATTGAAGGATCACCACGAGACGTTGAAACAACTTTCGTCTGTTCCATCTGAGGTATCCTCCAAACCACCACCTAAGAAGGACTCCAAAAAGTCATTCTTTCGGCCACGTCGTTATTACCCTCCGTCGACTAGGCCTCGTCCGGCTCGATCCTCCACCAGACCTCAGCCACGCCAACCTCGGAAACAAAGACCTGCTGTAGCCCCACCCCCCGGGCCTGCGGCAGGCCTTTGACTTCCCGACTCGGAGCACATGCCATATCCCACTCCCCCACATCCCTGTAGGGGGTCGTCTGTGCCACTTTCTACAGCATTGGATACGGATTACCTCAGACCAGTGGGTGCTGGCGATTATCGCACAGGGTTACCACCTCAATTTCATAACTCTTCCGGCAGACTCCCCGCCGCTTCAAGCGTGGAGTCTATCCAGCCATTTGGCTCAATTACAACAGGAAGTATCTCTTCTTCTGCAATCAAATGCTATAGAACTCGTTCCTCCCTCTCAACGAGGCAAGGGATTCTATTCCAGATACTTCCTAATTCCAAAGAAATCAGGAGGGCTACGTCCAATTTTAGACCTTCGAGCCCTCAACAAGTATCTGCAAAAAGAAAAGTTCAAGATGGTAACCCTGGGCACGTTACTCCCTCTGCTGCAGAAAGGGGATTGGCTATGCTCCCTCGACCTCAAGGAAGCTTATACCCATATTGCGATAACACAATCCCATCGCAAATATCTGCGGTTTCTCGTAGGCCGCGACCATTATCAATACCGAGTACTGCCTTTCGGTCTGGCATCTGCTCCACGGGTCTTCACCAAATGCCTCGTAGTTGTAGCAGCATTCCTCAGGAAGGAAGGTGTCCACGTATACCCCTATCTGGACGACTGGCTGATCAGGGCCTCCACCCCTCAGATTGCCCGGTCCTCCCTACAATTGACAATCAACACACTCCTTTCCTTAGGGTTTCTTGTCAATTACGAGAAATCTTGCTTCGTCCCATCTCAAACCTTATCTTTCATTGGGGCAGACTTGGACACCTTACAGGCAAAGGCCTACCTTCCGCTACAACGGGTCCAAACTCTCATGTCCCTAGCTCACCAGCTCCAGTCTCAAGACACTGCCACAGCTCGCCAATTCCTAGTTCTCCTAGGACACATGGCATCCTCGGTTCAAGTCACTCCCATGACCAGACTAGCCATGAGGGTAACACAATGGACTCTACGACAACAATGGATTCAAGCTTTTCAGCCTCTGTCCTCCATAATCACAGTCACACAAGCGCTGCGCCTATCCTTAACCTGGTGGACGACTCAGGTCAACCTCCTTCAGGGCTTACCCTTTCTTCCACCGGATCCGCAAGTTATCCTAACCACCGACGCTTCCCACATCGGTTGGGGGGCCCATGTGGACAATTTTCAAACCCAAGGGTTATGGTCCAACGAGGAAGCCGAACACCAGATCAATTTCCTGGAACTTCGAGCAATCCGCTATGCGCTCCGCACTTTCAAAGATCATCTCTTTCATCAGTTAATCTTAATCCAGACGGACAACCAAGTGGCCATGTGGTACATAAACAAGCAGGGAGGCACAGGCTCCTTCCTTCTGTGTCAGGAAGCTGCGCAGATCTGGGCGGAAGCCCTCTCCCACTCTATGTACCTCAGGGCCACTTACCTGCCGGGAGTAGACAATGTATTGGCAGACCGGCTGAGCCGTGTCTTCCGACCGCACGAGTGGTCACTCGATCCTCTGGTAGCGACCTCTCTGTTTCACAAGTGGGGTTCTCCCCGCATAGACCTCTTTGCGTCCCCTCAGAACCACAAAGTGGACGATTACTGCTCTCTCATTCGGAGCCAGAACTCTCGGCCGAGGGATGCATTCTCCCTCAAGTGGACAACCGGTCTGCTCTACGCATTCCCCCCACTTCCTCTTGTGTCAAAGACTCTCGTGAAGCTACGCCAGGACGGAGGAACCATGATCCTGATAGCACCTTACTGGCCACGCCAAGTATGGTTTCCAATACTCCAGGATCTCTCCATCCGCAGGCACATTCCTCTGGGAAAGGACCCGCATCTGCTCACTCAAAACGACGGATGCCTCCTCCATCCCAACCTCCAAGCCTTGTCCCTGACGGCATGGATGTTGAAAGGTTAGTCCTTCAGCCTTTCAACCTTTCAGATTCCGTTTCTCGAGTCCTGATAGCTTCACGAAAGCCTTCCACAAGAAAGTCTTACTCATACAAATGGAAAAGGTACACATCATGGTGCACTTCTCAGTCCCTTGATCCCCTTTCCTGTCCAATTTCCAAATTCTTGGACTATTTATGGCATCTCTCTGAATCAGGTCTTAAAACCTCTTCCATTAGGATGCATGTCAGTGCGGTAGCCGCCTTCCATAAAGGTGTACAGGGTGTCCCTATTTCAGTACAACCCCTAGTAACACGTTTTCTTAAGGGCTTGCTCCATCTGAAGCCACCCTTACGGCCTCCGGCCCCATCCTGGGACCTTAATCTGGTTCTTGGTCGTCTAATGAAACCTCCTTCCGAACCTCTGCACTCCTGTGAGTTAAAGTATCTCACATGGAAAGTGTTATTCCTTTTGGCTATCACTTCAGCTCGCAGGGTTAGTGAATTACAGGCCCTAGTTACCTATCCGCCTTACACTAAACTCCTGCAGGACCGGGCGGTACTCCGCACTCACCCTAAATTTTTACCTAAGGTAGTTTCTGAGTTTCATATCAATCAATCCATCATACTACCTATCTTTTTTCCCAGGCCCCACTCCAACTCTGGAGAACAGACCCTGCATACCCTAGACTGTAAACGAGCTCTAGCCTTTTACCTAGACCGTACAGTTTCTCACAGGAAGAGCACTCAATTATTCGTCTCTTTCCATCCTAACAAGTTAGGACAACCTGTGGGTAAGCAGGCTCTTTCCTCCTGGTTGGCGGACTGCATTTCTTTCTGCTATGAGCAGGCTGGCATTCCTTTCCAAGACCGTGTCAAAGCACACTCTGTGAGGGCCATGGCGACGTCAGTGGCACACCTTCGATCGGTGCCGCTTCCTGACATCTGCAGGGCTGCAACCTGGAGTTCTCTCCATACCTTTGCAGCCCACTATTGTTTGGACAAAGCTGGAAGACAGGACTCCATCTTCGGCCAATCTGTCTTGCGTAACCTTTTTCCAACCTGATGTACCAACACCCTTCCACCTTCCCGGTAGGGTGCGGATGCCCTTTCCCAAATTCCACCCCACTTGTACTGCCTGTTGCACGTCGTTGGGAGCATTTGGTGCAAGTCAGGACATCCTCAGCTCGGTACTCACCCATTTGTGAGGACAACCATCCTGCTTGTCCTGTGAGAAAGCAAATGTTGCTTACCTGATGTAACAGGTGTTCTCACAGGACAGCAGGATGTTAGTCCTCACGAAACCCGCCCGCCACCCCGCGGTGTTGGGTTCGTTTTGTTTTTACTTTCTAGGCACTGCCTGTAGCTTTGAAAATCAGACTGAAGGGAGACCCCTGCTGGCTGCAGGGTCAGTGCCTTGCTGGGCATGCCCAGTAGGGGCCAGTCAAAGTTCTGTTTAAACTTTGACAGAAGTTTTCCGTGGTGGGCTCCATCCTCGATGTCACCCATTTGTGAGGACTAACATCCTGCTGTCCTGTGAGAACACCTGTTACATCAGGTAAGCAACATTTGCTATTTGTGGGGGTTCGCCATACGTTTCGTGACCCCACGGATACAACGGATAGGGACATATACGTTGTGGATTGCCAATACGTTGAAAACGAATGCACACCCCTACTATCCATGACAATCTGTGGGTGATTGGAATTTAAAGTTCCCAGGTATGAAGAGCAAGGGATTTTTTTTAGCCTTAGGTTTAATTATTGGGTGCTTGATGTCTGCTGTTTTGAAATATGTTATTGATTGGAAAATTAAAACAAAAAAACAATGTTTTATATATTTTTGATCATGTGATGTTCTATTCCATCAGCTGCTTTTAAATATTCTTTTTATGAGTATGGTTTTACTATTATGATTGGTTTATATATCTTGATTTTATTGTTTGATGTTTAATGAGGAACGGTGATATTTGTTTTTCCATCATTGTACTGCATACAGAATCTGTCTTGTTATGGTTTCCAGTTCAGTTTTTGTTTGCATGTTTCTAGTTAAACTTTATTGTCTATTCTGTATTTGGTGAGGGGCTGTGTATTCTGCATGTGTGACTGAGGTGAGGTATTCTGCTAGCGTGTAGTTTCTATAACAGCTTGTCTTGTTCTGTTATCCTAATATCAGGTGTATTGGTGTTTGGGGCCTGCTGTAATAGAGTAGGTAGGCAGTGCAGAGCCTGGGGAACTGTAAAAGCAGCAGATTCCGTAACTCTCAGTCAATGGAAATGCACTGGAATGGGAGGTGGAGGTATGGAGAAGTGGCAGCAAACTACAGTCATAAAAAAAGGGATGGGGTGAGCCAAGAAGAAGCACTGATACAGTGTTTGGGAGGCTTCTGTAGGCTGGGCTTTCTTCCTGAAAGGGTCAGCTGGCTGTGGAAACAGTCTCCTGGAGTGAGGGGGGGAATGTGAATGGGAAAGGGAAAGGGTGAGTGCACCTGCAGGCTGGGGAAGGGCTGGCAGCAAGCAAAAACGTTTTAGATAAATGTGGGGGTACTCACTGTGTGAACATATGAGCAGCAGCAGCACAATGACAGAATGTGTGTTTCAGAGAGAGAGTGTGTGGGTGTCTTTCTCCCTGTCACAGATAGTCCATACCTATGGAACTCACTCCCAGAAAACATAAGGCTTCAAAATGACACAAAACTACTCAAAACTTGGCTATTCCGACAAGCCTACAAAGACTGTATTGGATCAGCTGACGATATTGTAGAAGCCAACTGTATTAGATAAGCAGTGATCAACCTTTGCATTTGTTTTTGTTTATTTCATTGTTATGCTATTTAGCAGTACTCCCACGATTTGTTATCCTCTTTTGAGATTTATATTTTAGTATTTTAGATTATTCCAACAGCTATTACTAATGTTTTACTTCTTTATATATGATAGCTATCATCATTCTTTTACTATTTCATTATTGTACTTTCCTTGTTAAATGATTGTAAACCGTTATGAAGGTTCCCACTGATATGATGGTATAGAAAAACAAATAAACCATAAACCAAATACACACTTTCTCTATGACCTACCCATACACTGTGAGCAAGAGTGTGTGTGTGAGCATCTTTGTGTCTGAGAAACTATATGAGTGTCTGACACTGGCTGGCAGTGTGTTTGTCACATTACTTGGCAACTAGTTCAAGAGCTGACTGGTTGGCAAGAGACTTTAATATCAGACCAGGAATCCAAGATATAATTATGAGAGATGTAACCAGATTTGCAGGCAGATGGTAACCGATTGCATGGATGGAAGAGGGCACACAGCTCCGTTTGCTCACCTCTGGTCTAGGGTGTGTTCTACTACTTAGTTATTTAGGGAAAATGTGACATTTATGTTGGAGATTTTTTGGCTCAGTTCTTCCAGGCTCCAGGTCACATGATATACCTATGAAGGGTCAGTTTGGCGTGCTTTTGGGAACTGTTGAAAAACATGCTGCAGGGAAAATGCCCAAGGGAGTCAGGCAGATACCTTGTGGGCTGTTTTGAAAAAAATCCCCCAGGCTGATATTTTCCTGCAATCCACCCCTGCTGCTACAGGAAACTGGGGACTGTATTTCTTACCTGTTATCCAAGCTTCAGCCTACAAATCGCCAATAATTTTCACCTGTTTGTTTTCACATTTTTGGTTTTTGAAGGCTTGTATTCTTTAAATGTTGTTGTCATGTTGAGCTCAAACCCATCCTCTACAGCATCTGCATTTTGTTGGCATAATTTGAGGACAAATTTTCCAATTTACTGCAATACAGTATGTAAAAAAAAAAAATATTGGCCGACATGAAATGCATTTCCTATGAGGAAAGATCAGTTTTGTTTCCTAGAATGGGTGAGGTTTGTTCAGTACATTTTACAGAAAAATAAATTTAACTCTACAGACATGTCTGGACCCCCCAGTATATGAATTTTCTACTGGTAAATAGTGGCAAATTTGCTAGCAGTCTTAAAAACCTTGTAAATAATGGTGCAGGTCGCTTCGTTTTATATACACAGGTAGATGTTGGTGAACCAGTAAATCGAGGTAAAATGTCTTTGCTTTTAAAATGTTTTTTTCCTGTTTTGCCTTGCAGGCAGTATCACTGGTATTGCTTGTTGTTTCCTTTATTTTGTTGCTCTTTTCCCCACTCCTTTGCTAAATTCCATTTCAGGTGTATCTCCTGTTGGGCCCCAGGCATTGATGGTCCTTTTGTTCCCTTTTATGTAGCACTGCAAGAAAACTATGGTTTGATGCAGTACAGAGCCTATGTAAGAAGTATGAAGTGAACTTAATGGTTTTCTGCACCCACAGATAAAGTTCTTTCATTCATTCATTCATTTATTTATTTATTTATTTATTTATTTATTTATTTATTTATTTATTTGTTTGTTTGTTTGTTTGTTTGTTTATTTATTTATTTATTTATTTATTTATTTGTTTGTTTGTTTGTTTGTTTGTTTGTTTGTTTGTTTGTTTTCATGCTGCTACCCTGCACCATACATCAGTAATGTCCCTAGACCTTGCTGTTTAATCAGTAGGCATTCGCATTGGGTAGTGCAGAAGGAAAACCAGAGAGGCACCTGGGGTAGTCTCTGTCTTGACAAAGCAATTGGGAAAAATAATGAAGACCTAGAACAATTTGCAACCAACCAGCTTTATTGGTTTAAGTAATGTTTCTAGATTTTCTATTTATTGTAATGAACTTTTTTTTTTTAAATTGTTATTAAGTATTATGTTATTTTTATACTCTGTATCAAATGATTAACTTTAACAGTCTTGATGCCTTAAGGGAAAGTAATCTATCAAGTTAGCAAACTAAACTAAATTTCCAGTGTGGGGTATAGAAGTCAAAACTGGCAGAATTCAAGCACATGTTAGATGAACACACAGTGAACTTAATGATGGAGGGATGGATGAGACCACCGATTTGGTAAAACAGAAACAAATGGGCAAACTGGATGAACCAAATGGACCTTTTTGACCAATGTTTTCTGTTTCTGCAATTGAGTGGTTAGTAGAAAATGGTGATGTGCAGTCAAAATTTTGCTTTTTTTCATTTCACAGTTTTTAAAATTTTGTTTTTCAGTTTAACATTTATTTTGATTTTGTTTCCTGAATTTAAATAAACATTGACCCCTCTCCCTCCACCTTTAGCCATTGACATTTTTATTTGTTTATTTATTTATTTATTTATTTAGAAGTTTTTTTTATATACCGCACACTTCCGTCTAGGCGGTTTACAAACCTACATACATAATAAAAACAAAACAAGCTTATTAATATTAACATTCGGTAATGCAAGGTCCCTTCAGGACAATATGTTGAAATCCTCTGCTCAGTGTGTGGTGGCAGTCAAAAAGCAGCTAGAATGTTAGGGATAATCTGAAAAGGAATGGATAATAAAATGGAAAATATTGTATTGCCTCTGTATCACACCATGATGCGACCGCACCTTGAGTACTGTGTGCAGTTTTGGTTGCCCCATCTCAAAGATATAGCAGAATTGGAAAGGTGCAGAGGAGGGAGTAAAAAATGATAAAGGGGATAGAAGAGCTCTCCTGTTTTGAGAGGCTACACAGGCTAGGACTCTGCAGCTTGGAAAAGAAACAGCTGACAAGGGACAGGATAGTTTTTATAAACTCAGGAATAGGGTGGAGCAGGTAAATAAATGACTGTTAGTTACCCTTTCAAATAATACTAAAACAAAGGGTCACTCCATGAAACTAACAACCAGCAGATTCAAAGTATATCCTAGAAAGTACTTTTTAACTCTATCAAGCCACATTGGTTCAGACCGAGGGTCCATCTAACAGTGGCCAATGAAGGTCACAAGTACCTGGCAAGTATCCAAACAACAAATAAATCCCAATCTACTAATAAGAGAGCCTACCTGACTTTGGATAGTTTTAAAATTAAGAGGAGATCTCCATGATGCGAATCTTGTCTGGCATGTGGTGAAAATGTTTTCCACCCCAGCGATTCTCCAGTGGTGCCAGAAGGTTTGGTACGCAGAAGCAATCCCCTAATCCTGCAGAAATAACTTTCACGTTATCTCCCTTTGAGGGATATACAGTATTACATTTTAGCTTGTTTACCCTTGGGGAGCATTTCAACATAGCCATCTTTTGAAAGTTAATGCCTTCCTTAGGATGCATCTTGGAGGTGGATCATGTGGTATGAGTGCCTTCTCAGACATGTATAGGACAGACATCTGGGCTCTTCTATTCAGTGGTTCTCTTGTGGTTCTCTTACACAGACATTGCCCCAGGGTGTGACTCACTTGTATCTCAAGTGGAAATTCAGTGAGCGCATAAAATAAAATGAACAGCATTTTAAGCATGTTTGGAGCAGAGTGCGTGGTAGTGAGGACAAGAGAGGGAGATGACAGAGAATGGTCTGCTGTGATACAGGAGGTTGTCACCTGGGCAGGCTTGGTAGGCGAAGGAGTCCTTGTCTGCTGACAGCTACTATGTTTACTGTAGGGCAGGCTGAAAAACCTGGTATTACTGAACTCCTGGAGTGAAATGCAAAGCACATGGCTGTAGTATTAGTGGAGCTTTGGCAGTTCCCTGTGCTTGGGTGGGCAGGCTGAGTCTTTTTCTCATAAACTAATAGCTCCCAGCAGTGCAGCTAAATCAGACTTCATGGAGCCGAGAGTTGAAAGCTTGGAATGCCACTCCAGGCAGACGAGGCCTGTCTTTCTTCCAAAACTCAACGTTTTGTTATGAGACTAATGAACTAATTGACAAGAAGAGCAGGCTGATGCAGATCAAACTGGAGTAGAAAAAGTTCTCTCTAGTTTCCCTTAAGTGGGGCCTCTAACATTTACAGTTTATGCTTACAAACTTAAAGCTTTATTTGGTGAAACAGATTAGTAGTGTGTGTGGGGGTTTTCCCCCCCTCTTTTTACATATAGGTTAATTTTAAAAAGATGGTACTGACTGTAAACACAAAATGGAGATGGCATTAGTTTACATCTGTGGTGCAAGGGAAAAGGAAACTGAAGCAAGTAAATCTGTTGTTCCTGCTGAGGTCCACCTCAAAAAATAATATGAGGGGCCATTCTGGATCAGACCAAAGGTCCATCAAGCCCAGCATCCTGTCTCTGACAGCCGTAAGTCCCAGTCATTAGGAAGTACCCAGCAGATCCCAGATAGAGCCAGGAATAACCGTGGCGCTTCCTGCGTCAACCTGACTAATAATTGTTTATGAACTTTTCCTCCAGGGACTTGCCCGAATCCTTTTAAATTCGGCTATGCACGACGCCTTGACCACATCCTCTGGCAACAAATTACACAGGTTAAAATAGTGTGTTGAGTGAAAAAAAAAATCGCTCTTCCAATTTTGTTTTAAATCTGCTACTTGTTTCATTGAAAGAATAAATATTTACCTGAACCACCTAGACATGACTTTATCGACCTCTATTATATTTCCACTCACTCTTCTCTAAGCTGAAGAACCCTAAACTGCTTGGCCTTTCTTAATAAGAGAGCCATTCCATCTCCTTCTTTCATGTTTGATGCCCTTCCCTATCCTTTTTCTAGTTCTGCTATGTTGAGGTGGGTCGACCAGAGCTACACACATTACTCAAGGTGTGGTTGCATCAGAGATCTATACAGTGGCATTATGATAGTGTGTTAGTTACTCTTTCTTTTCAAATAATTCCTAACATTGTTTGCTTTTCTGTCTGCTTCTGCACCTTGACCTAATTGTATTGTCCACATATAATATGGATTATTGTCCACATATAATATGGATTATTTTTCCCTATGTGCATCACTTGGCAGTTGTCCACATTACATTTAATCTGCCATTTACATGTCCAGTTACCCAATCTTGTGCGGTCCTTCTGCAGTTCCTCAGTCTGCTTGTGCTTTAAGTACTTTGAATGTTTTTGTCATCTGAAAATATGATCATGTGACTTTTTGCTCCCTTTTCCAGATTAATAAGTTAAACACTGGTACTAATACAAATAGCAATAACAATGTTTTATTCCGCCTTTCATGACACTTCAAAATGAATTAAACTCAGGTACTGAAGGCATTTCCCTATCCCCAGAGGGTTTACAATCTAAGGTGTGAATTTTAAAAGCCCGGTGCGTGCCAAAACGAGAGAGAGAGAGAGCCCAAAAAAGGGGCAGGGTGTGGACATGGTCTGGAAGGGGCAAGGACAGGACATGGGTGTTCTGGGACTTTAACGTGAAATGTGTGCATACATTTTTATGTGCACAAGCATGTGCTGGGCTCACCTGTCGCGTTAATTTTATGTTATTGTTTGTAAGGATTTTGGGTGGACCCCTGGACTCTGTGGCTGCTGACCACGCCCACGGGGGGGAAGTCCCGTGAGGGGCCACAGGTCAGGCTCAGCTTTAGGACACACACACAGTTAGATCTTTTATTAAACAGTATTGAGAAACCACCAGAGGTGTGGCGGTAGTGAGTAGGAATGTAGCCCGGCTAGGCTTGTAGTCCCTCAGGCTCTGGAACAGCGATCCCACAATGGCTGTGCTATAGTAGAGAGAAACTGAGATTGTGAGTGCAAGCAATATATGCAGGGTTCAGGAATAGAGCCTCGTTGGTATAGTACTCGCACAGCGGTCTCTCAGTGTGGAGCACAGGAGCTGAAGTAAAGGCAGGCCTCAAGGAGCGAGTATCTGGTTCCAGGGAACAGCTCTGAGAGATGTAGATGGTAACTCACAGATGGTATAGGCAGCGGGGTCTTCCAGACAGAAGAGAAGTCCAGGTAGCGAGTCCAGGAACATGGGCCCTCGAGGAGCGAGTACCGGTTCCAGACAGCGACCTGAAAGAGAGGAGAGAGAGAGAGGCCCCCGAGGAGCGGATACCCCAAATAGAGTAGTCCAAAATGGAGGCAGAGTAGCTAGGTACGGAGAGCGAATCCCATTTGTTAGGAAACCTTTGCTAACTCGAGGCTAGCAATCGCGTAGGCTATTTGTATCCGGGATGCGTGACGTCATCACAGGGGGATGCCCCTGAGGCTCGCGCCAAAGAAGGTACTTGAAGCAGGGCCGCGCGGCGTGTGTGCCCTAAGGCAACTGGACAGCATGGCGGGAGGCAGCGCCCAAGCTGGACCGGGGACGCCGGAGAGGACGGCAGGCAGAAGCCGCGGCAGCCAAACGTCCGTCAACCGCAGGAGGAGTCGCCAGAGAGTAAGGAGGGCGGAATGGAGAAGTTGGGCAGCGACAGTCGTAACATTTTATTACTGCTAAGGATGGCGTGAAAGCAAAAAAACAAAACAAAAAAAAATTAGGCTAGTTAGAGTTTTAAAGATTGGGGCTAACAGGGGGAAAGGAAGACTAATAACCTAGGGAGGTTTGGAAGTCCTATCCTTTACTTGGGTGAAATGGGAATGAACTGGGAAAACTGGTAATGGCATCAGCATGCGCGTCTATTAAAATGTCCCCACTTGGGTGCACATGTACGCGCATTCAGCCTCTTTTATACCATGTGCACATGATATAAAATGGCCGCGTCCTTTGACGCGAACCGACATATGCACGTACATGTGCGCTGGTAACAAAGTTACTATCCCAGTTTGTATCTGAGGCAATGAGGGTAAAGTGACTTGCCCAAAGTCACAAGGATTGTTGGTGGGATTTGAATCTTAACTTCTCCAGTTTGCAGCCCACTGATCTAACTAATGGACTACGTCTCCAATCCACAGGGCATTCCACTGTTTACCTTTATCCATTGGGAAAACTGACCATTTAGTCGTATTCTGTTTCCTTTCTTTTAACTAGTTACCAATCCACAGTAAGACACAGCCTCCTATCCCATGACTTTTTAGTTCTCTGAGAATTCTGAATGTCACCTTCTGAAAATCTAAATTCAGCATATCAGTTGCTCATCTTTATCCATATGCTTATTCATGCCTTCAAAGAATGCTAATATGTCAGTAAGGAGAAGACGTTAGCCACACTGAAGCTCAGACTTCAGATGTGTAATAAAATACACCGGGTGTTGTTGCTCCTTGGCCGTGAGCAGGATGGCCGCCGCTCATGGCCTGCCGGCCATACGGATCTTCGGCTCTGAGCAGGATGGACTCTGCTTGCGGTCCACTGGCCATCCCGATCTTTGGCCACGAGTGGGATGGGCTTCACTTGTGGCCCACCAGGCCTTCCTCAGAATTCTGCGCAAATTCTGCGCTCCGCAGTAGTGCAGAATTCCTCCAGGAGTAATGTATGGTGTGTTGGGTTTTTTTTGTTGCTGTTGCGGAACTAAAATAAACATTAAAAGATAAAAATACAAAATTCTCTGAATCTTCTCCTGCCTCCGCTTTCTCTCTCTCACCCAGAAATCAGCTGGGGTCAGGGACCTCCTTTGCCCTCCACTTACCCCCTTCCATGAAGGTTCAGGCAGAAGAAAGCAACAGGAGCAATCCCTACTTGAAAATGGTGCCAGCCAGCCCCCTGACTGGCGTCAAGTGCAATGTCAGAATGGTGGTGTTATTGCTACATGTTTGGTTCAGCCCAGACAGCTAGGCCCCAGCTTAATGGCAGAGCCACGGGTTTTTTTTGTTTGTACTGGCTATTTGCGAAACAAAGCCCCGAAAATTTTCATGGTTTTGGGTAAGGCAATTAGAAAACGCAGAGCAAAATATAAATAGTAATACCAAATAACATAAACGGCAGGTTACTGCAGTCATTCTCAGAATTTTCTCGTTTAAATGATATGCATTTTTTGTTGTGTTTGCAGCACCCCATGTTAAGTAGTTTCTGTAATTTAGAAATGTCTGTTATTTTTTTCTATTTGTCTCAAAGTTTACTCATTCAAGTGTATTATTGAAATATATATTGAAATTCAATAAATAAATAATACATAATGTACTGTCCCCAAGGACTTCAAGGTCCTTTTTCCTGGGTAATGGCTCCCAATACAGAACCCAGCATCATATATGGGATAGATTCCATCTGGCCCTGGTGAATTGTTAATCTTTAGTTTGTCAGTCTGACAATATTTTTTTGTCCTCCTGAGCATCCCTTTTGCCACTTGGTAATCTAGTGGTCCACCTGACACCCTTGCAGGCTTTTTGCTTTGTGTACTTGAAAAAGGTTTTATTAGTTTTTGCCTCACTGGCAAACTTTCTCATAGTCTCTCTTGGCCTGTCTAACTACAGTTATAATTTGCCAGTGCTTAAGATCTTACCTATTTTCTTCATTTGGGTCAGCATTCCATTTTTTGAATGACACAACTTTTACCTTGCCATTTAACCATGCTGGCAGTTGGTTTTTTTGTCCTTAGACCTTTTTTAATGCAAGGAATACATCTTATCTGGGCTTCCAAAAATGTTTAGAAATACCAATGTCCATGCCTCAAACTTAACCATAGGAACCGCTTCTTTTAGTTTTTTTTCTATTTAATTTCTTCATTCTATCAGTCTACCTTTTTAAAGTTATAGGCTATTGTAGTAGTCTCACTTACAGGCCGATGCAATACTATGTGCTCAGGCTAGTGCACAGGTTAACCCGTGGTTGGACGCACTTTTTGGATGCACGTCCAAAAAGCACAGTTCTTAACACTTGCAAACAAATACTAATAAGCAATACTACAACCTTTTTAAAATAAAAAAGGTATGTACCTAAGTACCAACCCTGTCCAGACTTCACTGCCTGGAATGCTTTTCCCTTATGCACATAAAAGCAAGCATATATAATGTGCATATGTGTACTTATACATAGTTTTCTAAAGGGCCATTTTTGCAGGTTAAGCACTCCATTGCCTCAAATACAAACTTATAGGTACATTTACTAAGCCTTGATAAGTAATTAATGAGAGGGTGTTTATCGCATAGCGTGGCAAGATCACACAATATTTTGATCAGAAATCTGCCCCTATTGAAATCAGCTGCTTTGCATGCATAAAATTTCCAAATACATGTAAAGCAACTAATGCATAGAAATCCTATGCTAGTAAAATAATGTGACATGCCTGAAAAAAAAAAAAAAAAGCAATCCACATTATTTTAATGAAAATTCAGGAGTTGTAGCTAACTGAACCTGTAAGAATCAGGACATTAACACTCCTTCTAGTGTCCTCAGGATGCTTCTTAAAGGATCTACAGTGACCCTAAATCGGACTCCTCCCATGGGTCTGGTTAGACTCACCCCATCACCTGTCGAGGTGCTGCGGCCATACTAAAGTTTAAAAAAATAGAATTAAGTTGCAAGGCGATTCCCCACTCCCTTGCCAACCCTCCCCTTTTTTCAGATTTCTCCCCATCCCTCTACAGTATCAGAACTTCTCCACCCCCGGATGCCCCAACCATACAGTGTGATCTAGTGGCCCTACCCCCATCCACCCATTTCACATGAAAGTAATCTCTGGTAGTCTATGGACCACCCTTACCTTAAAAAGTTACCCTGGTGGTGCATCACTGGCACAGAGTGCTTCCTGGATGGTCAACACCATCTTTCAAAATGGTGCCAACTGGCCTTTGCTCCTATCACGTGAAGGGGTCAGAGCTGGTTGGCGACATTTTGGAAAATGGTGTTGACCGGTCTAGAGGACATTACTGCATGATATTAATTTCAATATTTTTTTTATGGCTGCATTGCTTTGGAAGGGGGTGGGCAGAGATCCATACAGACTTGGGGGGGGGGGGGGTTAGACACAGTTGGAGGTGGATTATTTTTGGATTGCATGATGCTTTAACAAAATGGCAGCCCCAGGTAAAGTGGGCTGCCATAGTGTGTTTTTCTGTGTTTCCCTGCAATTTTTTTTAGCATGGGTTAAGGACCCAATATTGCAGGAACATTCTCTTCCCCCCCCCCCCCCCATGATATTTTGCCCCTCCTGTATTAAAATATAGCATTATAGCAAATAACTACCTTAGAATCTAAGCTTTCTGGGGACAGGGAAATACCTACTGTACCTGAATGTAACTTGCCTTGAATTACCAATGAAAAGGCATGAGCTAAATCCAAATGAATAAATATTTCATCTGTAGAAGTCACTTTGAAAATTATTCTCCCTGTGCTTCTAGTTCAGGGCTTCCCAAACCTGTACTGGGGATTCGACAGCCAGTCAGATTTTCAGGATATCCACAATGAATATGCATGATATAAATTTGCATATACGGAGTCTCCATAGTATGCAAGTGTATCTCATGTATATTCATTGTGGATATCCTGAAAACCCGACTGGCTGTGGGGTCTCCAGGATAGAATTGGGAAACCTTAAGAACATAAGAAATTGCCATGCTGGGTCAGACCAAGTGTCCATCAAGCCCAGCATCCTGTTTCCAACAGAGGCCAAACCAGGCCACAAGAACCTGCAATTACCCAAAACCCAAGAAGATCCCATGCTACTGATGCAATTAAAAGCAATGTCCACTATTACAAATGGACCACCACTGTTGCCTTGGGTCCCTTGATTTCTCCCTGAAAGGCATTTTAACAGCCAAAAAATGCTCTCCATATTGGTCACTAATTAAACTATACCTTCTCTCTCGCTCTCTCTCTAGCGCATACTGCATTATAACATTTTTGGTGATACCGATTTGGGCATTTTGTGATTTATCTCTATTCATGATCTTATTTTACTGTTAAACATTTTTTGCTGTTAGCAATAGTATGATAAGAAGGAAATGAGGAATGTGGTTAAAATAGGGATGTAGTAGCTAAGCGGGGGGAGGGAGAAATAGCTTTTACTTTAGATGCAGAGATCCCTGTTTGCAGTTATACAGACTTCTGGAGGGGGAGTGAACAAATTGCAAGTGTCCGGGGTCATCTTTTTGCACTAGTTAGAGTACGGGTAAGTGCAGATCTTATATAGTGTACTTGCCTCTTAAGCACTAAGGGTCTGATTTACTTAATTGCTCTGGGCTGACCTCAGAAATCAGGATGTAGTCAGTCCACATTTTTTTCTAAATATTTTGCTTGTGATTCTGTACTGCTGACAGCTCTCATGAACTTACCAATGGGATTTTCCTCCTACCGCTTCATAGTTCTGTGTGGCTTTTCACGAGTTGTTGACATGATCTGAGATGAGCAGAGGCAGTGGTGATCTTCTCCCAGGTCGTTGACCTGAAACCGCTGTCACAGACTTGGAATCTTTTTGAACTTGCATTCTTTTCCCCAGGGCAGTTTAGGGGCTGGTGGCCTCGACCTGGCACTGTTATTTTTAGAAAGTTTACCACTGAGCAGAGGGGGGAAGAAAAGCGAGAAGATTGCCTTCAAAGATTCAACAATGGGCTTTGCCATCCGTGTAACCTCCAGCAGTATCCCAAATAGCAATTGCGTGAGAGACCCGGCTCCTGGGCTTAGTTTCATAAACGTGACCTTTCCATGGAAAGGCTCGTCTAGATCTAAAAATGAATATTGAGGATACTGGCCATGTAGGAAGCAAATAGTATATGGAGCCTTGTACCAGTGGCATTCCAACAATTTTTTTTTTTAATCTGATATTCCTAATCACTTCATTATGGAGCACGTAAGGGAAGAAAACTGAAGCACTAAAGCATAGTATGAGCTTTTGATTTGAGATGCTTTTTGAACAACATTCACCGAAGTGTGTCTCCGCTTCTGCTAATCCACAGTCTGCTCCCAAAATAGTGGCAAGCGATGGCGCAATTGAAATAACTGCTACATTAAATTGTTTGCAGGTTGAGTTTTATTTTCTTCAAATGTGATGACTCACATTTTCCATTTCTGTTCTTTGGTTTAAGTACCCATGACAGCCGCAGAACACTTCAGATTTCAGGTCAGGGTGCACAGTGGTCGCAAACGTTTCTTGATTAGAAGGCATGGTTGCTTTTATTGTCTCCTTGTGTTGTATTTATCTGCCTTCTGTAAAACCTTCTGTCGAGGGTTCTGGCCGTGAGCTAGAACAAGAAGCTGCGTTCTGATCCGGTTGGATTTCAGCTATTCTCTTGATTTTAAGGTCCATTATTTTACTGGCAAAAACCTCAGACGTAAACAGTGTTCTGAAATGTTTTAAAATTGGAATATTTAAAGCTTTATTTTAATATAACCGCTGTCTCCAGGCTGGAGTTTATAAGCAATAATAATGACATGCAAGGTTGGATACTCCCTGTTAATGCCGTGGTTGTCTAGGTCCACCACTGTTGCCTTGGGTCCCTTGATTCCTCCCTGAAAAGCATTTTAACAGCCAAAAAATGCTCTCCATATTGGTCCCTAATTAAACTATACCTTCTCTCTCGCTCTCTCTCTAGCGCATACTGCATTATAACATTTTTGGTGATACTCATTTGGGCATTTTATGATTTATGTCTATTCATGATCTTATTTTACTGTTAAACATTTTTTGCTGTTAGCAATAGTATGATAAGAAGGAAATGAGGAATGTGGTTAAAATAGGGATGTAGTAGCTAAGCGGGGGGAGGGAGAAATAGCTTTTTCTTTAGATGCAGAGATCCCTGTTTGCAGTTATACAGACTTCTGGAGGGGGAGTGAACAAATAGCAAGTGTCGGGGGTCACTTTTTTTTTTTTTTTTTTAATTTTAATGCTGCCTGCCACCTGTCACCTTTTGCCGGCTAGACAGCTGCCTGCCTCCTGTCGCAGATAAGCGATTGCTGTTTTGTCATATCTGCCATATAGTGCTGTCTCTCTGTCTTAAGCTACTGCTTTTCTGGCTGCTGGCTCCCTAAGATTAGGAAAAAGAGGCTACTAGTTTCCGCCAAGTATATTTATAAAGGGTCACTGTCACAATTTGAATATCTCCCGGTTAGTGACTCCCAATAAAGCTTGTTTTGTGCATATCTGCACAGGCATGATCCTTATTTCTAAGTGGATAAAATTGCAAACTCAGACTTAGCATTTAGTTCTTTTTGTAATACTTAACATTGTGCCTGCACTTCTTTCTGGAGCTAATAAAAACAGACCCCATTTTCCGTGGCAGCTCAAGGGTAGAGTCTGTGGCCAAGTTTCTTAAATTATGTGGCACAGTGGTACAGATTTGCATATAAGATCATATTCATTTGTATTTTACTTTCCCAGTACGTACCAGGATCAGTCCAGACAGCTGGGTTATGCCTCCCCTCCAGCAGATGGAGTCAGAGAGAAAACTGAAAGCACCCCCTAGATATACTGGTGTGCCTCCTGCGGTCCTTCAGTATATTCTCTGACTCCAGCAGATTGAGAGGCATAACCTGCGGTTCTGGTCTGGTCAGTGTTCTTGGTACTGTAAAAAAAAAAAAAAAAAAAAAAGAGACAAGGGACAAGATCAATTGGTTCGTCTTTTCTGTCCTCTGTCTGCCTGTTTGTCTTTGTAAATTGTCTTGCGCTGCGAGTTTAGTGGTTAAGTGTGGGGCAGGCTCGGAGGGTCATACCCTCCTCTTCTTCCCGGGATAGAGTGTCCGTAGGGCTGGGGGAGAGTTTACCGGTGGGCCGGTCACCCTCCCCCCCCATACCAGGGATTTGGCCCTGAAGGGGGTTAAAATAAAAAAAAAAAAAAAAAAAAAAATTCAGTCTGAAGAGTCACTTAAGCCCTGTTGGGGACAGGCAGTGAGCTCCCCTGCTTAACCCCGAACCAAACGCCTGCCCGTGCCCTTTTCGGACCCCGGAGGGGGTGGCTAGTCCACCCGGCGCGAGTTAGCTCACCAGGGTTGGTTTTTTTATTTTTGGCGCCATTTTTCGCCGTCGCTTCAGGGCTCTCTCCTAGGATGCCGCGATCCTCGGATTGCCAGACATGTGGGGAGGCGGGGGGCGCGACTCTCCCGCGAGGGTCTCTGCCCTCGATGTCTTCCCGGGGGCGAGGGACCCTCGGGGGGGCCGAGCGCTGCCCGCAGCCGCTCTCCTCGCCCCTCTGCGTCGCGGCAAAGCAGCGCCTCAGGCAGCCGGTCTGCGGCCCCTCCTCCCTCGGGGAGGAGTGCGGCGGCCATCTTGGCCACGCGGCAGGAGGATTTTTCAGCTTCGGAGGGGGAGAACTCCCCTCCCCCCTCGCCGGACGCCCGCAGCTCGCGCTCTCCGCCCGATGTGGGGTCGCCTCGAGGCCCCCCCTCAGCGGATGCCCCGAAGAAAGGTGTTAAAAGGTCAGTGCCTTTTTCGGCGGAGTTTGTGCTTTTAATGCACAAGGCATTTTTACAGGCTGAGTCCGGCTGCGAGCTGGAGGTGCCCCCTCCCCCGAAGGTGCCCAAAAAGTCTCCCCTACCTCAGGGGAGTCCACTGGGGGTGGGGTCGGCCGGGGTTCCGGCTCCCCGCCCGCGGGGGGGGGGAGCTGAGGGCCTGAGCGATACAGGGGCCGCTCCAGAGTCCCCGGGGGCTCCGGATTTGTTAACAACGGACGAGCAGGGGTCCGTAGAGGGGGATGACCCTCAGGTGCTCCGTTTGTTTGCCAAGGAGGAGTTAAGTGCCCTTATTCTCCACGTGCTGCAGGAGCTGGAATTAACGACGCCGCCTCAAGAGGCGGACTCGTCCACGGGGGATATCGCGATGGCGGGGCTTCGGGCCCCCCCTCAGACTTTTCCCTTTCATCACAAGGTGCTGCAGATTGTCTCGAAAGAATGGGAACTGCCAGAGGCTTCCCTGCGCGTGAATCGAGCCATGGAAAAGCTATATCCCTTACCTAAGGATTCTCTGGAACTGTTGAAGACACCCGCGGTAGATTCGGCTGTCACGGCTGTGGTCAAGCATACGACTATCCCCGTGACGGGGGGTATAGCGCTGAAGGACCTCCAAGACCGCAAGCTTGAGGTCTTATTAAAGCGTATTTTTGATGTGGCGGCACTGGGGGTCCGAGCGGCGGCTTGCAGCAGCCTTGTACAGAGGGCCAACCTCCGCTGGGTTCAGCAGCTGCTGACCATGCAGGAGCTACCTCCGGGTGAGGCTGAACAGGCGAATTGTGTTGAAGCGGTGGTCGCTTATACAGCGGATGCCTTGTATGACTTGTTGCGCACATCGGCTCGTATTATGTCCTCGGCAGTCTCAGCCAGGAGGTTGCTGTGGCTCCGTCGTTGGTCGGCGGATGCCACCTCCAAGGCGAGGTTAGGTTCCTTTCCCTTTAAGGGCAAGTTGCTGTTCGGCGACGAGCTGGACCAGCTCATTAAGGATCTGGGTGACAACAAGGTTTACAAGCTGCCGGAGGATAAGCCTCGGCAACCTCGGGCGTTTGGTAACGCCAGGGCTCGCTTTCGTGGACAAAGGCGTTTCCGTGGGGGAAGAGGAGGTTCCTTCTCCCAACGGCAGCCGGCGACGAGATCCCAGGCCTGGTCTTCTTCTTCCTTTCGTGGCAGGAGGCCTCTACGTGGAGGCTCTTCCCAAGGCTTTCCTGCCATTAAGCCCGCGCAATGAAGGTGCGCGGGCCCACTCCTCCGTGCCCGTTATCGGAGGTCGGTTGTCCCGGTTCTGGGAGGAGTGGGCCGCAATTACTTCGGATCAATGGGTCCTCGACGTGGTTCGGTACGGCTACGAGTTGGATTTTGTACGTCCCCTCCGGGATCTCTTCCTGGTTTCGCCGTGCGGGCCCGTAGAAAAGCAGGTAGCTATAGCTCAAACGGTCGCCCATCTACAGGCTCTGGGGGCGGTGGTTCCGGTTCCCGGGGACCAGCTCAGGACGGGTCGGTATTCCATATACTTCCTGGTGCCCAAGAAGGAGGGCACCTTCCGACCCATTCTGGATCTCAAGGGAGTAAACAAGGCGTTGCGAGTGCCCCGCTTCCGGATGGAGACCCTCCGGTCTGTTATTGCGGCCGTCCACAAGGGAGAATTCTTGGCTTCTTTGGATCTGACAGAGGCCTATCTGCACATCGGCATAAGAGAACGGCATCAAAGGTACTTGAGGTTCATGGTGATGGGGGACCACTACCAGTTTTGCGCCCTCCCCTTCGGGTTGGCCACCGCGCCGAGAGTGTTCACCAAAGTTCTCGTGGTGGTAGCGGCTTCCCTCCGCCGGCAAGGCGTCCTGGTACACCCCTATCTCGACGATTGGCTCATTCGAGCGAAGTCGCACGAGGCATGCACCCGGGCGGTCTCCTTAGTGGTGCGCCAGCTGCAGAGGTTGGGTTGGGTAGTCAACTTCGCGAAGAGCAAGCTCGAACCAACCCAACAGCTGGAGTTCCTGGGAGCTCGGTTCGACACCTTGAGGGGCAAGGTTTTTCTTCCGCAACAACGCATGCTCAATCTCATGACTCAGGTACGGCGCCTGTTAGAGCTCGAGATTCCCACGGTCTGGGATTATTTACAAGTCATTGGTCATATGGTGTCTACTATGGAAATGGTACAATGGGCTTTTGCGCATATGCGTCCATTACAAAGAGCGCTTCTATCTCGCTGGGATCCCCGCTCGGAGGAGTACGGGATGGAGTTGCCTTTGCCGGAGCTGGCTCGCTCCAGTCTCTCTTGGTGGTTGATTCCGGCCAATCTCCTACAGGGGGTGGACCTCGAACCCCCGTTTTGGTTGGTGGTGACGACGGATGCCAGCCTGTCGGGCTGGGGTGCGGTCTGCCAGTCCCGTGCAGTCCAGGGCACCTGGTCAGCACTCCAGGCGACTTGGTCCATAAACCGCTTGGAGACCAGAGCGGTCCGCCTGGCCTTGCGTTGTCTCCTTCCGCTGGTACGCGGACGAGCAGTAAGAGTTCTGTCGGACAATGCGACCACAGTGGCGTACATAAATCGACAAGGCGGCACGAAAAGCCAAGCAGTAGCGTCCGAGGCGGCGCTGTTGATGTCCTGGGCGGAAAGGCACATAGAGCGTCTCGCGGCCACCCACATTGCCGGCGTGGACAACGTTCAAGCGGATTATCTCAGCCGGCAGCACCTAGATCCAGGCGAATGGGAGATCTCGTTGGAAGCGATGGCTCTCATCGCGCGGCGTTGGGGGACTCCGCGCTTAGACCTCATGGCGACTCGTCAAAATGCAAAGGCGGCCCGCTTCTTCAGTCGGAGAAGGGAGCACGCGTCAGAAGGGGTGGACGCGCTAGCCCTTCCGTGGCCTCGTCACATTCTTCTTTATGTGTTCCCTCCGTGGCCGCTGGTGGGGAAAGTGCTAAGGCGCATAGAGTCCCATCACGGTCCGGTGATTCTCGTGGCTCCGGAATGGCCGCGGCGCCTGTGGTTCGCGGATCTGGTCAACTTGGCAGTCGACGGCCCACTGCGTCTCGGTCATCTTCCCAATCTCCTTCGGCAGGGTCCAGTATTTTTCGATCTGGCGGATCGTTTTTGTCTGGCGGCTTGGCTTTTGAGAGGAAGCGGTTGAAGAAGAGAGGTTATTCGGACGCGGTGGTGTCTACTCTCCTTCGGGCGCGTCGATCTTCCACTACTCTCGCCTACGCGAGGGTTTGGAAGGTTTTCCATGATTGGTGTGACACGGCAGGTACGTCGGCCAGACGTTCGTCAGTGGCGGATATCCTTATGTTCTTACAGGATGGATTGAAGAAGGGGTTGGCGTATAATTCGCTTCGAGTTCAGGTGGCGGCTTTGGGCTGCTTGAGGGGTAAGGTCGAAGGTTCTTCCCTTGCGAGTCATCCAGATGTGGCTCGTTTTTTGCGAGGGGTTAGAAACTTGCGTCCTCCCGTCAGGCTTCCCTGTCCGTCTTGGAACTTGAACTTGGTACTCCGCGGTTTGTGTGTGGCTCCGTTTGAACCTCTTAAGGCGGCTTCTTTGAAGGATCTCACCCTTAAGACTGTTTTCCTTGTCGCCATTTCCTCGGCTCGTCGGGTGTCGGAGCTTCAGGCTCTCTCTTGCAGGGAACCGTTTTTGCGCATTTCGGCGTCCGGAGTTTCCCTACGAACTGTTCCTTCCTTCCTACCTAAGGTGGTTTCCACGTTTCATGTCAACCAAACGGTGGAATTACCTTCCTTTTCGGACGAGGACCTACAGTCTGCTCAGGGTCGGGACTTGAGGCGTTTGGATGTCCGTCGGATTCTCTTACGCTATTTGGAGGTTACGAATGACTTTAGAAAGTCAGATCACCTTTTCGTGTTGTGGAGTGGACCCAGGAAGGGTCTTCAAGCGTCCAAAGCTACGATTGCACGCTGGTTGAAAAGTGCTATTGCGTCCACGTATGTTGGCTGTGGTAAGCCTGTTCCCGCTGGACTTAAGGCTCATTCTCTGCGTTCTCAAGCGACTTCATGGGCAGAGAATCACTTGGTTTCGTGCCAAGAGATATGCAGGGCGGCCACATGGAAATCTTGGCATACTTTTTCCAGGCATTATCGCCTGGATGTCCGGGGACCTCCTGCAGAGTCCTTTGGGAGCAGTGTGATTCGAGCGGGACTCTCAGGGTCCCACCCCAGTTAAGGCGGCTCGGGTACATCCCAGCTGTCTGGACTGATCCTGGTACGTACTGGGAAAGGAAAATTAGGTTCTTACCTTTGCTAATTTTCATTCCAGTAGTACCATGGATCAGTCCAGACGCCCGCCCTTGGTGCTTCTGGGAGTCCGCTCGTAGTCTGTCGTTTTCATTGCAGTTTTCTGTCTTGTGTCGGTCGCCTCAGTGTCATGGGGCCGGTTGCTATTTTATAGCGTTCTTGTTGTACACTTGTGGTGTCCTGTTTGTTGTTTCTGGTTTTTTTACCTGTTTCAAGGACGTGGCTACTTGATCTGGTCACTGTTTAAAAAAAAAAAAAAAAAAAATTTTTTGTGGAAGGACTTTGTGTGTAGTGCTTCTGCTTTGATATCACATATACTGAAGGACCGCAGGAGGCACACCAGTATATCTAGGGGGTGCTTTCAGTTTTCTCTCTGACTCCATCTGCTGGAGGGGAGGCATAACCCAGCTGTCTGGACTGATCCATGGTACTACTGGAATGAAAATTAGCAAAGGTAAGAACCTAATTTTCCTTTATAAATAGCTTTTTGATGTTTCTTGTGTGGCTGGTTAATATCTTCTTTTGGAGAAAAAAAGGGATCTTTGTGTTCGGAAGAGAAGAGTTGGGATTGGGGCAGAGATCTAGGAAATGGGAAGGAAAGATCTCTGGTAAGAGGGATAGGAGGATGGAGGGGAAAATGGGGAGAAAGGGGGGGAGGAATTGGAGATGAGGGAAGAAGGATTATTAAGGGGCGTGGGGGATCCTGCATCATGGAGGGAGAGATCAGGAGAGGGCGGGATGGAGAGAGGATCAACCCTTATACACCACCTGACACTGGTCCTTCTGTCTTACTCTTACACTCTCTACTCCCTTCAAGCCCCTCTAAAATGTTCACTCACTTGCCATTCCCACCCATTCTGGTTTCCTCCCCATTCCATCACTCAGACTCCCCCCCCCCCCCCCCCTTCTAATCCTGTCATTCACCCTACCATTCTGGTTTGGAGCTAGGAAGAGGATAGCAGCAATGCAGTGCCCACCGCCATATTTTTCTCTGCTGCCAGAGCCAATATTGTGCTGAAACATGCAGGATTTTATAATGCAGCGAGGTTCAAAGCATGATCTCAGTCCTGGGCAAAGGAAGATGGTGCTGTGCTGCCAGTGTCTTCCTAGTCCCAAGCTCAGATTGGGGGTGGAGAGGAGAGCATGCTTATGCTTCCACTTTTTGTCGTTTTCACAGTGATTCCTTGAGGAGTGGCCGATTCTGTTATCAGTGCTGTGTTTTTTCGAGCTCTTTTCGTGGATCTGCGCAAGATCAGGTGCCTTTCTCATGGGGATGCCCATTTTCAGACTCCCCTTGGTGCTTGCAAACACATGGTCTGCAGTCCAGTTTTCTAAGGGGAATGCCCTTCCCTGGTGGCAACTGTGGTTATATAAGCACATGCAGAGTTTTCCGTTGCCAATTTCCCGACCAGGAAGTACATATGGGGTATTAAAAAATAAACTCCCCGTGCAAATTTTGCAGACATGGCCCTGATGTTGACCCTTTCCCTCATGGGTAAAAGTACACTGAGGATAGCATGCATACATTTCCTTTTATGGGGGGGGGGAGCAATTTTCAAAACATAAGAACATAAGAAATTGCCATGCTGGGTCAGACCAAGGGTCCATCAAGCCCAGCATCCTGTTTCCAACAGAGGCCAAACCCAGGCCACAAGAACCTGGCAATTACCCAAACACTAAGAAGATCCCATGCTACTGATGCAATTAATAGCAGTGGCTATTCCCTAAGTAAAATTGATTAATAGCCATTAATGGACTTCTCCTCCAAGAACTTATCCAAACCTTTTTTGAACCCAGCTACACTAATTGCACTAACCACATCCTCTGGCAACAAATTCCAGAGCTTTATTGTGCGTTGAGTGAAAAAGAATTTTCTCCGATTAGTCTTAAATGTGCTACTTGCTAACTTCATGGAATGCTCCCTAGTCCTTCTATTATTCGAAAGTGTAAATAACCGATTCACATCTACTCGTTCAAGACCTCTCATGACCTTAAAGACCTCTATCATATCCCCCCTCAGCCGTCTCTTCTCCAAGCTGAACAGCCCTAACCTCTTCAGCCTTTCCTCATAGGGGAGCTGCTCCATCCCCCTTATCATTTTGGTTGCCCTTCTCTGTACCTTCTCCATCGCAACTATATTTACCCTCAGAGAAAGGGCTTTCTCTGAGGGTAAATACCCATTAACCCACATAAAATCAGGACTGGTGCAAAGGTATTAGGTACCCTAGGTGAACCTTCAACTTTTGCTCTCCTTCTCCCCTTGCCCCCACCTTAAACTTCTCATCGGTGCCAGCTCTAGCACAGCAAGCCCCGCTCGGCATCCACCTCACCCTGCACTCACTCTCTGCCGAGTTCTGCCCTCCCTTCTGTGGTTTTTGCCAACGCCCCCCCACCCCCAAATTTTGGCAATCTGACCACCTGATTTACCTAATGATAGAACCGACCCTGCAGAGACTCCCTGTGAAACTTGCCCCCAAGGTGTCTTGTACACGGGCAACATATGATGTGCTTGAAAGTTCGTTTTCATCAGGCCAGTGGCACTTAAGACAGCTGGGACTATTTTTGTATCTCTTGGCTGCATTTTCTTGGTGTCTGATTGCATCTCTTTGGGACTTGATGAGCTTCTGGCTCCATATTTAATACAGAATAGTCACTTGGTACTGATACATATATAAAACAAAACCACTCTTTTGTATTTTTGTCTTACCACTAGTTTTCAGGCATTGAGCTTTTTAATAGCTGGTGTGGGAACATCCCATGACATCAGAGTTACATTTCCTGTAATGCTGTCTTGGGTTATCTAAGGGTTTCTCTAGTAGTGGGATACCATATTTACACAGTTCCCAGGGATGAGCTGTGCTACTTCTATTATGCCTCTCTGCATGCAAACTTGGTCAGAATGCTGTATGCAGCCAAGAGATGGGGAAACTGTTTCCAGTCCTGTGCTACAGAATCTGCACTTCTCGGTTTTTATCCAGATTTTTTTTCCTGTTTTCTCTGTAAATCATCTTGTGCATTTCTCTCTGTCTTGTATGGTTATTATCAAATTCTTATCTTTAAATATGTTTACCTCTTTAGTTGCTCTTGCGTTAGGTCTTGGTCTGTATTTGGTTTTTGAAGTAACTCTTTGTATTACCTGTTACACTTGGTGCTCTTTCCACATGCTTTTCCTTGTTTTGCTGGTCTAAATCTCTGTGCTGTTAATATGTTAACAGATTTCCATCCAGCGTGATTCCCATTCCCCCGTCCTCCCAATGACTGATCTTTCTTAGATAAACTGATCTTTTTAGAGGGGATTTTGAGGACATGGAGAGTACAAAACATGGCACTTTCTGTGCCAGCCTTATGACGCCAGACTTAATGTTTATGGGAAAGTTAGATTCCATTGCTTATGCTGGCAGGGGCTGGGAGAGTGCTGCTGAGGACACCCTGGGCCTGATTTACCATGGTCTTTTGGCCATTTTGTGCCACCATAGAAAATCATTTATGACTCAGGACCCTGATGATCTGCCACATGTTAACAGTGAAATAGCTGTCAAAACAGCTGTGTCTTGCTGTTGTGTGCACCGAGTTATTGTTGCAGTTGTTCTGTGTATATCTGGGGATGTGGTAAGGGGTTGTGCATAATGGGTCAGTGATGAGAGATGGGTAGAGCTGAAAGATAGAAAGCCATGTATGATGCCTCCCTGCTTAAAGATGGATGTTATGGCATGAGGGGAGAGGCTTGGCAGGGGAACACGAAGATGACACTGAATTCCTTTCTGGACCTTGAGAATGGGAAGTGCAGATGGAATTTGGCTAATGTTCCTCAAAATAAATTCTGTTTACCATGACCAATGACATGGATATATTGTGGTGCAATGAGTGGTGGGAAGGTAAATTTGGTCTTACTATAACCCTGCCCCACCCCTTCGAAAAGAAAGAAAACTAATAGATTTATTAAAAACAACCTTTACCAGGCAAAGGCAGAGAGCTAAGGTATGTCATGAAATAGGCTTAGAATCTCAAGGAGCAGAAGTCCCACAAGTTCACCTGTTCAGTGCTTAGGGTAGACATAAGCACAGCACGCCATGCTGGAAATCAAGAATTTTCCCTGCTCCACAGCAAAACCACAGAGAGCTGTGGTATGAATAGTCTGTACTGTAGTGTGTGCATGTTTTGTTTTCACAGTTTATTCCATGGAAACATTCCCCATGAGAGGAGAGACTCATGGGCTCTGTGCAGACGCAGTGTGGACAGTTTTCTGTCTGTTCATCGTACTTTGTATGCTCTGCCACCAAAGAACAAAATATTTAAACCTTTCACAATAGCTGCTGTTTTTTTAGGAGGTGAGGTAGTCTAGAACGAATAAAGGGTACAGTTGGCATATGAAGCACTAGCCAGTGGATGGCAGTTTATAACAAAGCTTTGATATTGCTTTGTGCTCCAGCCTCTCTCAAATTTCCCATCAGACAGCAAAATACATAAGGAAAAAGAGACTGTAAATTGCCATTTTTTTTTTTTAATTTGAGACAAATTTTATTGGTTGCAGGGTAAAGATTGGTACAAAAAGTTGCAACTTCAGATAGCACTAAAGCCCTTAATCTTTGGCTATTTTTCTTCTTGATTTTGAGAGTTCTTATTAATGTGATCTAGAAAATCCAAAGACATTTTGCAAGAGTTGTAATATGTATGGTTCAGATTTAAGGACCACTATCACTTCTGAGAGCTGGCCACACTGCCTTCTGTCAAGGCACAGTAAACCCCATTCAGGTCAAATCCCGTACATATCCTTTTGTGTTCTTGTTCATGCAGCACTGTAGTTCACTGTTAGTGCCTGGGACTGGAATCTCTTCTGTGCCAGTAACAGCCCTGGAAGGATTTTCCTCCTTGTGAATCATCCCTTCTCCTCCAATCAGGGAATTGCAGCAGCCTCCAGTGGCCATATTGGAAGATATGCAGCCATACTGGAAACTGCATCTTGTCACTGGTCTCCATTGTGACACCAAAGTGGTGCCCAGTGCTCCTTCATTTCTGGGTCTTTGTGCTGCCTCTCCAGCTCTGTCAGCCCCAGCTGGCCCAAGGCATGGTACATCAGAAGTTGTTTCTAAACCTGGACTTGATGTCAAAGGTCCAGATGAAGGAGAAATAGATGCCACTGTTTTTTGGTTGTTTTTTTTGTCCTGTGGGCACATGTTTGCTGCACATGTTCTGCAATGTTCTTGAACAAATATATATGATCCACTTGTTCAGCAGTAGATAAATAGCAGTGAAATTGTTGGAAGTGATTTTTATCTAGGACATCATGGAAGTGAAACTGGAGTCACTGAGATGTGAAGGTTCAATTTTGTATTTGAAAGTTACATCCATAGTGTTACAGAATATATGGATCTGAGACTACCCTTCATCCTGCCTGTCTGGCCACAACTGATAGGCGTGCGTGAAAAACACCAGTTGGAGAAAAGTTGTCAGGTTAAAACGTATTGACATTAAATTTGTCATTGGTCCGGTTACTTTTCTTGTCCTGTGCTTAAAAACAAAAGAATCCCATGTACAGATCCATTGGCAATAATGCTGTATGTGGAATGTTGCAGCTTTTTTCCTTTGGCATCCTGTACTTGCTAATTAATTTCTATTTTTGTTCCTTGATTTTGGTTAGTATTACCTATTAGTTTGAAAGGTAGCTATGCTTGTCTTGTGATGCACTAAGAGCTAACTACAGAATCTTATTTATTTGGAGGAAGTACCATTGGAAGGAGGATTTCTGTCTAAAGTTTGTGTGTATGTATGTGTATATGTATGTGTATATAACTCACAAGTTATCTGTCTAAATGGCAGATGTGGCATAGTCAGCTAATCATCCAGCTATAATTTAACTGAATAAAAAAGGGGTGTTTCGGGGCATTCTTGGGAGCTGTTATCATCTGGCTATCGTAGCTGAATGTTAGGTTTATCCGGTTAGGTTAGCCGGATAGATTTAGACCTGCTCCTTAGCAGATCTAAAGTTATCAGGCTTTGTCTGAACGGATAATGTGATAAAGATATCGGGCTAAGTAGCACAGTCATTATGAAACCAAAGAGATTCAGAGGGCCACTGTCCTCCCTCCCTTCCCAAAGCTTTAATACAAAGGCCCTCGGGCTGCAACACACACACACACACACACACACTCTCTCACTCACTCACTCACTCACACTCTCACTCACTCACTCGAGCAGATTTTCTGTTAAACAGGATCAGGCTGCCTCCCTCTCTGCACCCCCATCCCACCTACAAGGAATCATAGTGGTGTCTAAATCCATCCACCCACCCCCCCCCCCCCCCCATTTCCCCAACCCTCCTGAGTCCCACCCACCCCCAATACCTTTTAGATGTGAGCCCGGGAACAAGGGACTCTCTTGTCAGAGGTGCCAGGAGCAGGCAGAGGATTCCTTGCTCTTGGTTTGGATCAAAAAGGTATCAGAGGGGACTGAAGAGGGATGGAGGGGGTAGGCACCACTATGATTTCTTGTGGAGGGAGGTAGGCAACCTGATCCTGTTTAATAGAAAATCGAGACTGGAGCCAGTGTACAATTCAGCCCCTTCCTAAGTCTTTACAATTGTGTGTCCGAGGGGGAGGGAGGTAGGAGAGTATAGCCTAAGGGCCTTTCTATTAATCTTTGGGAAGGGAGGGAGGGGATTGGCCCTCTGAATCTTTCTTTGGTTTGATAATGAAGGTGCTACTTAGCCGGGTATCTTTCAAGATATCCAGTTAAATAGCATGTTATCCGGTCACACAGGGCTGGGCATCTAAAAACCTACCCGGCTACATTCAAACATAGCTGGGTAGGTTTTTTTTGTTATCGTGCTATATATATATATATATATTTATATATATATATCCGGGAAACCTTAGGCTGGTATATTCAGCAGGACAACTTATCTGGCCTACCAAATATTGTGTTAAAAATAAAAATACTAGGATCAAGAGTACTGTCTTGTAGCAGACTGAAAGTTGTTCAGTAACCTTTGGGCAATAGCTTTATCTCTATCCACTTTGCCGCAGACAGGCTTTCATCTCTAAGAGCCACCACTGAAACTTTCATGAGTTGGAACCCTTGTTGGTAGCCTCAGCACAAGGTCTGATGATTGAATGAGCATGGAAACATGAATGATCATTGCGCCCCTAGAGATCCCCTTTCCCAACTAGGGTTAGAAGCACAGTGAGAGGGATTAATGCACTGCCTTGCCCCATCCCTCGAGTACCTCTGGTGAATTGTGAGTGGTATCCTTGAAATGCAAAGTGTGGGAGGTGCTGCTCTGCTGAGCAGAGGTGGCACAGTGGTGTTGTGAATATGGGACAGTGAACCAGTGCATGCCTAACCATCCCTATAACAGCTTCACCCTCTTTGTGAGTTTTTTGTTTGAAAATAGAGGAGAGGAAAAGGTTTCTTTGTAGACCTTCTGGGTTAATAACACCTTTTAGCCAATTCCGTTCAGCAGTGCTCTACACATCTTTGTTGGGGGTGGAGTAGTGGAAGTGGCGATAACAGGGAGAAGCAATAGTGGCAGCTGGGGGTTTGGTGAAAAGAAGAGCAGAAGTGTGGGGCATGTGAAATGCTTTTTCATGTAATTCTCAAGGTTTTCACTGCACTTGACTCAGCTATATAATCTCTGTTGACATAGGAAGCAGTTTCATTTTCACACTCCAGCACTTTTCATCAGCTTGGAATGCCTTAGAATATTAAAAACTAAATTCCTGGCATTAAAGCTTCGGACAAGAACACGTGAAACCTCTAAAATTAGGTGGTTAGATTACAAGAGTGAAGGGTTTAGTGCCCAAATGCCAAAAATCAAATCATCCAAAATCTTTCCCCCATCTCATATTTAAAATGGTGTCTCCCTTTGCCATTTTGGTGTAGGGACATTTTTTTTTTTTTAAATTATTTCAGCAAAATGTTGCTGTAGCCTTAATACTGCACTAGATTTATTTACGGGCCTCAGTTCATTACAGAAAGAACTTGTTATAAGGAAGGACTCATGGAATAAGCCATTGCCATACATGTCAGTAATTGTGTGGCGAATATAATGGCAGAAGAGAATTTAAGGAGGTATTGGGAAAAAATAGTAATATGTTTGGATCAAAACAGAGTGAGCCTGTGTCCTAAAAGAGGGAGAGGTGGCAGCTTTAGTATTTGAAATATCTTTCTTTCTTTCATTCATTCATTCTTTCTTTCTTTCTTTTAAAGGGAGCTCTTTCCTCCCTATCCCTTAGTCTCCCTATTTGTGATTGAGTGGCCTGGACAGTCTGATACCATACAAAACAGAGAAAAATTACCATGAGCACGAAGACATTGAGGATGCTCCCTTCAGATAGTCCAGTCCAGTTGACATGAAGACGATACAGTAGCTTTTATCAGTTCCCTGTGCAGTCACAAGGGACCTTTATCAATAGTTTTCGCACAATATCATCACTGTTATTGCCAACCATAAACAAATTATGCGTATTTAACAACTTAATGCCCGATTGGCTGTGAGCCACCAGTAGGTGGGTACTTGGTGACATCAGCTGGCAGGGAGCCCTGGTAACAGTGTGAGAAAGGGAGATTGTCTGTATCTGGGTATTCTGGCAGGCTAGGGAGCTGAGCTGTTTGGCAGGACCTTCCCATCTGGGATCCATCTGTGTTTCCCTGGAATCGGACAGGCAGCTCTGGCCGGTGAGAAATCACAGATGTGAGAGAGAGCTGACACATGTCCAGCTAATGAAAGGAAAGAGACGACCAGGGCTCTCGCTCCGCACTACAAGATAAAGCAGGCAAGAGAGAGCAAAAGATTTTATTTCCGTATGCAAAGAGATTTCAGAGTATTGCATAGCAGCTGGAGCTGTACCATCTGGGCATTTAGGTGAGCTGTGCTTTTAATTATAGGTTCTGATATTTGAAGTCTGTTTTAGTCTTCATTGGGGACCACTGACTATGCGTGTATTTTACTGTCTTGAGAAATAAAGTAGCATTTTAAAAAAATATTAATGGATGGATTTTCAGAGCTCCATCATGCTTCTGATGTCTTGGTGGAGGGGTATTGCTTACCTGCAAGCAAACATTTTGTGTGAGCAATATATTAGATTTCTTACTGTATCCTCCCCTCTGCGACATGCCTGTGCTGAACAATGTATACACCTAAATCTGACTGCAGTGTCTCTGCTGGATGCAAACTTAAATAATGACGCTGCCATCATCCGAAAGGACATCTGCAACCTAAAAGCTGGTTTTCTTTTCTTTCTGAAGAAAATGTACTGTGAGATGGATATGATATTTTGCCCTGGTATTTGAAAGAAGGATTTTATTTTATGTTTTTTTGCTCCTGGGTTGTAAGGCAGCTGTCAAGAATTCATTGTTAATTGGGAATGCAGAAGGAAGTAGAAGGCTTTTTTCTAACCGTTTGTGCATTTCAGAGATTTTATACTTTTATGCGATCTTTGCTATGAATATACCAAATGCAAGCATGCAAGCAAATTTTAGAAATGTTTTTTTTTTTTTTAATTTTGTTTTGCTTCTGCTGGTGTGTGTTGCTCTTCTTTCTTTACTGAGACAGTAAGAGCCAGCCACAGCCACCCAAAGTAATTGTATATCTCAGACCAGCACATTTTTCTTTGCCTTTCAGGGATGTGTAACCATATATTATGGAGCATAAACGTTTTTAATGTGCCCAGGCTATGCGTTCTACTGACAGTGATCTTACAGGCAATTTAAACATTTTCCAAGCGTCACCCAAAGGCTCTTGCGCTGGAAGGCAATGAGACTCTTTAATATGATTTATACATAATAACTTACCGTAGATGTCTGTTTTATTCGTAAATGCTCAAAGGTTTTTAAATCTGTAGGTTAATATAAAATATTTTGTTAGCTTTTCGCCAGCAAATGATAGACTGTAAAACGTATCCGTAGGAACCCACTTGCTCCTCTGCCTGCGTCTGCAGCAGTTCCTCTTTTGTAACATCTTTCGAGCCAGTCTGGCTTGTGGCAAACTTAAGTCTGTTTTCCCCCCAAAGTAAGTTGAGTCCTTGGCACAGGCTAAAGCAGCATGCGGATGTGTCGTAGCTCAGCCTGGGTTCTACTGAAATGGGTCCCTGCGTTGTGGCTTGTGCTCCTCTTTGCTGCAGAGGAGATGCACTGTAGCAGACTGGTAGCAGCCATGCTGTGTTCCCTGCACAGAGCGGTGAGCTTGTATGTGTGCTACATCAGAATTAAATAGGCAATAAAGAGTTTGCGAAGAAGGAAATGCCTATTAGCATTTTGGGTCATGGTTACTTTGCCCTGTAGTTCTTAAATTTCTGTGTCTTAGAAACTGTTGTCAGCTACATAGGAAGGCTGCACTCTTTCACGCACGATTTTTTTTTTTTTTAATACATATAGTTTCACACTTCAAGTGCAGTTCAGAGTTCTGCAGGATCACAGAATCTAAGCAAATAATGCAGGTTTGTCCTACTTTGCACTTTTTGCAAGAAGCTACCCAACATTTAGGAATGATAAAGTGTACCAATATAAATAGAAGAATATGGTTAATACGGACATCTGATCTGGGGAGGCAAAATGCAGGATGCCTTAAGCCTTTTAGTTCTGCGGGCTGCAGCATTGGTTCATAGAGGCAAAATGTCTCTAAATTGAAATGCTTAGAAAACGCCTAACCACAACAGTATCAAAGGGGGAAAACCACTAAAGTATTCGAATCTGTTATGCCGTAATTATCTGCCTATAAGTAGGGCATCATAATATATCGTTAAAGCTACTGAAATAGGATGTTGATCAGGGAGATAAGCTGTTGGTATTTGGGACTTTTTCTGAGAAACAGGTTTTGCCTTTGCCCAACTGTTACAACCTGTTCTGGATCAGGGACGCCGTTAGAGGCATCTTCCCTCCCCCCCCCCCCCCCCCCAAACAGCCTTGAACTGTAATAACAGAAAAAGCAATGCGGTTCATTAAGAAAGGAATAGGGGGAGAGGGTTACATTACATACGTGAGGATCATGCTGCAGAGTTTAAGGGAAAACTGGTGAGGGGAGGGGAGGACGCCAAGTCTGAGGGAATCGGGCCTTTTCAGCTAGGACTGAAGTGCCTGAAAAGTGGAATATAAATCAAATACATAAGAGATCAGCAGGAAGTTGAGATTTTCAGGTCATAGAAAGGTGAGAATTCTCTGTTGCATTAGGGATGAGTTTTGGGGATGTGGGTATTGAGAGGAACCCGGAGACTAGAAGTATTATTATTATTATTATTTTTTTTAAAGGACAATGTTTTATAGAAGATAAACCTAGTAGTATTTCTTTATCACTTATTTTGAGCTGAGGCAGTGGTTGACAGCTCCTTCCTGAAACATGCCACAAATCACATTGATCCACCATAACCAGCTTTAAAGATCTCTATGCACAACCTGCTCTGGATTAATCATATCTCAGCCCCCTCCTCCCCAGAATGTACTGAAACTACCCAAGATACCCCCCCTGCCTTTTAACCTCTCCAAGCATTAAATCTACCTATGACTTCTCTCACAGCCTGCTAATCTGCCTAAAGAAATCCATTTGCCTTACTTTTGTGATCTGTGCTATATGCCCTAAATTGTCACCAGCTTTTGATCTATGCCAACATTTGCACCGCCATTGTGTTGCCACCATTATTGTACTGATCCATACCAGGTTGATCTGGCCGTATGTAAAAATAATTATGCTAGCATGGTGTTAGCATGGTTCTCACTGGAGGATGTCCTGGTCTTTTCTCAGTTGAGTTGGCATAGCTGGACCATAGCTGCACTGGAATGAATAAAGGTCACACAGTTACTAGCTTAATTATAATGTATATAAGAACGTAAGACTTGCCATACTGGATCAGACTAAAGGACCATCAAGCCCAATATCATGTTTCCAACAGTGGCCAAGCCAGATCAAAGGTACCTGGCAGGATCCTAAGGGGTAGATAGATTCCAAGCTGCTTATCCCAAGAATAAGCAGTAGATTTCTGCAACTCTACCTTTAATAATGGTTAATGGACTTTTCCTCCATGAACTTGTCCAAATCTTTTTTTTAAATGCAGCTACACTAATAGCTTTCACCACACCCTCTGGCAACGAATTCCTTGGCCAACAAAACTTGTACCAAAGATTCAAATATGTAGAGGTGTCTTCTTATGTAGGTGTAAGCAGTGAGTGTATATGGTTA
This sequence comes from Rhinatrema bivittatum, assembly GCF_901001135.1. Lineage (NCBI taxonomy): Eukaryota > Metazoa > Chordata > Amphibia > Gymnophiona > Rhinatrematidae > Rhinatrema > Rhinatrema bivittatum. The sequence goes on along the minus strand of NC_042622.1, from coordinate 66,006,189 downwards.
AAATCGTAGTCTGATGATCATTGTAAGATTATTGCATTAGACTTATTTAAGGTTTTCCTTAACTATTGGTCATGAGGTCTCATACTACATAATCTGGCTTGCAGCCAACAATTTATTTCTCCCATTAGTGCAGCGATGCTAGTTACTGACTTCTGTTAGTGTTCACGCGAAGATTGGTTTATCCCTATTATAAGAAAATCAGTTAGTCATGTTTTAGATTTTATTTTTTATCCTTGCATTCTAAAATCTGTTTGTTTTTCATACAGAAAATAGGACTACAAATCTTAGAACGCTTTGGATAGGAACATAACTCTCCTTTTCCCCACCAAAAGTCTAGAATTGTTTGCGTCCAGTTAATCAAGAGGGCCTCTCCTGATGAATGGACTCTGCGCGGGGTTATAAATATATTTACCCTATGCACCATCCAACTAGGATAGTAGCCAGCACCAGCTTTACAGCAAAACCATTTTATAATATTTAAGAAACTTCATAGGGAACAGAGGTGCATTTTTAAAAAATCTTATTTAAATAAGGAAGTGTGGTGACTGAAGTGTGGGCAAGCAGTTTTAGTTTCTTGTCCTTCATTTAATTGGACATTATAAGAGCACAGCCCCTGCTAAATTTCAGCCTGTGGTGCATTCAGGAAAGCGACTCCATGCATCAGGAAAGGGATGAGGCTCATGCATTTTGTAATATCCCAGGTTTATGTTTGAAATAACAGCCTAGGAAACAAGGGGTTTATTTGTTTTTCTCGAGATATATGTAGGGCCTCAGTTTTGTTTTGGTTTTTTTTAACATATGAGATTATTTTTATTGGGAGAGATTTCTGGCAGAAAGATGTTCACCAAGTTCAGTGCATGGAGGCTGATACTACCCCATGTGAGTAAAGGGATAGAAAAAAACAAAATACACCAAATGGTGAAAAACTTAAGTGGGTAAACTAGAACTCTTATTCCAAAAATCTAACACAAAATAAGGACTTTAAATATAAATAAAACCCCTCAACACTTAGGGCCTAATTCATCCTGGTCTTTTCCCGCAAAGAATTGGGGGGGGGGGGGGGAAACCAGGGACGGTAACTTTCAAAGCGGCGCACGTTGGCGTGTGTGTGTGTTGGCATGCGCCCAGGGACACAGCGATTTTATAACTTGCACACACACGTGCACACATTAGAAAATAGCCTGAGCGTGTGCACACATGTGCCTAATTTTAAGTGAGTGCCTAGGCACGTAAATCCCATTTCTACCATGTAAGTCAGTGTACTTTAAATCCGGCACTTATCCACACCATGGTCAGTTCCACCAGTTCACCCAGTGCTGGGTCCTCTAAAACCCCCTTGTTTATTAGCCTGCTCTCCCTCCAGTTACCCCAACCCTTTAAATCCCTCCAAATGGCAGGCTTTTTTACATTTTTTTATTTTACAACTTACACCTCCTCCATAGCAGAAGGAAACTTACCTGGCATTGGACCCGGGCGTGTGCTGGAGAGAATAAGTAATTACATGTATATTTTGGCCACACCCAAAACTTCCCCGCTCTGCCCAGTCTATGCCCCTTTTTGAAATCGAGAGGGATGTGCACACAGCAGGAAATATGCACACATCTGGGCGGCTTTTAAAATTAATTGGGTGCATGCATCTTCTGGTTTTTGGTGCACGCTGGGCTTTTAAAATTCACCTTTTTAGTGAATTGGTCCCTTCATGCATTTGCTATCCTACTTTTGCACGGGCAGTAAATCTACTTACTAGTAGCTTAGTATAGGAGCAGTTTGGCATTTCTCTGTTCTCACAGACGGGCCGATACAGAAAACTTCGCGGGAGAGCGGGCGAGCGCCTGCTGTCCCGGCCGCGCCCAGGCCACTCTCCTGGGCGCGTCCCTAGCGCCTCCTTTTTCACAGAAGTGGCGGCTGTCAGTGGGTTTGACAGCCAGCGCTCAATTTTACCGGCGTCTGTTCTCGAACCCGCTGACAGCCACGGGTTCGGAAAACGGACGCCGGCTAAAGTGAGTGTCCGTTTTCCAACCCGCGGGCCGCAGGCAGATTTTAAATTTTTTTTAAATTTTAAATTTTCTTTTACTTTTGGGGCCACTGACTTAATATCGCTATGATATTAAGTCGGCCGGTGCCGGCCGAAATTAAAATGTGCGGCTTGGCTGCACATTTTACTTTCTGGATCGCACAGGAATGACTACTAGGCCTATCAACATGCATTTGCATGTTGCGGGCGCTATTAGTTTCGGGGGGGGGGGGTTTGGCTGTGCGTTTACCCCTTACTGTATAAGGGTTAAAAATAGCGCATCGAAAACACGCGGCCAAACGTGGGCTAACAGTGCGCTCTGCCAGAGCACAGTTTACTGTATCGGCCCGAGAGTAAGTTAAATCCAATAGCTGCCGCAACCTTAGGCATAAAACCTAACAAACTACTACTATCTATCCACAAAGTGGTGGGGGTTCCTTTAATTTAAGAATATAAATTTGTAAGTGCGGGTTGTTTGATTAATAATGCAACCTTAGGCATGGCAGAAAGCTTTCACACTCACTGTCAACCTTCCAGTTCTCTCAGTAACATTGCTCTAGGACACACCCGCCTTTGCCTCTTCCCCCTTTCTGAGAATTCAGCTACTGGTTATCTCCTATTGTACTGCTTTAATTGCATATTCCTTTCACCTAGCTATAAATATCTGGCTGGTTCTCTGTACTGCTAGTTCTCAATCCGGTCTTCAGGGCACACCTAGCCAGTCAGTTTTTAGGACATTCACAATCTGGCTGATGCAGTATTGGCACGCGTTAAAGAGGTGCTCATGATTGAGCACCTGTTCCCTTAATGCGCGCCAATCCACCTCTCCGGGGCGCCCAATCCTACATGCAAATGGGCTGCCGCGGTAGAAAGGAGGCACCAGGGGAAATTGCACGCCCCTAGCGCCTCCTCGGCAGCGGGTGCCTGGGAGAGGTGGTTGTCAGCCCCTTAGGAAAACGGACACTCAGTTTTAGAGCATCCATTTTCTGTGTACAGCCACGGGTTAGGAAAATGGACGCTTGTTAATTGAGGGTCCGTTTTTCTAACCTGACCGCTGGCATGCTTTTTTTTTTTTTTTTTTTTTTAATCAGACTTAATATTGCCAAGATATTAAGCCAGAGGAAGTACAGAAAAGCAGAATTTTCTGTTTTTCTGTACACATTTTGGGCTCCTCAAGACTTAAAGCCAGCTCCAGAGCCGGTGCTAAATTTAAGAGTAAAAATGTGTGCCGTAGAACACTTTTTTTTTTTTTTGCATGGAGGAGGAATTGATAATAGCGTCATCAACATGCATTTGCTTGTGATGAGTGCTATTACCTACGCGTGCAATAGGACGTTTTGGATGTGCTAACCCCTGTTTTGCATCGGGGGATATGGACACGTGTCCAATCGCAGGTATATCATCTGCCCGAATGAAAATGCATGTGAGATTTGCATGCACTGCCTACATTGTACACACATCTCTCTCATGCATATTCATTGTGGATATCCTGAAAACCTGACTGGCTAGGTGTTCCCTGAGGACAGGATTGATAATCTCTCCCCATGGTGTCATTATCATATACAGGCTGGCCTTTGCTAGGATATTTGGAGGCTAGTTCTTTCCTGGGTCTGTTCTCCTCGTGTACATGCTCTGAATATACTTTTTATATCACTGTTCATTTCAGATAGGCAATCTCAACAATAAAAACTGGTTTGCTCCACCTACCAAGGGGGGATGTTGCTCTAGGGGCCCCTAAGGTAGCCTCCCCTGTGGGTGTGGGAGGAAAAAGGTGGACTTCATTATTCAGATTTTCCAGAGCTCATCACTAGGATGTGAAAGTGCATTCATGACATATCCTTTTCTTGGACCATTTGCAGACAAAAATCTGCTGAGTGTTGACCAAACATGGGCCTTTTTGTGGCTGGGGCAGTTTTTCCCATAATCCTTGGCACCAGACAGGGAGGGAGACGGGCAGGCCTTTCTTTGGTCCCTAATGTTATTGTATACCAACTGGCTTTAAAACAGGGGTTCCCAAACTACAGCCCACATTGCTCGGTCCCGACAAAGACTTCCCTGTCTGTGGACAAATCGGCCCGCAGATCAGAGTTTGTTTTTTCTTTTGTTTTTAAACACGCATGACGGTGGAAGAAGAGGCCCAGGCCCTGAGAGCCTGTATAGGTGAGTATGTGTGTGTGACAGCTTGTGTGTGATGGGTGTGAGGGATAGAGAGGGGGTTGAAAGGAGGGAAAATTGTGATGGCAGAGAAGAGGGGAGGGAGGAAGAAAGCAAGAGTGCAATCGGCAGTGTGAGTGGGAGAAGGTATGCCACAAATGCGTCTCCCTGCCATTCGCCCGTCCTCAGGGGAGAGATGCACATGGTGAAGAACATGGGAGGGCAGGTATTGGGGTTGCCAACTTCCTAGGAGTATTTGCACTCTTATCTGCCATACCTCTGCGGGGACCCTGTTGCCTACTGCTCCTATTCTGCAGCATTTCAAATCATTGAAAGGGATAGACTCCGAGGGACAACCCTCACTCCCCCGGGCCCCCTCTGTGATTTGAAATCTCACGTGTTGCCATTCATTTAAAAAGTTTGGGGGCCTCTAATTTAAGCAATTCAGAAAATGTGTTGTGTGTGCCTGTAATGGGGACTCGTGGTAGGGGAGTGTGCTCTAACCCAGGCGAACAACATATGTTTGAATGTCGACTGGAAAGCAAGGATAAAAAAAAAATATAGAAATCCTTTTTTTTCTTTTTTGTAGAGAAAGTATCTGTTTAAAAATATAAGGAAATTGAACAGTGTATATTCAGATGAGGAAAAAGGGTCTCATGCCCACTGCATATTTTGTCAAGAGTTGAAGACACAGCATCTGTAGTATGACTCACACAATGAAAGTGGATTTTCAGGAAGCTGAGCCTATGTTCAATAACTGTTCTCCATGGACAAGCAGGATAAATCAGTCACATGTGGGTGATGATATCCCATGGCACAGAATAATGGAACATTTACTAGCTAGCACTAGAAAGGCCTAGAAAGCATTTCTGCTTATGCAAGGCTGGCATTGTGGGCTGCAAAGCCTCCTCAATTTTTGTTTGTTTGTTTGTTTGTTTTTATTTTTTCCTGTGGAATGAGACTGACATGTTTTTCCCATATCAAAAAACTTTTAATTTTTGGTCATGTGGCTTCCTTAGTTAAGGTTTTTTTCCTTCATATTTTCTGTTTTCTTTTCATCTCAGTAAGATGTAAAGCTATTTTTCTCAAAAAGCTTTTCTTTCAGTTTCATTGGTGCCATATTTCCTTTGCTGGATGTTGCAAAAGCCACACAGAGGATCTCTGGTGGCAAGAGGATGGAAATGAAACACTGGAGTAATCTGTTGCAACTCTTCTGTATGAGGGTAACCTTCACTGAGCAGAAGTTACAACCCTAAACAGAAGGCAGGGGGTAACTTACAGTACCTGAATTTAACTACTTTGAAGTGGCTGAGCAGTCATGAAAGGTTCAGGGTTACAACCCTGAACAAGAAGGCAAGGGGGTAACCTGCATAGAGTGGCAGTTACGACACTGAATACCTTGCTGGATATTCTGGATGGACCATTTTGGTCTTTATCTGCCTTAATTTGTAACCATAAAATGTCAACCTCTAATTCTGAGTGTCAACACTGCAGAGGCCTCAAATGTTGTGTACCATGTTGCTGATTTGCTTGAAGATGTTTCCTTGGGCCATTAAATGAAGAAGTTTATGATGCCAGGACATTTTCAGATCATTCTGAACCATTACTGAAATTGAAAACTTTGACACACAAAACTTTGTTAAAACCTTCAACACTGAAAGCATTGACTTCAACTCGATGGATGATCCACAGTTTTGAAATTAGCCACTACAAATTTAGAGTAGTATCTGAGTCAGCCGGGTTTGGTTCTGTAATGAGGCAGGGTGAGGTGGTCGCTTCAGGCGGCAAACTTTGGAAGCGGCAAACACTGCCCCCCCCCAACTCCTCTAGCGGCCGCCTCACCTTGCTGCCAAAACAACAAATGACCAGTGGGCCTCTCGTGGATAGTCCTGGGGGAATTCTGCGCTACTGCGAAACGCAGAATTCCTCCCCGTTCAGAATCAATTCTGTCAGAGCATGGCAAAGATGGAGGAGACCGCAGTGTGCTGCATTGGAGCTCGTCCCGCTCATGGCGAAGATGAAGGCCCCGATGAGAGTGAGTGTGTGTAGAGGAGGGGGGGGGGGGGGTGAGAGAGAGATTGCGAGCCTGGGGGGGGGTGTTGAGAGAGCATGTGTGGGGTGTTGGCAAATCGGGCACCATCTCATCCCTCGCCTCAAGCAGCAGATTGCCTTGAGCCGTCCCTGTGAAGCAGACTAAAGACTCCCCTCTTCTCATGCTCCCCTTGATACTCCATTAGAGTTGAGACCAAGAGAGAGCTTTTGAAGCTGAGAAACAAATTCCAACATCAGAATTTGAACTATCTAGCAACTGGCAATGACAACAGTGTAGTGGAGTTTTCTCTCTCGATAACTCCATCGATGTCAATTCCATTGTGTCTGCATTTACCAATATCCCTTACTGTACAAACAGTCTTTGTCACACTTGTTACATAGGATGAAGTGCTTTGGCCCTTTGCGCACCTGGATCAGTGCCAGGATAGTTTATTAAAAGAATCTGGACAAGATACATGACGTCTTAGCTCAGCATCTAGCTACATTTCAGATACCCATCAATGCTGAATGTGTTGCCTTTTGGTTTTGAGGCCCTACACCTCTGCACAAATCAAACCTATACTTATTTATGAACATTTCATATTCTACCTTTTCCCAAAGTTGGTCTCTAGGTGGATTACAATAAATTTAAATACAGGCACTAGAACAGCGTACAGTCAAAACAGAATTTGACATTAATGAAGTATTGGGATCAAGTATAGGAAACCCCATTTGTGAATAGTTTCAAGAGACACAGATGTCTTTCTGTATAAACAGTCCTTCATAGAGGGTTCAGGAAATTGAGTTGAAGATGTGGATTTTAGGGAAAGGCCTAACTGAAAAGCCATGCTTTAGCTTTTTTCCTGAACTTAAGGTAGCGTGGCTCCAAGTGCAGAGTTAGTGGTACTTTGTTCCTATGAATTTTTTCAGCAGCATCTTTTGCACCAAATGGTTGGCATTGATCTATGGTGCCACAGTCCGTTGGGTTTGTCATCAATTACCCGAAGTCCAATCTGACCCCATCACCACAGTTGAGCTTTATTGGCGCCTAGCTGGACACGGCTCGAGCCAGAGCCTATCTCACCCGCAATTGGGTGCTCGCACTGGTATCCCTCGCAGGTCTGGTTCGCCGGAGCCGGCAGGTCTCAGTCCACCTCATGCTCAGTATCCTGGGTCACATGGCTGCCACTGTCCATGTTTATGCCCTTGGCTCACTTGCATATGTGCAGGGCCCAATGGACCCTGCAGTCCCAGTGGCAGCAGGCCACCCAGGACCTCCATGTGTGCATCCACGTTACTCCGCCTCTCCAGGCCTCCTTGTCTTGGTGAGAGAGCGCCTGCCCAATTTGGAGCAGGGGTTTCCTTTCCAGTCTTCCCCTTTCCAGGTTGTACTCACCACAGATGCGTCGACCCTAGGGTGGGGTGCCCATGTGAAGGGCCTCTGCACGCAGGGTCTATGGTCTGCTCAGGAAGCTCCGTGCCAGATCAACTTCCAGGAGCTGCAAGCGATTCATTACATGCTCTGGGCGTCCTGGAATCGCTTGTCCAACAAGGCAGTCTTGATCCAGACTGACAACCAGGTGACAGTGTGGTACATCAACAAACAGGGATGTATGAGATCATTTCTCCCATGTCAGGAAGCAGTTCAGATATGGTCATGGGCTCTGTCTCAGGGCATGCTGCTCTGAGCCGTGTACCTTGCGGGGATGCAGAATGTGGTGGCGGACCACCTGATTCGGGCCTTCCGACTCCACTAGTGGTGTCTGAATCTGGCAGTGGCGGACCGGATTTTCAGCCTCTGGAGAACCCCAGTCGTGAATCTCTTTGCCTCCCCCTGCAACAGCAAGGAGAAAAACTTCTGCTCCCTGTATGGGGAGGACGGCAAACTAGCCAGAGACGCCTTTGCCCGCCATTGGGGCAGGGGCCTTCTTTATGCATATTCTCCGCTTCCTCTGGTGATGAAGTCTCTCCTGAAGCTCTGGTAGGACAGGGGAGCCATGACACTCATAGCCCCTCATTGGCCAAGACAGATGTGGTTCCTGCTCCTGCAGGATCTCTCTATCAGGGACAAGATCAGTCTGGGGACCTCCCCCGACCTTGTTACGCAGGATCAGGGCAGGCTGCACCATCCCAACCTCAGGGCATTGACCCTATCAGCCTGGATGTTGAGAGGCTAATTCTGCAGCTCCTTAACATCTCGGATGATGTGTCTCAGGTCCTAGTAGCTTCCAGGAAGCCTTCCACTAGGATGTCTTATGGCCTGAAGTGGAGGAAGTTTGCCGTCTGGTGTGAGCGTCACGACTTAGAACCATTCTACTGCTCTACACCAAAACTGCTGGACTGTCTGCTTCACCTGTCGGATGCTGGTTTGAAGACCAACTCCATTGGGGTACACCTGAATACCATCAGAGCCTTCCACTAGGTGGTAGATGGTCCACCCATCTCTATGCAGCACTTAGTGGGGAGTTTCATGCAAGGTCTGCTTCAATTAAAGCCTCCTCTGAGTCCTCTGGCTGTGTCCTGGAACCTTAATGTGGTGTTGGCTCAACTCATGAAGGATCCTTTCCAGCCACTGTGCACCTGTGATCTGAAGTACCTGACCTGGAAGGTTATGTTTTTGGTTGCGGTCACTTCGGCACGCAGGATCAGTGAGCTTCAGGTGTTGGTGACATACCCACCATACATGAGCTTCTTTCATGATAGGGTAGTTCTGCGTACGCACCCTAGATTCTTGCCTAAGGTAGTGCCAGTTTTCCATTTTTATCAGTCAATCATCCTGCCCACCTTTTTTCCCAAGCCTCATTTGCACCTGGGTGAATGGGTTCTGCACAGATTGGATTGCAAGAGGGCCTTGGCCTTCTACCTGGAGCGGTCAGCAGGCCACAGGCAAGTCCACACAACTCTTCGTCTTGTTTGATAAGAACAGATTATGAGTTGCGGTTCCCAAAAAACCCTGTCTAACTGGCTGGCGGATTGCATCTCCTGTTATGCGCAAGCGAGACTGCAGCTTGGGGGCTATGTCAAGGCTCACTCTGTCAGAGCCATGGCGGCTTCGGTGGTCCACATAAGAGTGGAACCTATCCCTTCGAAAAAGACTCCTCCCCCTTCTCCAAAAGGTTGCCCAGTTCCTTACAAAACTGAATCCCTCTTTGCACCATCGTCTCATCCACGCATTGAGACTCCAGAGCTCTGCCTGCCTTTGGGGACCTGCGTGTGGAACAGGGAGCATTTGAGAGAATGCTATCCTAAGAGCCTAAATTTGGCTTCCAGAACCTCTCTCCCACATTTTCCTATGTCGTTGGTGCCCACATGTACCATGACAGCCGGCTCCTCCCCAGCACCATCTAATATCCTATCTAGGTGACGCATGAGGTCTGCCACCTTCGCACCAGGTAGGCATGTTACCAGGCGATCCTCACACCCACCAGACACCCAGCTGTCTACATTCCTAATAATCGAATCACCAACTGTAACAGCTGACCTAACCCTTCCCTCCTAGGCAGTAACCCTAGGGGAAACATCCTCAGTGTGGGAGGACAGTGCACCACCTGGAAAGCAAGTCCTTTCTATAGGATCCTTTCCTGCTGCACCAGGTTGATGCGCTCCCTTCAGGAGACTTTCCTCCGTCAAGGCAGCACCAGGACTGCCAGATTGGAGTTGGGACTTGGCTATTATGTCCCTGAAGGTCTCATCTATATACCTCTCTGTCTGCCTCAGCTCCTCCAGGTCTGCCACTCTGGCCTCCAGAGATCAGACTCATTCTCTGAGAGCCAGGAGCTCTTTGCATCGCATGCACATGTACAATTTCTCACCAGCGGGTAAAAAATCATACATGAGACACTCTATGGAAAAGACTGGGAGGCCCTCCTCTTGCTGCTGGAATGCTGCCTTCATCTTAAATTTTGTTCAGTTCCTAGTTAAGTTTTAGGTTGCTGTGGGCGTAGGAATGTGTACGATTAGGGTCTTTTAAATGTATTAGTGTATTCACTATTTCTCTGGTAGTGACCTACAAGGGAATGATTAAACCCTTGATATAAGGCCTGGGGAATTTCTGAATTTAAGTTAAAAGGCTGATTCATTTTTTTATTTTTTTTTTTTAGTGTGTTACCTGCCTATAAATTAACCAATCCCTGATCTGTAGGTTTATACCATGGTTGTGTAATAAGATATCTAGATCATTTTATATTATGAAATCAGTGATTTCAAATTTCTTATTCCCTGCTAAACTGCATTCACATAAGGAAAATGCAAAAAGCTTTTCTATCCTTTTTTTTTTTTTTTATTGTTGGGTATATTAAATACCTACTTGAACAATGTGGATGATGTTAAGAATTAATGCTTCATAACGCTCCTGACCTGTAAGCACTGGAATAGATATTGAACTAACTGTCCTTACTGTTAGAAAAAATATGTATTGAAGGCAAGAAAATGCATAAAACCAGGAACAGTAGAACCTAAGTGCCAAAATGATCCTCCAATGACATACTTCACCTAAAACCCCCTGTAAAGCCATCTGTACTTTCCAGGGATCTCAGTATGGTACTTGCTCATTTAATGAGAGTATCTTTCAAAACCTATTAATAATTGTCCAGTGAACTTTTTGACATGGAGGTAGCATTTTTGGTAGGGTTCACTTCTGCTAAGGTTAATGAGCGTCAAGGGTTAGTGACCTACCCACCTTTCACAAAATTCTACCATAACCAGAGGTAGACTGACTTCCTACTTTCTTCCTCAGGGCTCACAGTTTGAGCTGAATTGGCTTTATAAAAGGGTGCTGTCTTTCTACATCAACAGAAATAATGTTATAAGGCAGTCCAATCAGCTGTTTCTCTTTTGTTCCTAAACAATCAAAGACTATAGTCACAGAATGTACAATTGCAAATTGGATTTTGCGCTGTATCTCCTTTTGCTCTTCCAAACAGGCCGATACAGTACAGTGCACTCCGGTGGAGCGCACTGTTAACCTGCGTGTGGACGCGCGTTTTCGATGCGCTAGCCCTTATTCAGTAAGGGGTAATAGCACGTCGAAAACGTGCATCCAAACCCCCCGAAACTAATAGCGCCCGTAACATGCAAATGCATGTTGATGGCCTTATTAGTTATTCCCGCGCGATTCAGTAAGTAAAATGTGCAGCCAAGCCGCACATTTTACTTTCAGAAATTAGCGCCTACCCAAAAGTAGGTGTTAATTTTTGCCGGCACCGGGAAAGTTCACAGAAAAGCAGTAAAAACTGCTTTTCTGTACACCCTCCGACTTACTATCATGGTGATATTAAGTTGGAGGTCCCAAAAGTTAAAAATAATTTAAAATTTAAAAAAAAAATTTAAAATCGGCTTGCGGGTTGAAAACCGGATGCTCAATTTTGCCGGCGTCCGGTTTTCGAACCCGTGGCTGTCAGCGGGTTTGAGAACAGACGCCAGCAAAATTGAGCGTTGGCTCAATTTTGCTGGCATCTGTTCGTCAAACTCGCTGACAGCCGCCGCTCCTGTCAAAAAAGAGGCGCTAGGGACGCGCTAGTGTTCCTAGCACCTCTTTTTACCACGGGCCTTAATTTGAAAATTTTTGTTACTGAATCGCGCGCACAGGGGAGTGGCCTGCGATTCACCCGCGACTTTTACTGTATCAGCCTGAAAGTAAGTCTACGTTTAGATGGCCCTTTAAAAGGACATAATATAAGTGTCTCTATCTCACTGTGGCTCTAGCTTCACTTAAGAAATTTGCAGAGCGGCAGCATGGAGTTCAGTTTGTACTTTTGCTTTGTCACTATTGCTTAAATACTGACTCAACACCATAGTAAATATGGTCAGTCAGTACTAAAATCTTTATAACCACTAATATTTTGTTCAGCTCCATCCTACCAAAGCTATTTTTGTTCAGGTTCTCTCAAGGAGGGAATGGAGAGCTTGGTAGTCCCCACATGTGTGATTGTTTTCATTCTGTTTGACCATGGAGAAAACAAAGTTGTTTTTCTGTACTGGTGGTTTCACTGGACAGCAGGATAACCAGCCTTGCATACTCTCCCATGTGCCCTTGGAGTTATATCAGAGCTTACAAGAAAAAAATCTGACTAAGAGGGCCTTGCAAAGCATGAGTGCGTGGTGCCAACTGCACACAAGCAGAAAGTTTTCTAGGCCTTTCTAGTTCAAGCTGGTAAAGGTTTTGTACTCTATGCTATCAGATGACTTCACCTACATGTGATTGATTATTCTGTTGTCCATGGAAAATACCAGTTACAGGTAAGCAACTTTATTCTCTGGTAGATTGATGGGCACTATCATATCCAGCAGACTAGTGTAGGAATAGATTTAACAGCAAAAAGAAATAACCAATGTTACCTACTGTAGTTCTCGTAGCCATATGGGTGTTGAAGCACATTTTTTTAGGTTGATGCTTTTAGGATGAACTAAATGACATTGTACATGACCTTTCAGGATCACACAGGCCCCTTCAAATGTGTAGCAAATATTACCCAAAAACGCAAATGTGAATGCATCACATACAATTTTACACTTTGTCAAATCTATACATCCATCCTGAGCATTCCAATACCATAAATACTCAGGAAGCTCTGCCTTAATATATGGGCATCTATGGCAGACCCAGGAAACCTTAGTCACCAGATATTCTGTGAGTTATATGTACGTTAACTTCTGTGAATGGGAAAAGACAGTGTGTATTAGTGCTAGTTAATGCTATAGGTAGTCAATATGATTGCTTGCTAATACTGTAACCCAGTGCTGCATGTATTATTTAATTTCCATATAGTTCGGGAATCCATAGTTTCATGGATGTGGGCCATCTGAGTAGATGAGATGGATGTGTGGAAAAGAGTATGCATCAGTGTAGAAAGTAGTATATGATTGTGTCTGGCGTGATAGAGCATAAGAGGGAGAAATACAGTAAAAATAGGCTGACTAGCTTAAGAGATATTTAGTACTGTGCAAGCTAATATAGAAGTGAATATAAGCCATACTATTCTTTAAAACCTTAAATCCGAGGTGCAAAAGCTTAACCTGAATGTAATCCACTTTGAAGTGCCGAAAAGTGGAATATAAATCAAATAATGGATTTATTTATCTATGGTGCAAAAAGTGGAACTGGCCCTTTGAGAGCAGCTTTTGTATGGGGAACTTTTAAAGATTTTTATGGTATGTCTGCTCAATGGCTTACTGGCAGTGCTGCCCCTGCTGCCATATAGGAAATCTAGGTTTGATTCTTGATCCTAGCTTTTGCCTTTTGGGTCAGTCAGGGCTGGTAATCCTATAGAGCAGAGGTGACAAACTCCAGAAGAAGGCTTTTACAAGCTCAACGTCATAAAAAAACTCAAACCCTTACTCCACACTCACGACCTCCGAACAGTCATACAAGCAACCCTCTCATCCAAACTGGACTACTGCAATTCTTTGTATCTAGGCCTTCCCTACTCCACGATCAAACCCCTCCAAATGCTACAGAATGCCACTGCCAGAACCATCATGAATGCACGCAAATCAGGCCACATAACCCCCATCCTCAAAGAGCTCCACTGGCTCCCTGTACCATCTTGCATCCTATTTAAGACCCTCACCATAATGCACAAATCCATACACAAAAACAACTCCACATGGCTCAATGAACCTTTTCGACCCAAACACTCCTCCCACCCAACCAGAGCAAACCTCAAAGGTACCCTTCATATCCCTTCCCTCAAGAATGCTCGCCTCACTTCAACAAGGGATCGCGCCCTATCTATTGCTGGCCCCACTCATTGGAATGCTCTACCTACAAACCTCCGTCTCGAGCCCTGCCCCTTTAAATTCAAGAAAAAGCTAAAGACCTGGCTCTTCCATCAGGCATATCCAGACGAGATCTATGTACCTTTATACCTCAGCTTCCTCGCCATCCCTTTAACCTCATGCCTCTCCTAGACAGTACGTTAATATGCCTTTTTAAGTTTGTAAGTTTAATTTAACTATCCAGTTCTCCTTTCAGGCTCTCCAGTATAGCCGCCTCTTACGGCAGCACCTTGCTGCAATATGTTTCTTTATTTTGTCCCTGCCCCCCACCCTGTTCATTGTATTTTCTACCTATTGTTTGATGTAAACCGATATGATGTGCTTTCTAATGTGGGTATAGAAAAGCTGTTAAATAAATAAAGAATTCCCAACATTCTGTCTTCACCACACCAGTAATTGTGGATGAAGGCCTATGGTGCTGTAGCCCCAGTGGAGGCTGATATTCATTGAACTAGAAACTAAGAATAAGAGGAAACTGGTGAAAATAGTGTGTGGAAGGAAGAGAAGGGTGTTTTATGTACTAGTTTTGAACAAGCATAATCAAATTTTAAGTGTGTGAAAAGTGCTTCAAGCAGAATGTATGCCAGTGTACAACCGGAATACATATATTTGAGTCTGAGGGATTGTGGAAGCAGATAAGATGCATATGTATTTGGGAAAATATGTACAGTGGCTATAGAAAGTCTACACCCCCTTCCAAAATGTTCACCTTTTGTTGAGTTATAGCCTGGAAGTAAAATGAATTAAACCAGTGTTCTACATATCCACACATCCTACCTCACAACTGCCAAGTGAAAAATATATTCTACAATTCCTAAGAAAATGAAGTAGAAATAAACAAGTAATACTTGGTTGTATAAATGTCCACTCCCCTTTTACTTCAGTGGTAATCCTCAATATTTAAAGCTCTGGTTATACCATTCGTCTTCAAAAGCACACATCAATGACTTGGCATCACCTGTCTTCAGCTATACTGATTCAGATGACAGGATAAATTCAGCAGTTCCTGTTGGTTCTCTCTGTTGGGTAGTGCAGTTCAAAGCAACGACCCAACCACAAGTACCAATTAGTGTCAAAAGAATTGGGCACATCTGTGGAAAGGACCAGATCCAGGGATGGATATAAAAATGGCATTGTCCTTGAAAATGCCTCAGAGCATTGTCAAGCAGATTATTAAGAAGTGGAAGATGTATGACACTAACAAGATCCTTTCTAGATTGTCAACCCTGCAAATGCAAGACTGAGCAAGAAAAAGACTAATCAGAGAGGCAACCAAGAGGCTGATGACAACTTTGAAAGAGCTACAGATTTCCATGACCAAGACTGCTTAAAGTGTGTGTGTGAGAACAATATCTCAAGCACACAAGTCTGCTTCTATGGTAGGGTGATAAGGGAAGCCATTACTCAAGAAAACTTACCTTGAATCCTAGTTGAAGTCTTCAGGAAAACATTTAAGGGATACTGTAGCTAGGTGGCAAAAGTTTTGTGGTCTGATGAAACTAAAATAGAACTTTTTTACATGAATGCAAAGTGTTTTGTTTGGTGTACACCTAACACAGCACATCATCTAGAGAACACCATCCTTAATGTGAAGCATGGTGGTGGTAGCATCATATCATGGGGATGCTTTTCGTCAGTAGGAAGTGGACCACATGTCAGGATAGAAGGGGCAATGAATGGAGAAATGTCTTTGAGCAAATCCTACTGTCTTCTACCTCTCAGCAAGGCAATGACTTGAAGCACACAACCAAAGCTACACTTGAATGGCCAAGAAAGAAAAATGTAAATGTCTTGGAGTTGGCCCAGTCAGAGCCCTGACCTCATTCTAGTTGAAAATCTGTGGTATGGCTTAGATTGCTGTCCATTGTGCTCTCTGAGGAGCTTGACAGAGCTTGAATAGTTTTGTAAAGAATCTAGGTGTGCAAATTTGGTGGAGACCTACCCAACAGACTCAGCTGTAATTGCTGCCAAAGATGCTTCCACCAAGTATTGACTCAGGGAAGTGGAGACATTCAGTTGCTGAATTTCAGGGTTTGTTTTTTTTTTGGATGCGTATATACTTTGTTCCCCAGTAATACATTTTTGGCCCATTTTTGGCATATTTGGTGTGATGTTGAGTGTGTTGGGGGGGGGGGGTGTCCTTATTTAAATGCATACAAGTCTGTTGCACTGATACAACAAAACACTCTGTGTACATGCTCAGATAGCCACGGTATATCTGAGCATGTCCACGGAGGGTGTCAATGAGACATTTATGATGGCTCCTCCTTTGTGAGGTTTTTTTTTGCTGAATATCTGGTGAATCTCTCTTTACAGCAGTTGCTATTTGGCAAGACTAGAGTTTCTCGCTATTTGCCCTTCAGTGGCCAGAAAAGATCTCAAGTCTGAAATCATGCAGTAACAGTATACCAGAATGTTTCCGCTGTTCTGGGGGCCACACACTTCTGGGCCCAGTTAGCTCATTTATATAGTTTTATGCATGCTTAGGGATCACGCTGCCGTCCATTACCTTACTGTCTTTAGCAAGTCTTAGGAACCTCATGATTGAAGCAGAGACTAGAATTCCTAATTTAAAAAAAATTCTTTCCAGTTTATTTACTTAGCAGCTGTGCAGTGCAGATGTTTTATTTTAATACTGTACTGTGTAGGATATGAACTAAAATTAGTTTGTATTTTGGTCCAGATCTTCCTGTAGCATAAAAGATAACTGATATGCATCCAATAGTAATCCCCCTAGTGTGTTATTTATAGAGTATGGTCTGCATATTCAGCATTATACGGAGTAAATCCTACATTTCCAGGGTCTTTAACAGGGAGCTTCATCTCTAATCAGAAATAGGGTCCCAGTACTGGGTTATATTACACTTTTTATATATTTAAAATGTTCTTGTGTTTAATATCAAAACTTGTTTTCTCTTGCCTTTCTTTTGACTCTGCCATGGATGTTTATACATAGGAACCAAGGTGGGTGCTTTCTTAAAATAAGCTGTTTTTATTTTCTTTCACAGTTTCTATATAAATAAATTTTGAGGTTCATATCCAGTTTTGGATTGCACAGTTAGCCAGATAAATGTTTCCAGCTAACTTTGGAGGGATGTTCTCTGGTGCAGCCACACTGTTGAATATAGACGGCTATCTTAGAGATAGCAGGATAAGTTTTTCCGGTTAACTTTAGGACAGCTCTGAATATAAGAGTTAGCCAGCTAACCTAACATCTCCCAGAAACGTCCCTACATTATTTGGCTAAATTACAGCTGTATGATAAAATATCTGGTTAAGGTTTGGCTGAATAAGTGTCCAAAATATTCAGAATTCAGCATTTAGCCAGATAACATGTGAGTTATCTGGTTAAATGTCTCTGATTATGGTCCTTTTTTTTTTTTTTGTAACTTTCAGATTTTTTTTATTTTCTTCCTTCCCAAGAACATCTACTTTTTTCCATTTTGTTTGTGTATAGAGATAACTACAGCTGAAACTGAAACATCTGTATATAATTTTCATAAAATCCAGATGCTGTAATCTTAACCTGGGAAACTTGAGTCGTTTGCTGAAGGTCACATGGAGGTGGTGGGACTGAAACTTGGATCCCTGGAGTTCCTTGCTTTGTGCTTTAACTGTTAGGCTGCTCTGCCTTACTTTTGTGCTTGATTAGGGCAGTGGGGAGATCGTTTTAGGACTCTATGGTACAATTATGTGTCAAAAGCCCAGCTCAAGGTGTCCAAATTCTGTGAATTATCATACCCTTAAAAAAAAAAAAAAGACAATTGGGGGAAGGGAACATTATTTATCCAGACCATGTGCTGAGTATTTAAGCAAATGTTTGTTTGTTTTTTTAAGGTAGTTTAATTCTCCTGTTTGGCAGTGGTAGTTTATATCATAATGTTCCCAATGGGATCAGGTGACAGCACATTAACCCCCTATTTTGTTCAGGTCTTCATTCTTAGCCAAGAAGAGATACTACTTTGGCCATAGCTAAGACCCTGTACGTAAATCTGAGAGAGGGAGACTCCAATCTATTCGCCCTGAAGAGAAACCATATTTTGAGCAAATATACTAGCGTGAATGTCCCTTCCACAGCATGCTGCCGGCTGTCTGTATCATTCTGCTGGATCTTGTCTGCTGGAGGAGATGAGCAGAGAATGCCGCCGCTTTGAAACCACTCCAACTTGTTGCTGTGCTGCAAGCTGTGAATATTTAAAGAGCTCGTAAGGGGGGAGGGGGGACCGGGATAGGCGATGGGGAAGGGAACAGATGCGCCCTAGGCTGTTGACGTGTGCCGTCTATGCTCTTCGGCTCCTAACACCAGGTGCAGCTATTGTTTTGCCTGGAATCCATTCACCCAGCCTCGTCTGTTCCTTTGCACACTCTGGATCATTGTTTCTCTGGGGGGAGGGTCGGGAGAAGGATTTGCATTAAAAACTCATCTGAATCCCCCATGTCCCTGGACTGCAGGTGACTGTTATTGGCCCCAGCTGCTACCCTTGTGCCTGATTACTTCCATATGGCTTGTGCACACGAGTAGTATCTGCTTATTGATTTTTTTTTTGCCCCCTCCCTCCTTTATTGTTGCCAAGAATATCCTGAAATCTATTAGACCCCCCAATAAGCTCCACTCTTTGCTTGGAATTACAAGTGTGATGAGCCTTTTTACAAGCAAAACTAATTACATAACACTGTCCTTGCATACATCCTTTAACTCTTAATCAGAAGGTGCCAGGGGGATATGGGAGTGGAGGACGTTTTGACTCCTGTGAAGAGTGTTTCTGCTTCATTCAAGGTCTTGGATAATCTTTAAGAGAATATAACTGTTTATAAATTGGGTCCTGTGCACACATGGCCAGAAAAAAAACTCCAACCTCAGGTAGCCTAGGCACCTAAAAGCTCACTTCTAGCAACTGCTGGAGGGGGAAGAGAGAGTAGTGGTGATCTTGGGCCAGAAGACGTATTGTCCATTGTGAAGGAGATAAGCTGGAGTGGCCTGCAGTCAGGCCTGAAAAACACTTGTAACATTGGTTGAAAAGAGGGCTCAGGTAGGTTTAAAAAAAAAAAAAATCTGCCTCCAGGATGGGGAGGAACAGCGATGGCTTGGGACCGGAAAAAGCATTGTCTGCCAGAATGAGGAGAAACAGTAGTGAGCAATGGGTGCTGGGGGCCAACAGGAGCTGCTGTGGCCTGTAGAAGTGAGGAAGTGAAGTGTGTGTTAAAAAAAAAAAAAATCTTTTTCTTACTTGCGCCTAAGCATGTGTAAGGAAGAATATTGTTCCTCCGCTGCCTGGGGAAATAGAGTAAATGATATGTGTTACCAAGCTGTAAAAGTCTTTGCACAGGCACTGATTCAACCACAGCCCAGAAATGAGCCCCCAGCTCCCCAGTCCCACCCTAGGCGAGATTGCAGCTTTGCCCAGAATGTATTCACCTGGTGTGAAAAAAAAACAAAACACTTCAGGCTGATTAACTGACCTAGTCTGCAAGTCATTTCCTGCTGATATGATTTAAGATGTCTATGTTTGTTTGCTGGTGCATGGTATGGAGCAGTGGCTTTCACTATTTTTTCCAAGCGGGGGCCATTTTAGCAAAAAACAAAAAAAAACACTTTAGAGGATAATTTTCAAAAGGCCTTTTGCAGGTAACAGTGTATTTTCTCAGAGAAATGATCTTTTACAAGATGGCCTTCTTGAGATGTGGGAAAACGTGTGTGCTTATGTCATGTTCACGTATAACCTTATAATCCGGACTGAGTGGATTTTGTTGAGAGTTTGCGCTTGTGCGCACGCTTTTGTGCTTTCAAAGGTATATGCATACAATTTCCCCCAAAACGTCTGTGCACAGTCTAGCAGGTTTGGGATTGTGTGCAGGTGGGATCACTTTCAAAAGGGAAAATACGCAAACATGCTTTCCCTTTTGGTGTAATTTATGAGCGTGTTTGCCATCTAATTAGCTCCTCACTGTGACAGCTAGGATCATCACCAGACAGTAACTGGTCAAGTGTGGAGGAGTTCTGCTGTATGCATGCGGGCCAGCCTGGCTGCTTAGGTGCTTTTAAGTGCAACTAAAATGGAAGTCTGCTCCCCCATACTTTCTGTCTTCGACTCAGCTTCTGTCCCCCCTCCTTGCCAGACATGCATACATACACACTCTGTTTTTTCAGCCCATCTACCCTGTATCCTCTCTGTCCCCCAGTACATTCTTGTCCCCAGTTTAATTCCCCCCTTGCCTTCTCTGGAGGCTCGCTATCTGCACCACCTCCAGAGCTGTTCTGTGTTCTTCCATCACTGCCTGGCGCTCGGTGAATTTGAACCATGCGATGCCTGAACTCCTGTGCTGTTCTCATAGTCTTGCGAGAGCAGTGTGAGAGTCTGGGCACAGAAAGGTTCAAACTTGGGGCAAGGTGCCAGATGAAAACAGAATAGCTGCCCTGGAGAAGGTGAGAGGAGAATGTATATTATGGAGAAGAGAGTCAGAAAGCTGCATTAGGATCTACGGGAGCTGCCACTAGCTTTTCGGCCTGACTATGAAAGGACACTGCTGAAGGGTATTTCCTGAATGCAGAAAGATGTAGAGTGGCAGAGCAGACCCAGGAGCAAGGCATGCAGAGCCACCCTCCTGCGGGGTTCAGCTTAAAGTATTTCAGAAGTGTTTATAGGAGGACATTGAGCATCATTATTCTGTAAGTTGCAATGCTGTCCGAGTCCAGGAAAGCTTAGGCAAGATTCATCCCACAAAAGGTGCTGGATGCATAAAACTGGTTGCAAAAGAAGAGCAGCTAGGTTGAGATTGGGTGTGGCTTATGCATAAGATCATGGCTTAGTTCTTGGGTCTATCTTTATGGGCTCGGGATGCTGCAGAAGCAGGGTTCATAGCCCCTGGTGGTAGGGGAGGGGGGCTTCTGCCCCTGAATAATGTTGACATCTATTGGCCAGACCAAGAATGTGCTGCTAGTGTGTGCTATGAAACAGCCTATATCTTTAGTCACTTGCCTAATGAGTTGATGCTATAATATAACTTTACATGCTGTGAGTTATTCTCAGAGTAATTAAGTGATGCAACTGATTACTTTGATATCTATGTAGCTACTTTTAGTTTATAAACATAGCTCTAGTTATTTTCAGTTGCAGATTTCTGTACATACACAGCTTTCTAGGATCTGGTCTGCTTTTAAAATGGTTGCACATTGAAAGATATTTGTTTTTAAGCAATGATATTTTAATATCTTAAAGATCTTTAAAATCCAGAGAGCCTGTGAATGAACCGGTTTCAGCATTCATTTATTTGGTCTTGCATGCAGAATGTCTGTTGTAATATAAAAAAGTTGTTTTTGAATTTGCATCCAGGATAAAGCTAAGTAACAGTAACTAGTTACAAGCACTTACCATTTTGAGTATCTAGCACCTGTAACTAGCATTAGACAGTAACTTCTAGCACATTGCACTTACGCTTTCAGTTTTTGGTATTGTGACAGCCCTCTTCCAGTTTGCAGCACTACTCATTGTATATGGATGGGCAGTTATGTTATCGGGGTGTGTGGCAGGCCGGTCTGCTGCACAGATGGAGCTGCGTTCTTAGAGGGAATCTTGGTCAGCAGGTGTAGGTCCTGCTGTCCTGGAACTCCTCTTTGCAAACTCTTAGCTCACATCCCTTTTGAGGCCCCCCCCCCCCCCCCCTGTGCTGGGATGCTTGGTTTTCTCTGTTAGTCTTGGAAGAAAGCAGCAAGTTAACCATCAGCACCACTCTTGTGGAAGCACTGGCATCCCTTCCCTCTCTCTTCCCAGAGCCTGAGCCCATCTGAGCCTTGTGGGTACCATGAAATGGGAGATCTGGACCTGGATTCCCTATGCCAGAGTATTATTGTCAAGCCATTGCACTAGCCTTGAAGCGCATCTTAACTGTGATTGTTGATTTCTATAAGAATATAAGTGCCTTGCTGCGTCAGATCACTGGCCCATCTGGATCACTTGGAAGTGCCCAGCAGAACCTAAGAAGATCCTTTCCTATTCCTTTGTACAATTATTTGTTTTACCTTTTATGTACTTATATTAAACATGTTTAACCATGTTTTGGCTGCAACATAGTCTAGTTTGCAGTATCAAAATAAACCACCTCAAGCTACTAGCAATTTTCTTCAAAGATGCTTCAAATAGCAGGTCAGAGAGCAGCAGGAAGAAATACTACAACTTTCAAAGTTTGGGGGGATTTAAAAAAAAAAAAAAAAAAGGCAGAAAACTAAATTCTCTTCTGGAGAGTTCTAATTTTGTTTTGCAAGGAGTGACCTGGAGGGGGAGACCTGGAGTGATTCAACCAAAATAGGGCTCCCTTCCCTCCCCTTTTCAAAAACTGGGAAAGGGCATGGTATCTCCTGCCCCGGCACTGGCACCGGATTTGTACTGTGGAGGCAGCTACAGCTTCTGATCTTGCAGTGCTTTCTTGGAAATGTAATGTCCAGGGTGGGCACCTTGATTTCCCCTGCCCTCCAGGCATTGCACACAATAACTCTGCTGAAGAAGCATTTTGATCACATTGAGCTGTTGCTTTACTAGTGTGTCGTACAAAGTGCTGAGGGAAGTATGTATATATATTTGTGTGTGGGAGTGTAAGGAAGTGACATGACAGAGCTTATAATTAGCTCACAAAGGAGAACAGAGTATATTTTCTTACTTGTGTAATTGCCACAATAGCATACGGAGGTATTATCCTTTCACATGGTGGTGCTCCCTTTCGTAATTAGTTATGAATGTTTTGATTTTAATCTTGTAAGAAAGGGACCCTTGCTTCACTTGGTGCTAGATAATAGCATGTATACTTCCCAACAGGAAGCAGCTGGTACCCAATTAGGCAAACAATGAAGGGATAGTGCTTGTTCTGTAAAATGGTGGCCCTGGTGCCTTTCTGGTTGAATGCAAGTTAAACAGGCTTTCCAAACTGCACCCTTAAATTCCTGCCTACAAATAGTGATGTCAGCTCTTCCATCCTGCTGTGCAGAGATTGAAGTACACCACATCCTACAGCATCTGTTGACTTGGGAACTGTGGAAAGATCACTGCTCAAGTCAAAATGAAAATTGGTGCCTCGTTGTAAAGAATGGGCCCTTATGGTTTCAAAATCTTTTTGCAGTACCTTTTATGGGACTAACATAATTTTTGCAACCTGTAAAGAATCTAGAATATATATATTAAAATGATTTTTTTATATTATTTTTTCTGTGTCCCTCTATTTTCCAGTGGTCTCTAGTTATTGTTAGCTGTACCTTTTAAGTTCCCACAGTGCTAACTGTTTGATCGTCACTAACCAATGTTAGTGTCCTGTTCCTGTGACAGCCCTGGGGGGTTGGGGGGGGGGGGGTGAGGGACAGCAAGTTAATACTTTAACCCTGGAAGTCTTTGAAAGCCATGTTGGTGTATGACTCATGAGCACCTGAGTCAAAGCTGTTGTGAGTTCTGAATAAACGTCCATCCGTTTGTTAGTACAGTGTTGTGACTCTGTTATTACACTCTCACTCCTAGATGACATGCTTAGGCAGCTGTTATCTTTCCTGTCCCTGAGGTGTGGAGGACTGTTGCCTCACAGATGAATCCTTTGTGCCAGTTTACAGCCAGCATGGACACTACAGTAGTGGCAGCCATCTCCCCTCCCACCTGCATCTTGAGCACATACAAACCCTTCTGGCCTTGTCAGATAGTATATTTGTGTGTATCTGCTGCAGCTATATGGCCTGAACCATGAGAAAAGCCTATACATTTAAGAGCTTCTATGCTGCATAATGAACATTGTCTACCAACTGTTATGTTGCATACTTCGTTTTCCTGGTCAGGTGATGACACTGGAAGTTTGGTGGCTTACCTGGAAGATTATCTGTTAGCAGTTGATGGATCCAAAGTCCCAGCTTAAAATGCTGTGAACCAGGGCTGGAAAGTTTTCGAAAAGCCCAGGCACTTAAAATCTTAGCAGAATCATTATCGATTTTTTATTTGACTGCCCTTTCATTACAAAGATGTGTTCAAGGTATGTTTACAATAAGTAAACTCAATAATATATAATAAAAATATAAAATGTATAATAAACCAAAACAAAACTAAATAAATAACCTCTAACCTAATGTGGAGTGGAGTGGGGGAGTAGCGTAGTGGTTACAGCAGTGGACTATGAACCAGGAGACCAGGGTTCAAGTCCTGCTGTTGCTCCTTGTGACCATGGGCAAGTCACTTTACCCTCCATTGCCTCATCTACAAAATTAGATTGGCTTACAGCATAATCCAATTTGATGTACACTTTGAAGTATAAAATATACAAAACATGTCAACTGTGCATACAACAGAATTAAGTAAAGGCCTGTTGAAACAACCAAGTATCTAAAAATGAATAAGTCTCTTAGAAACCAAATCTTGCAGGGAAGCTATTCCATAACTGGAGAAATCTCAGCTGGGCTTAGAAACTTTTAGAAGGCTCTTAAATATAAAAAAAATGTGATGCTCTATATTCTTTAATGCACAAACAGTCTCTCAAATAGAGTGGGGTAGCTGTAGTAAAAACTTTGAAAATAAGTTAAAACCGTAAATAAAACAGAATTCTAATGGCAGCTAATGCAATGATTTTAAAACTGGAGTAATCGTATCATACTTTTATGAATTTGTCAAAAGTCGGACTGCTGCGTCTTGCGCTATTTTATGTAAACATTTCTTAGACAATCCTAAATAGATTTACAGTAATCCAAATGAGATTGAACGAATGCATAGATTACTGATGCTAAAGCATCCCTCTTCAAACAAGAACTAATTTAGCTACAGTTTGAACTTGAGGGACAAATCCAACAATATCCCAAAATTTTTAACATTATCCTTAAAATGAGCCAGTACTCCAGTAATACTTTCCTCCAGGTGCGTCGAGTGATCTCCTTCCACATATGTGCAGGGTCTCAGTTTTGTCAAGGTTCAATTTCAATTTAAGAACCTTCATCCAGTGTACAATATCAGATAAATATTTAATCTCTGAATTACTTCTGAGGGTTGTCATTTACTTCTACATACAACTGTATGTCATCGGCAAACATATGATAGTTAATGCCATACTGAGAAATCACCTTATCTAATGAACTAACGTAAACATTGAAAAGAAGTGGTGATAAAACTGACCCCTGAGGGGACCCCACATTTTAAAACCTGATGAAAAGATTCAGTATCCCCCAGATATTTAAATTTCTTCTTTTATCCACATAACCCCTAAATCAAACAAAGTACATAAACAGTATTAAATGGTCTAGGGTATCCACAGCATCCATAAGATTTAATGAAATCTATTTCTCCTATACAGAATTAACAGAATATAATCCGTAACAGCAAAAAGAACTGTCTCAGTATTAAATCCCTCTCATACCACAATTGATAAATATTTAGATCATTAATTTTCATTAAAAAAGTCATTTAGCTGAATAAAAACTCTTTTCAATTATTTTTCCCAACAAAAATGATTTTTCCCAATTTGGGGCCTATATTTTCTAAATAGCTGGAGATCCCATAGAAGAGGAGCTCCATGGGCTGGGCCGAGGCCAAAGTTGGCAGCGGCTGGCAGTGAGAAGTCAGGGGATAGAGCCCATTGCCTGTCTGCCCATTGTCAGCAGCAACCACGGAATTTGACTCTGTGGTGCAGCAGGCGGCCCGTGCCTGCCCAAAGACAGTAAGAGGAGCTGGAAGAGTAAATGTTAGCTGGAGTCGGGCAGCATTGAGGCCCTGGGGGGTGCAGGAGGTGCTCAGCGGCGTGGGCCTTCTCGTAGGCCATGACGGATAGACAGCAGCAGGAACCGAGCAGCAGTCAAGGCAGTGGAGGAAGGGTCCTGCTTGCTAGCCTTCAACCCACAAGACCAGCTGGAATGAGCACGGGAGACCTTGGAGCAGTGGGGAAGAGGAATGGAGGGAACGCGAGGAGATTAACCCTTTTTCTCCCCCCTCCGGCTTGTACTGCACTTCCAAACCGTAGGACGTCGCTGGGGCTGTGGATTATAGAGCTGGATTTCAAGGTTTTCTCCCCATCTCTTAAGTTTTTGCTGGTGCCTAAAAATATCTCCCCCCCCCCCCCCCCCCCCCAGCCCTATGTGAACAGCTATGATGGAAATTACAAAATAGATGTGCTGGAAAGCAAAGCTCTTCGTTTTCTGATAGTACCCGCTAACCAGGCGACATCTTGTAACTGAAAGGCCAGTGTGAGCTGTAGCTTTGCCAGATGGTTCTACTGATTAATATTAATCTACCTAGAAACTAATGAAAAATTGAAAGCATTTGCTATTAGTGAACCTGGGAAAGATTAAAGATATCTATATGTATATCTATCTATCTTAACTCCATCTGGGAAAACAGGAGGGATCCTTTTTTTATTTAGTAGCATAGAGATATCCACCCATATGCATATACTTAATGTAAATCCTTGTGTGTGTGTGTGTTTGTCTCTCTTTTTGTGGCTAAATGAAATGAATTGGGGACAGTCCCTTGGGCTTTTCACTGACATTGAGAACCTGTACTGTATTGGGAGGAGAGTGGGAGTGGTTTAACGCCATGTCACATTACCCCATTTGAGATTTTAAAACATTGACCATGGACCAAGCAGAAGGATTAAAACTGCTGTTATAAACAAACAAAAAAAACCCCAATCCCCTTCCTTTAGGTTTGTGCCCCCAGCAGAATGGTACTAGTGGGACAGAGTCCTCTGGGTAAGTGCTTTAGTGTAATGTAAGGGGGGAGCACTCTTGCTCACAGAAACAGAGGAAAATGATGACGGATGAGGACTGCAAGACTCATCTAGTCTGCTCATTCTTGATGCAGTACTGCAGACGGTAGCCAGTTTCAGGCTTTATCATACATCATCATAATTAAGGATCACCTATGCTTATCCCAAGCTATCTTGAATTCTGTTGTGGTTTTGGCTGCCACCTACTTCTACCGGAAGACTGTCCCATATACCACCACCCTTTGGGGCCGATGCAATAAAGTGCACCCAGCCTACTGCACAAGTTTACCCTTGGTTAGGTGTGCGTTTTGGACGTGCTAGAGTAACACCCGATGCAATAAGGGGATTAGCATGTCCAAAACACATGCCCAAACAAGCACAAAGCTAATAGCGCTCATCACATGTAAATTCTATGTAGATGAGGCTATTAGCCATTACCCTGCGATGCAGAAAATTGGTGGTCGGCCAACGCACTTTTTAACACAGCAAATTTAACGCCAGCTTCGGGGCTGGCGTTAAGTCATACAGCAAGTCAAGGGCACATGAAAAAAACAAAAAATACTGCTCTGTGGTTCCTCTTAATTAGAAGTGTTTTGATATTAAGATCTACTGCTTACAGTGATTAAAATTAAAGGAAAAATATAAGGGCTCGATTAAAAAAAAAAAAATTATGGCAGCACAAAACACATGCTCTAAATAGATTTTGCTGGGTGCATATTGTATGTATAAACTATCTACGGCGGTATAAAATGGACACTTATTGAACGCCCGCTTTCCTTATGAGCGCAGAGCCACGTCTCCTGAGCACCCAATGAATTTGAGTGCTAGAGAGACAAAATTTTCTCTAGCATGTCCTTTGACGTGGTAGCTCATTTAAATATAGCATCGGGCACTCAGGAGAGGTAGATGTGTGCGTGTTAGGAAAACGGGCGCTCAATATGAGCGCACGTTTTATCGCGTGTGATATTTCATTGGCCCCTTGCATTACTCCTGAATTTATCCCCTTTAAGTTGCATATAAATAATTCATTCTAAAACTTTCTTTTCATTAGAAAAATGTTTGCAGCTTGTGCATTTTGTATTTTTCGAATATCTTTGATAACCTCTCTCTCCTCTATAGTATTCAGGTCCTTTTTTATAGCTAGTCTTAGAAAGGCATGTAATATGTCTATAACCTTTGTGATATGGCCTGGTCTCCAGTCTTGGCCACAGTGCTGCAGATGAGGTTTTACAATTTCAGATCTTCAATAAATTGGTGACCCTGTACTTTCAATAGTTTTTTTCCATTGTTAAAAGTCAATTATTTCCTTTAATTCTATTGTCCAATCGCTGGGGTGGTTTCTGTGCTTCCTTCCAATAGCTGGTGAATAGGAAGATATTACAGTTTAGATGTATTAGTGCAAAGTCCCATGTTTCGTACCTTTTACATAGAAACGTAGAAGTGACGGCAGAAGAAGACCAAATGGCCCATCCAGTCTGCCCAGCAAGCTTTCACACCTATTTGTTTTCATAATCTGTTACTCTGACCGCTGAGGTCAGGGCCCTTATTGGTAACTTTTTGGTTCCAATTCCCTTCCACCCCCACCATCGATGCAGACAGCAGTGCTGGAGCTGCATCTAAGTGAAGTATCTAGCTAATTGGTTTGGGGTAGTAACTGCCGTAATAAGCAAGCTACTCCCGTTTGTTTACCCTGCATGTGCAATTCAGCCATTGTTGGTTGTCTGAATAAAAATCCTCTTTACTTAATTCCCTCTGTTGCTGAAGCAGTGAGCTGCGCTGGATACTTATTCCAAGTCAAGTATCATGCTTAATTGATTCGGGGTAATAGCTACCGTAACAAGCAAGCAGTTCTGTTGTTCGGTGTTTTCCTCACTCCTGTTCAATATCTTGGTAATTTTGGATGTGGAATTTGGCAGATGGGTGCCACAGATCGTCTCCTTTACTCTAACCATTTTCCTCCTCTTCTCCCAGAAATGAAGCTAATTCATTCCTCCACAGGACTATTGGGCCCCTCTTTTGGGGAGAGAAATTGCTCAGACAACTTGAGCAAAGGGGAAACCAAACTTCCTCCACCTAACCAAAACGTTTCCAACCCCCCCCCCCCCCCCGGTAAATCAGGCAAAGCCATGTTTTCTTCTTCACTCTCCTTGGGTCTAGGATGAGACTTGAGGGTTCCTTTCCTGAAGGGAAAACACAACAAAACAGGGGTTCAGTTAGAGAGAGCAGCTGCAGAGCAAAAATGCATTTTTTTTTCCCGCACCCTGGTAGGGCCTCCCAGCCTTGCCGAAAGGAGTTTTTTTTAAGAAGAGATACTTCAACGTGCACTCCCTGCCAAAAGGTCCTTCTTATAATTTACAGTGAGAGAGACTTTTAAAGCCTGATACCCCTTTGGGGGAACAAAGACCTGTGAGCCTACTCTACTCACGAGGAAGGCAAGCACCAGTGATGGATCCTGCTGCGAGAGATTGTGAAGGTAGAGAAGCTATCCAGATTAAGATTTAAAGTATTTTTTTGGAACTTAATAGTGAGGAGGATTTTGGATCCCCCCTCCCCGCTGGGATTTCAGCGCAGGATTAATAGCCTGATCCCCCCCAGATTTTTCTACAAGAGAAATCGCTAGAATTAATAGCTAAGGACAACTGAACCAAAGGAAGGAAGGACAAGGGAAGGAGATCCTATCTGGATTTCCTCCCAAGGAATCAGGACAGGCTGGGTTTCACGGTAAAGATCTCTAAAGGTAGGATTTTTGCAGATAAAAGGGAACCCTCTCACTAGGATTCCCTCACAGCTGCTGGGAGAGTTATGCGCATTTAAAATCATCATGGGCTCTACCCATGGGTCTGTAATAAGGACACCTACCTACACAGAAAATCCTTTAACTACAGTCAGATGTACACACATCATTTTTGGACAAATGGACTTTAGTTAACTTTAGTAATTAATAGACGTTTTATTTTAACACACAGACCTGGTCCTTCTGAGTTCTTACAGCCTCTCACCCCATAAGAAGCACTTAAATACAGCACACACACTGGTGACCTTTCATCATCTGGGCCCGTAAGTGAGAGCTTCCCCCCCATAAAAAGGATTACCCCCAGGGATTGAGAGTCGGTGTGGGAGTGAATGGTTAGCCGGAGCAGCCCCAGAAGATATAAATAAGATTGTGTGCACTTGGGACTTAAGACACCCCACTAAGGGTTACACATATATATATATATATATATATATATATATATATATATATATATATATTTATATTTATTTGTTCAGTTTTATATACCGTCATTCGGCGCAGCCATCATAACGGTTTACAAAAATCAAACCGAGAATAAACCATTAAAAACTGATGCAAAAATTAATAGTGGGAAATAAGAAGGGATCGGGGAGAGGTTGGTGGAGAAAAAGGGAGCATAAGGAAAAGAAGGGAAAAGGATTATGGTAACAGTATTGGTATTTAAACATCTTCGGGATGGTCTTCTAGTGTTGTTAATTATAAGTTCATATTGCTATTATAATGGTCGTTGCCAGACAATATTTCATTATCTCTTTTGCATGAGTATGGTTGGTAGTCTTATTTCAACAATTTAATTTTAAACAATCGTTAACGTAGACTTTATGAAAAAGAAGTCTTTAGATCCTTCTTGAAAGTTTTGATATTATATACACACACATACTTCTATACTCATCTCTGCTGTTTAAGATATTCATAAATGATCTGGAAAAGGGAACAATGAGTAAGGTGATCTAATTTGCAGTTCATATTTAATTATTCAAAGTTGTTAAAACAGCGGATTGTGAGGAACTGCACAGGGTCCTTGTGAGACTAGGAGATTGGGCATTATCCCCTTTTGATGGCAGGTCCACAGCCCAGGCTGCCATAGTCTGCTTTTTTAGGAGCTCTGCTAAACCATGGAATTTTTCCCTATC
The DNA here is from genome assembly GCF_901001135.1 of Rhinatrema bivittatum. NCBI lineage: Eukaryota > Metazoa > Chordata > Amphibia > Gymnophiona > Rhinatrematidae > Rhinatrema > Rhinatrema bivittatum. Next base: position 65,975,579 of record NC_042622.1, on the reverse strand, counting down.
ACTGTTTCTGCTGGGAAAAAAAATACCATGGGGTTTACTAAGTGCAGAGCCAAGTAAATAGGCCCCTTTGTTAGGGAATCCTACTTTTGTGACTATGTTGAACTGCTTGCCTTCACAGAAAGCAAAGTTGCTTACCTTTAATACATGTTCTCTAACTGCTGTTCACCAGTCGCAGAGCTTTTCAAACCCTACCTTTAGGAGTAGGGGAACAGGAGGAAGCAGCAAGTCTGAAACAGCATGGGAACTCCAGAGCATGTGGGATAAGGGCCCTTAGGCCTTTGCAAAAAGGTCACTTGTGTAACTGATGAGCTGTCGTCTTCAGAGAACACCTGCAGTAAGTGAGCAACTTTGCTTTCCGGTAGGCTAATAAAAAAAGATGTAAAATAGTAGCTTTTGAGAACTCATAGGTTCCTTTTCTGATGCAATTTGGAAAAAAAAATTTTAGGGCTTTGGTAGAAGGTTTTGGGGAAACACTCATGAGCAAGGGGTTTCTTGGCCATTGAAAATCCAGGCATGTGGCAATGAGTGCTGACTTTGTAGCAGCAGAGCTGCATGCAAATTGAGCATTGCAAGCTGGGAGTCTTTGTGTCGTGTTTTTTTTTTTAACTGATCTTATGAATTTTGGGGTAAGGGTGGGATAAATTATTTTATTTCCCTGTGATTCTGTTTACTGTTTTAATTCTGATGTGACTTCACCCTTATTGAAATGGATGCAAAGTGGTCTTAGAATTATTGTGGGCAGTACATTTTCTTATACGTAATACTATTTTTATTAACATTTTGTAAGTCGACTGTACGTGGCTCAAAAATCTTAACCTTCTGAGAAACATCATTGGCTTATTTCAAAATTGGATGTTGAGGATTCCAAGATTAAAGGGACCCCCCCCCTCCCCCCAGACTTAGATATGTGTATTGGAATGCACCCTGCAGGGGCGGTTTGCTTCAGTTTTAACACTCTATGGGCCTTATTTTCCAAACGTATCGCACGCGGTAAGGGACGTTTCGCATGCGATACCAAAATGGGGGAGGAGTCGGGGCGTCACCAGGGCCGACTCTGCGACGATGGTGCCTTTTCGCTGCCTATTTTGCTCCCAATAGCTACACCTCCTATGGTGGCGCAATTGGATGCGAAATCGGCAGCGATCGCACTACGACAGTGCGATCGCTGCCAGCTAGCCCAGGCCCCTGCCCCTCATCTTCCAAAGTATCGTAGGCCTGCGATACTTTAGAAAATGAGGCCCTATATCTGTTAACCTGTGCAAGATTCATTCAAGTTTGGTCACAGAGGGCATGTTAGTAGAGCAGTTTGATTCCTGCATGTTGCATTGAAAGTCTATCCTTTGCAGTACCGGTCTGTTGTGAACTCTCCTCATTGATAACCATTAGCAGACACAGCCAAAAAAAAAGACTGTTACATGAGTTGATTTTTTATTTATTTTATTTATTTATTTGCAGTTTTTATATACCGACATTTGTTTAGTAACCTCACATCGGTTCACAGATAACAGAAACATTGCAGCTGTGCGAACTAGAACAAACATATGCAACAGTGCTTTACAAAAAACATTTACAATAATCAATAATGTGATGTGATTGATGTGATGGCATCTGCGATTGGGATGCTGGTGCAGCAGGTGCAGTGCCTGGGGGATAGTTAAAGGGTGAGTGCCTCGTGAAAGACTAGAAAAGCATAAATGCAAACTAAAATGTTCTATTTTCAAGATAAGAACATAAGAAATTGCCATGCTGGGTCAGACCAAGGGTCCATCAAGCCCAGCATCCTGTTTCCAACAGAGGCCAAACCAGGCCACAAGAACCTGGCAATAACCCAAACACCAAGAAGATCCCATACTACTGATGCAATTAATAGCAGTGGCTATTCCCTAAGTAAACTTGATTAATAGCAGTTAATGGACTTCTCCTCCAAGAACTTATCCAAACCTTTTTTGAACCCAGCTATACTAACTGCACTAACCACATCCTCTGGCAACAAATTCCAGAGCTTAATTGTGCGTTGAGTGAAAAAGAACTTTCCCTGATTAGTCTAAAATGTGCTACTTGCTAACTTCATGGAATGCCCCCTAGTCCTCCTATTATCCGAAAGTGTAAATAACCGATTCACATCTACTCGTTCAAGACCTCTCATGATTTTAAACACCTCTATCATATCCCCCCTCAGCCGTCTCTTCTCCAAGCTGAACAAGCCTAACCTCCTTCAGCCTTTCCTCATATGTCATGCGGTTACTTGTACAGTAAAGCTGATGGAATTTTCATCTGTAGCAGCAGTTTTTTGTACTGTGTACTAGATAAAATGCCTGCTGGAAATATTGTATAGCATTCTGTGGGAGGGAATTTAGAGAGATACTATACAAGTTATAAATCCACTTTTGTAAACATATGTCCTTTATTTGTGGGGAAACAATTCTTTTTCAATAAACTGCCCACATTGATGCAAAGTTTGGGCATGCTTTTTACTTGTGGTCTTTATACTGATTTTCAGTGGAGAAGTACAATAGAGCATCCACTTTGAAAATTGCTGTGGGTGCAAAGTGCACGCAAGTATTTCCACCTGCTTTTTGCACAATTACAATTTTGGTGAAAAAGTATATACGTAAATTGAAAATGCAATTTTCATGCTTACTCTTTCTAGCCCAGACTAAAGTGTACTTTTAGCATCTTGAGGTTGGCTGATTTTTGGATAGCCAGTTTACCTAGGTGAAATGAGTGTTTTGTTTTGTTTTTTCCCACTAGTGGAAATTGCTTTAAAAATTGCCTTCTCTGTGTAAATTCTTTTTTTTTTTTTTAAACCTGATGGGTATGTTACTATTCTAGCGGACAATACATTCTCCATTTTTTTGACTTTATATGGTCTCTGTGTGAGTGAGAGACTGAGAGCCATGCATCTATTAAAACTGTGTGTGTATGGGGAGGAGGTGAATGTATTGGAGTGAAAGGAGGGAGCATGTGAGGGAGCGGGAAGTTGTTGGTTTGGAGACGTGTATCTTCTAAAATTGTGAGGGATGTGCTTGTGCGTGAAGGTGGAATGGTGCTTGTAAGGAAGGGGGTTGAGCTTTTCATTTGGAACCATGCATCTACTAAAATATGTGAGAATGATTGAAGGAGTCTGTGTGTGTGTGTGTGTGTGTGAGAGAGATGGATAAAGGGAGAGGTCAGGCTATGTATGTGGGTGGGAGAATATCATTTTGTGTGTGAATGAGATGCTGAGGCTGTGTCTGAGGCTTTTTTTTTTTTTAATAATTGGGACACTTCCCCTTCAGAACCAGCACTATTGGGATGATAGATTTGTCAGGGAGATGTTGTAGCAAATCAGGGCAAAGCAGCGAGACACCCAACTTCAGTTGCATTGGTGGCATTTTGGGCTCTTGAGTATGAGCTATGTCTTGTCATTGTGATGATTCATGTTATAGTGGAGGCGATATGCAGGGCCGGCGTGTCAATTAGGCGAACTTTGGCGGTCGCCTAGGGCACCGAGCCGAAGGGGGCACCTAAGAGCAGCCACGTGCTGCCTCAAGTGGAGCCTATCCCGCTTGCGGCAAAGAGAAATAGAGACTGTGTGCTTCTCAGGGCCGCAAGCAGCGCCCTGAGAAGCACACAATCTGTGCCGAAACAGGGAGGGGAGGGAAGGGGCGCGACCCTGAGAAGTACATGGTTGACGCCGAAACAGGTGTGGGGGGGGGCAGCGTAAGGGTCGCCTAGGGTGCCCAATACCCTTGCACCGGCCCTGGCGATATGGACAGTGTATCAGTGGCATTTTGGACACTGGATTGGCAGCTGTGCCCAGTTGCAACATTTCATGGTAGTAACAGATTTGGCCATTCTGGCTCATCTCAAGATGGTTCCGTGTGGCTATGGGGCAGATTCCCGCTGTCGACCAGCCCGGGGATTCGCCGCCCAGGCCGGCCCAGGAGATACCATGTGGTCTGCCGAGCGCGGCTCTGTCACAGCCGTGCTCGGCAGACCACGTGATTAGAGCAACAGGCCCACCGGGGGATGCCTAATCCCCCGATAGGGCAATCCACGCCTGGGTGTGGCCAGTTGTTAATTCCAGTGGTGGGACTCCTTCCTTCTTTGATAGGAAAGAGCATGCCTTAATTTAATTGTCTTACTGTAGACAGTTCTTATTACATTTTTTTTTATTGAGCAAGTGACAGTAGTTGATGGCTTGACCACTCGCACAGTGACTAAAAGCCATATTAAAAAAAACAAAAAACCTAAAAGTTCTACACAGGAGCACAAATAGGAAATATAATGGGAAATACAGTTGCTTCAGAAACCCCACATGGATCAAAATCTGACTTGGGAATGGCTAAGGAGAGGTAATTGTAAAGCTCAGTATGAGAGATTGATAATTAAACTACAGGATAATGGATTATGGACTACAAGGTTCACAGCCAGCTTAGAAAAAATGTGTAAAAACAGATAAATGCAGATTCTTTAAAACAGAGCTAGAAATGGTTTCACATCTTGTTGCTGGATGTCCTGTATTGATGTCAGAAAGAAGATGACACAGCTCATCCACTGAAAACTGTGTAAAGCACTGGGATCATGACCCTGAGAGACGTATAGAGAAAGTTGTGATCACCTGGGACATTCCTTATGCTAACAATTAAAAAGCTCTATTCAAGGAAACTGGATATTGTGTTAAAAGAGAAAAACGCAAGGAAAGCATTGCTGATAGAAGTATCAGTACCAAGCGACAATTCTATGGATCACATGGTGTGAGAGAAAATCCTCAAGTACCACATGATTCAATCAAGAAAATGTGGCAGAAAGATACAGAAATTGTTCCAATTGTATTGGGTGCAAATGGCCTGATTGTATATGATGATCTATGAATTCCAAAAGGAAGCCCTCTTTGGCACAATGCAAGTATTAAGAGGGGCATTAACAGTAAATTTGAAAGGCAGAGATCAGACTCAACATATGGCTTATGAGTGAGGTTTATGCTAGTCAAGCTACAGTGTCTTGCAAAAGTATTCAGCCCCCTAGAAAGTCAGCAGATTTGTGTGGATTACAAATGACACATAGATTGTTTCAGACAATATGTTTATTGCAAACCAGTAGGCTCTTAAAGTACATTTTCAGTCACAATTCATTATTTCTCTGCATTTTTGCAAGCCACTGTATATACAAAATTAACCCATTTGGAGACATTGCCCTGAACCTGCTCTCTGCAATGTGTAATCACATTTGCATGCACACACCTGTTCAGATCCAAGAAAACTATGTAGTCTGCCCTACCCTCCAAAATTAAAAATACTTCTTGAAAATCTGGTGGGAATCAGACGCAAAACTAAAAATTAGATGGCAAAACTGCATGCACATATTTGTGAAATATATGGATTCTCCCAAACTATACCCCTCTCATGATCCTAGTGGACTCTCTGACATGTCCTTAACATTTGGTGGTGTTCAGATGGAAAACCAAAAAACTTTGAGTGGCTTTTATTTGTTATTTTTATTTAAAAGGTATTTTATACCGGTATTTGGTTATTACCATCATATCGGTTTACAGTGCAAAAAATTATTTAACTAATAACAGTACATCAATATAAAACAAAATATAATGATCAATGTTTTCATTCGTACCTTATTAAAGTTGCTAAAATACAATTTCATTTTAAAACTTCATTCATACACATAAACATCCGTAACATTGATCCTCACATAATATATCTGCTGTTCTCCTGGTACTCTACTTTTCCAGCCTCAAATGCCTGATGGAATAACCAGGTTTTAATTTTTTTTTTCTTAAATTGTGCCACATTTGATTCCAATCTTAGTGCAGCTGGTAAACTGTTCCATATTTTGGGGCCAGCTAATGATAACGCTCTTTCTCTTACTGATGTTAGTTTTGCAGATACCAAAGATTGAGTTGATAACAGGCCCTTATTGGCAGATCTCAAATTTCTCTGTGGTACGTACAGCCTTATTGCTGCATTCAGCCATTCTACCTTCTCGTTGTGGATAGCCTTATGTAAGATGTTTAGCACTTTATATTGAATTCTCTGGTCTATCGGGAGCCAATGCAGTTCCTTCCTATTTGTCCCAGTAAGTATTCTCGCGGCTGAGTTTTGCATTATTTGAAGTGGACATATGGTGGCATAGGGCAAACCCAACAGTAATGCATTGCAATAGTCTGTGGAAGAAAATATTAAAGCCTGCAGTATAGTTCTGAAGTCTTTTCCGGCTAGTAATGGCATCAATCTCCTGAGTATCAGTAATTTATGATAACCTTCTTTTGTTTTATTTGAAATATGTTTTTTGAAGCTTAATTCCGAATCTAAATGGACCCCTAGATCTCTAATTGTGGATCCTAGATTAATTTTCAACTTTTCATAATTAAACTGTAGATTGGTATGATTCTGAGAGATTTTTCTCTCCAGCAGCATTATTTCAGTTTTTTTTCTATATTATTACTGTTTCATTTGATTCAATAATTGTCTGATTACATTGAGAGATATTGCAATCATTTGAAAAGCTTTTTCTATAGTGTCATTTACAGGTATAAGAATCTGTATGTCATCTGCATACAGGTAATATTTTAATCCAAGTCCAGATAATAAGTGGCATAGTGGGGTCATATAGATGTTAAACAGAGTTGCCGATAATGCTGAATCCTGTGGCACCCCGGTTTCAAGATTGATTATTTCAGATAGTACGTTATTTATTTTGACTTGGTAAGTCATGTCTCTTAAAAATGAAGTTAGCCATTGTAATGGTTTCCCTTTGATACCACACTTGTTTAGCCTATTTATCATAATTCCGTGGTCCACAGTGTCAAATGCGAGAAGCAACAGTAAATTTTTATTTCCAGAGTCAAAACCTTTTAGTACAGAATCTTGAAAAGATAGAAGTAAAGTTTCTGTATTTAAGTTTTTCCTGAACCCAAATTGAGTGTTGAGTAAATCGTTATCTTCTAGATGTTCATTTAGCTGAATCAGAACTATTTTTTTCAATTAATTTTGCCAAGAATGGGAGATTTGAAATTGGTCTATAAATATTCAACACTTTATCTAAATTTTTCTTTAAGATTGGTTTTATAATTGCTTTTTTAAATTCTGAGGGTAGAAGTCCTTCTTTCAAGGATAAGTTAATAATAGTATAAATAGTTGGTGCAATTGTTTGAGTCTTCTGTTTAAGAGTAAATATTGGGATTACATCTGCAGGATGATGGGCTGGATTTAGCTTTTGTATGAGTTGTATTACTTCTTCCATTGTTATTTCATTAAACTCTGTCCATGGCGAGATTTCCTTTATATTCATTTTAATTTCAAGTTTAGGAATCTTGTCTAAATTTGTAGTTATTTGATCAATTTTACTTTAAAGAAGAATGCCAGTTCCTGACTAAAATTTACATCCGTGTTAGCATTTATTTATTTATTTATTTATTTATTTGTTGAGTTTTATATACCGTCATTCGGTGAAGCCATCATAACTGTTTACAAGATTCAAATAATACTTCTTTTAACAATTGTGAAAAAAAAAATAGCATCTGTTTGTGTAGGGTCGGAGGTTAGCTTGTTCACTAAATCAAATAAGGTTTTAGGATTTCCAGAAAATTTCTTTTTTATTTTATTGCTATAATAATCCTTTTTTGTTTTGTCAATTAATTTCTTATAGAAAGCAAGGTACACACGATAATTAGTTAGGGTCATTGCACATTTATTTTTTCTCCACGCACTCTCCTTAGCTCTGAGTTATTGCTTTGTTTCTTTGATAGTTTTATTATACCAAGGATTACATTTTTTATTTATTTTCATTAGTCATTTATTTATTTATTTTTGATTGATTTATTTCATCTGTCATTTCATTTATGATTTTGAACCAGGATTGTGTCGCATTTGATGTTTAAAGTATCAATTTTTGGAAGACATGTCTCTAGAGCAGCTTGTGTTCTTTCAATGTTAAATGGCGGACGAAATTAAAAAGATGTCAATTTGTTTTTGGTAACTTTAGTTTTCTTGTCAAAAGTGATATTAGCTCTAATTAAAAAATGATCTGACCAGGGAACAGGTAAATAATTGGTCTTAATATATTTTACTAAGCTAAAATTTGAAAATATTACATCTAGTGAGTGGCCAGCTCTGTGTGAGGGTTTAGTAGACTCAATTTGGTATCCCAAAACTAATAATGCATCAAGTAGGATTTGGCAGGCAAGTGATAAAGGGTGAACATTAATTATGCGTGTATATTTGTGAAATATGTGGATCCCCCAGAAAATATCCCTGCTGTGATCCTCTTAGACCATCTGACTTGTGAAAACCTGGTGCAGATTGGATAGAGAACAGATGCAAAACTTTTTTTTTTTTTTTTTTTTTTACGGGACATTTACTTGTATGTATTCATCAGCAAAAATACTTGTCCCACTCTGCTTTGTCCCCTAATAAGCGCTGAAAATTTGGTGTCGATAGGATACCAAATGGAGGTGGCTGTTAGTGGGTAAAAAAACACACGAACCACATAGGCATCCCTGCCTTTGGAATGTAGGCTAAAAATGGAGAAATATGCGTGCTCAACAGGAAGAAAACATGGAGAGGATTACTAGATGTTGGACCTAATTACTCCATAAATTGTATCACTGCACTGTTTTGTACTTGATAAGTGAATGAAGGCACAGTAAAGATTGGGAGAGCTATCCACTAAGGTCACTTGCCCAGTTACAGTTTCTGTTCACATTGTGGTTGAGAAAGATGTTTAACATTATTGTTATTACTGATGGTGTTTTGGACAGTGGTGTTAAAGAAAAAGAAAAAAACTTGCGGCATGGATCCAGACACTAAAAGTGTTGGTTTCATCCTTTCCTGGAAAGCTCCTCCCACATGTTGAGCCAAAGGAACCCAAACTTTTCAAGAAAAGGGCCACATAAGATATTTGAAATCGCCGAACGGGCCTAGGGTGGGGAGGTGGTCCTCAATTTGCTGAGCCAGGATGGGAGGGGGAGGGAACTCCTTGGAGGTATTTGGTGAGAAGGTGTTGAGGGAAGGACCATGGTTGGCATTTTCCGTGATTTGAAATGCTGGGGAAAGGGGGAAAGCAGGGATCCCAGAAATGTAGCACATAAGAGTGGAGAAATCTAGAAATATTTTTACTAAGCTGGCAGCCTTGCTCCCTGCCTCTCCCTTTCCTTAATGTGTGTGTCTACCTTGGGAGGTAGGAAGCAGGGGAGTGTAGAGGGGGGATGGATGGATAGTGGGAGAAGGTATTTGTGTGTTGCACTCTCTCACTTACACCTCTCCCATGCACTTTTGCAGCCTATATTCCTCCCCCTTTCTTATCCTTTCCACGCTCCCTCTTCTCTTTCCCCTCTTTCAATATGCCAGATTTGTGGTATGAGCAAAACAACCTCCTCTGGGGACTCTAACCCAGGGAGATACGCCCAGACTTAGTATTTGGCTTCTAATAATAATGAGAATGTCTTCAATTTGTGCTTCCAAAGCCTGCATCTGTAGGGGATGAGGTCCATGCCCCCCCCCCCCCCCCACAGCTCTGAAGAAGTGGTGACGTGGGCTGTAGGAACCACCTGGCAACACCATCGAATCTAGTGCCTTCTTCCTCGTGGCCTGCACCACCCTCCACAGTGCTCAAAAAAACTCCTTATGGCTGTGGTGCAGCCTCTCTCTCTCTCTCTCTTTTTCTCTCTCTCTGAGTTTTCAGTCCAAGTGGCCATCCTTGCAAAAGCAACAGTAATTACAGCAATTCATAACACATTGGTGGACTTGTACCAACGTGCCCTATCTACCATGCCGTTCTAATGTGCTGCCACTTGTGCTTCTGACTTCAAGTATCTGAGCTGGAGGTAGCGGTGGAATGAGCTCTTACGGCTGCTGCGGGCCAGATCAGGCTCCTTCTGTTGCTGTTGGTGGCTGCATGAAATTCGGCTGAGGGCTGTATCCAGTTCTTGGGCTATAGTTTTGCAACCCCTAGTCTATGCCATATAGCTGTGGCATTTCATGGGAAGCTGCTACTTTGACATGTATTCACATCATCCAAACTGTTTCTTACGGCTGTTTTGTGGAAGAAGAACTGTAACTGATTCGTTCATCTCCTGCTCTTAACATATTTTCACTGTATCACTCTATGAAGTGGCGTTTCAAAAACCTTTCCCTTTAAAATCATTTGGAGGGAACATAAGAAACCCCTTTCTCCAAATGAGAACATCTGGCTCTCATATCTACCTAAGCGTAGTAACATGAGCAAGATTAATTGCTGTAAATATAACAACCCAAGCAGTATGGATATTGTACAATAGTAAAGCTTGCAGATGAGCAAACCATCTGACCAGCCCTGAACAATGCCTTTGTGTCAGTTACTTGTGTCCATTTTTCCACAGTGGGAAAATCAGTCTCTTAGTGGTAAAGATGCCCAGGAAAGAAAATTTTAGTAAAGTTTTAGAATCTTGATATGGAGGATGGGCTTTTTTTTTTTTTTTTTGCAAACTATAAGGGTCATTTATCAAATCGCACTTGGGTCTTATCATGCTCGATAAATACCGCACCGCAAACTGTGTACACAAATTCAAAATAAGTCAAGTGGGAGGTGTTTGGGCGGTGTTAATGAAAATGAGGTTCTGCTAGCGTAGCGTGTGATACAGAATCGCACACTATCGCAGGATCTAATGTGGGGAAATAACTACACCTTTGTTTCCCCCCCCCCCCCCCCAGTAGGATGAAAAAAGTATTTATCGTGGCCGATATTACAAGATTGCAGTGACTATCGCGCACTATAAAAAGTCCAGTAGAATGGCACACACCTACCAAGCCTTCCTGGCCCAATAAAAACACTTGTTCTTATCTGGTCTATATCTTCCTTAAGCCATAATATTTGTGGCAAATATAATGGTTGCGGTGGATGCGTCGGCAGGCTCGCCACGGACAGCGACAAGCAGGAACAACAAGCTGAAGAACCAGCAGCCAGCGCCGCGGGGTCAGGGCCCTGCCCCCAGTGCCTGTCACGTAGGCGGCCACAGTGCAGGAGATACAGGGAGTGTATCTTTCCTCCACAAACATCCTTGCTGGGCATGCCAGAGGACTACGTGGTTTGCAGATGTCGCCTCAGCTCTCGGGCTATCCGAGAATTATATGAAGAAATCCGAGGGGATCTGGATCCCGTCACTGAAAGGTCCCACGCTGTGCCTGGCCTCACCAAAAAGTTGGCCACCCTGCATTTCATGGCAAGCTGCTGCTTCCAAACGACAGTAGGGGTCGTGGGGGGAATGTCCCAAACCAAGTTTTCACACTGTCTGAACTAGGTCATCGAAGCAGTCTCTGACCACATCATTTCCTTGTGACAAGCAGGACTTGAAGAGGGGCATTTATGCCTTTGCAAACTTTCCCAATGTTCTGGGAGCTATCGGCTGCACTCACGTGGTCATCGTCCCACCCCACCCCGTGAGAGGAAGGAGATGTACTGCAACAGAAAGCTCTTCCACTCGCATCAACATGCAAGTGGTCTGTGAGAATCAAATGCACATCTTGACATGGTGTCCAGGTTCCTGGGAGCCACGCACGATTCCTTTATACCAGTGGTTCCCAACCCTGCCCTGGGTACCCCTCCAGCCAGTCGGGCTTTCAGGATATCCACAATGAATACGCATGAGAAAAATTTGCATGTTATGGAGGCAGTGCATGCTATACAGTGACTGTTGGCTCGTAGGTAAGACATGCACTTCTTTCTATATTCCATCTCTGGCTGGCTGTGGCAAAGCACACACAAAAGGGGAGTGGTCGGGGGAGAGGACAAGCATTGCTGCCTTGACAAGGGCCATGTACAGTCACATCTGAAGACCATTGACGCAGAGCCTGCCTTTTTTGCCCCATTTTGCAGAGGCCTGCAAATCTTGTGAGGGCAAACAATGCTCCAGCCCTAAAGCTTGAGGCATGAGCAGGCACTTATATACTTTCAAGGTGTTTATTTTCAACCCGGCCCCGCTCCTATCCTCCCATCCGGAGCTATTTCAATCTCATTGGTTAATGACAAGCTTGAAGTGTCCACGCTGCTGCAGGTGCACGATCATGTGTGGCCGGTTAGTGAGGCATCATCCAGATTATGTGCCACTGTTTGTCTTGAGCCTCACACCCTGCAAGCTGTGCATGTTGGTGGCGTGCCATATTCCCTGTGTCTACCCTCACAGATGAGTTACTATGGAGGACATACTGGCGACCAGCCAGGGATATTTGCATCCACACCATGAGTTATCCTTTTTGGAGCTAACTCAGCTGTGATGTATCACTTCAAGTTTTCCAGCCTGCCACACACCAGTAGCCTTAGCTTGCTTGCGAGGGTCAGGCACGCAATTGTTTGAATACCCAGATATGAGTGACTGCACACATAGTAGCCCACAACTATGTGATATGCACTTAGGCTAAGCAAATCGGCCTTTAAGGCTTCAGCAAAGATACAGACTACCTTATACAGTCGTATAGAATGCAGTGGTTTGCCATCCACATCTGCAAGTGACAATGCTTGATTGATGGCATTAATCTGTAATTGCCGCAGGAGATTCTGGGTATGGTTGCAGGATCTGGCTTCTCGCCCCTGTTGCCATTCAAAACATGCCTGCAGAGACGAGGTACAATGAGACCTTATGTGCTACCCGCTGTGTCATCGAACGCACCGTCGGGGTTCTGAAAAGTTGCTTTTGCTGTTTGGACAAGACGGGTGGAGCTTTAATGTATGCCCCACCCAAAGTTGCAGATATAGTGCTGATTTGTTGCGTCTTCCATAATCTCACGCTATGCCATGGACTACGAATGGAGATACATCCGGATCTCCCCATGTGTCCCCGCTCGAGCCCAGGACACCATGCTAAGTGCAGCCAGCTTCGCCAAAACCTTATACAACGCTACTTTTCCTGACAGCCCGCACCTACCACATTCCCTTCCAGGGAAGGGAGTCCAGAAGACTGTTAGGTGTTGCTGTCCTCACTATCATCTTTCTTTTTCTCATTGCTTCTCTGAGTAAGTCTCTGTGTAACAGAAAACATGTATGCCTACTCTGGATTTCTCTTCACAATGGAGCAATGGACTGCGCTTGAAAAGAAGATGTGAAAGTAAACATTAAATCACATACATGCGGCTGCCATTATCTGTTCTACCTGATTGTGACTGTAAAAGAAACATGTGTGGCACGATAGTTTGTCGCCTAGCTAGGGCCGCCGTGTGGCTTGCCAGCCTTATCCTAGCGCTCACATGTGAATGAGATAGTGGCACAAGTGTGATGGCACCCCAGCTGCTCGACGAGCATGGAGAGCTACAGCTCAAGAAATGCAGTAAATGTCAAATACGCATAAAGGCATAGCCTTAAGATACAGGTAGGCAGTTACAGGTTTCAATGACAGATTTCCCATTTTACTGCCTCAGTCCGTGGCTGCGAAACATGTGCATATGAAGTTATACATCTGTACTGTGTCGGCTTACTCTCGCATGGCAAGACACAGCTGACACCATTGTGTCACCAGTTTCACAGCCACTTCTGACTAGGTTTTCTATCTGGATCCAGATTTCCAGGATATGTTAATCCAGTCCTGGTCTTACTCCCATGCATGCAGGTATTGATAGTCTTGGTTTTGCCCGGAAAAGCTATAGGGAAATGTGATGAAATCCCTACATGTAATGTGTTCCAAACTAGGACAGGATTTACCTGTCCTGAAAATTGGGGCAGTTGACAACCTGTTGCTGATATCAGAGTTCTCTAGTAGCATACTTTCCCTTGCAGCCTAGGGTAAAGCTCCTGTGCTACCTGGTGCCATGCCCACAATGCGCACAGGTCCTTCCAAGGTAGCATACCTCTTGGTGGTTGCATGCACCCTGACACACATGCACCGTTCTACACCTTCCTATGCAATTTGTAAATGATAATGTGCAGAAAGTGAGGGCCTTGGCCGTTGTGAAGTAATATAGGTTTGATTAGCTTCTCAGTGAGCCTACACTAGGATGCACGTCCAGCTCCGTGAAGGCAGGATTAGGAATCAGATGGTATCCTGACTTCTCTTGTATTTTCCAATGACCTTTGAGATGTCACCATCACTGTATAGTTTCTATTGACTCTTAAGAGCACACACACCTCTCCCTGAGCAAAGGTTGATATCATAGAAGCCAATGGTTAGGTGTGTTTGAACCTCCTGCCTTCAACTCAGCCATCACAACTAACCTTACAGAGATATTGAGATGTCAGGGTGGTGCAAGGCTCTTGGCCGTTATGATTCACTGATTGTCATGTGGTGCAGCTGTATGTACGTATGTATGTCCCCAGAAAATATGCAGAGTATTTTACTTTGAACAATAGCTAGTATCTCTTACAGTCCTGGTGCAATCTGTGACTATCCTTAAAGGACATAGGCTGAGCACTCCAGCACCAAATAGCTTGCAGATGGTTCCATTTGCAATGTCACTCCACACGTTTCCGCAGTTTAATGGTTGCAGGCTATTGCTGATCTGCATGCCTGTCATGACTTGTGGGGACTCAGGAAGAGCTTCTGTCCTCTACACTGTGCCTCATGTGGTGTCAGGGCAGGTGCCCCCGGGTAAGCAAACCATGCAGTTGCACAGGGCGGCACACCCGGTGGGGCTGCGTCGGGAACAGGGAAAAGCCTGTGCTGCCACCGGTGGATCCGATCCCACCGGCGGCAGAAGCAGGTGGCCACAGCGGATGCTAGAACTTCCTGTATTCTCGCGAGATGAGAATACAGGAAGTGATGGCACCGCAAGTGTTGAATTACTTCGGGGCCAACACAGGAAGAGGAGCTGCAGAGTGGCTGCCCCCCACAGAGAAGAAACAGGTTGGCGGCAGCAGCAGTAGAGGAGAAATGACCTATGGACCCTGACTTCTGGGTCTGCATATTTGTGTGAGTGAATGGGAGGCTGCGGGCTGCCTGGAATGAGTGGGTGTGTGAATGGGAGACTGCCTGTGATGGGGGTGTGTGTGTGAGAGAGACAGAGAGAATGGGCTGCAGGTGGATCCCAACCTGCCAGCAGCTGAAATTAAGATGAGGGCCTGGGGCTGCTGGTAGATCCCAATCAAAGAAGAGCTGGAGATGCCTGTGGGTTTGTCTGAGTGTATATGTATGTATGTATATATATATGTGTATATGTGTGTGTGTGTGTATGTATGTATGTAGAAAGTTAGTGCATCCCACTACTTTGATATTTTTTATGTAAAATATAAACCCAGAACTCTTAAATGTGTGTAATGGGGGGGGGGGGGGGGGGATGCACGTGATGTGCAAGGCTATAAGGTTTGCCCTTACGGGGGGGGGGGGGGGGGCGGGTGTCAGTTTTTTTAAATTTTGTAGCACTGAAGGGAGCTGGGCTCTATTTTTTTTTTTTTTGGTGGGCCCAGGACAGAGAATCAATGAAGAGGGGTGGGGGGCATCACAGTAACTGTTTGCACAGAGCAGCAAAAAAGCTAGCACTGGCGCTGTGTGGTGTCAGTCACTCTTACAGTTAGTGGTGAGCAGGTCAGGTGTGCTCCTACACTCTCAATGATCCGCTCTGTGTAAAGCATTAAGGCTAGCGAAACTGCTGTCAGCTGATGGCTTCATGAGCCTACAAGCTGTCTCCAGAGAACACGGGACACAGTGCTGAATGTATAGACCCACAGCTGCCGGAGGTCTCATGTGGTTGGCATGATGGCTCATGGCCTTTCTGTGTTGGTCTCTTACCAGACACGCATTTAGTGCCACCTAAGGCCTTGAGGGGCCCTTGTCAGTACCTCAGACAAAGTAGGTGACATATATGCCTCTGACAGATGTGTTTATGTGGCCAGGTATAAATTATCAGTGCCGAGGAATGACTCAGACTATCTCAATAACAGTTATGGACAAGCTGCCATACACAGCAATGTTGTTTGATGACAAATATTCCAGGAACATATGCATTGCCCATGTGTAGGTGCACAAAGTGCTGCAAGTAGTCTGTACTCAAATGATAAGTGTGCAAGTGTTCGACTTGGCGAGTGACGTGCTGTTACCCTCTGTCAATCTCTGTCTCTGGCGGTGCTGTTGCACTGAGAGGTCCCTCTCTTACCACAGCAATCCATACCTCAGAGCTGGCAGAGTGAGTTAATTCATTTTGCGCACACAGCTTTTGGACAGCAGTTATCGAGTGCTTCCACTCTTGAGAAGGGGCACCTCTGAGAGTTGATTGTATGGGCTGCAGTAGGCATGGCCTCATGCCTTGTACTCTACAATTTCCCCTAGTCTGCTCACTGTTTATACTAGTGTTGAGAGAGGGGCGGAGGTGTGAAACTTAATCGCATGACACATCAAATATGCAGTCTTAGTATGTGTATTAGTTGACATTTGCCTGTAATGCACACCGTCCACCCCCCACCACAGAGGCTTTTCCATCTAGTAATTGGAGTGGGCCTTAGTCCAGTTAGTTGGGCGTGTGCAGGCTACCCAGAGCTTAAGCTGTCACTAAGGCTCGCCACTTTTGGGAGGGAGGAAGTGTGTGTATTAAGAAGGTCTCCACTGAATGTGGGTATGCTGGGATGGCAGGAACGTGGAGTGGCAAGGACCACCTAATGGCATCAATGGGCTGATTCAGTTGAATGGTTTGGATGAGGGTTTAGTGGGAGCATGAAGTGAGATACCCGGTGCAGGGGGTTGTGTGTGTATGTATGTGGGGGTGGGGGGTGGGGGGTTTGGTTTGCTTGGCAGATGCCAAAGGCTTGTGGCAGTCCTATTTGAGAGTCTCTTTTTCCAGTCACTGGTCTCCTTAGCCTCCTCTCTGTTGTTCATATCCTATGCACAGTAGACATAGAAGCTGCCACCCCAGGCCGCATCATTGGACAATCACTCTGTCCTCTGTATACCCTCTGTCAGGGTAGGGCTAACTTCTTTCTGCCATATGTAGGTCAATAGCATTCTTGTGCATACATAGAGGTGGTGTGGCCATAACTGCTGTAGAATCTAGGGGACAGGTTTTGCTTAGCACTTTTGGCGCTTCACTTGTACACTAATCAACTTTTTCCTTCAACACCGCTGTGTACTTGGTGACTGTTGGAACAGAGTGTCAGCTGCTGTGTGACAACTAGGGAGAAAGAGTGAGGGAGTAGTGTCTTGTTAAGAGCAGAGGGCCTAGAAGTCTGCTGCTGCTGTTTGGGACCAGGCAGAAATCCACAGACTGACTGCCATCCCTGTAGTGGGCTGCCTTCAGGACCTGTAAGGTCATCCTTACAAGTATTATACAGGTCCCCTACACTCCTGCAAGAAAGTTTCAACCCTTACAACAAGCCCTTCTGCCAGTCTAACATGCACAAGATGTTGTGCATTAAGTTGCTTTGCCCTCAAAATTGTGGAACAGCATATCACAGTCCTCCCCAGTGAAACCTATTACCTCACCTTCCAGGAAAAAAAAAATCAAAACTTGGCCATTCAGCCAGACCTTCCCCTAGAGTCTACAGCTGAGATGCTGTCTCCTGCTTCCTGACCTCAGGAGATCTGAGTATTCACCCAGGCCTTACTGCAGATTCTACAGCAGACCCTCATTCTATTACCTGATTCTGGAATTCTTTCTTCATTGAACCCACTACTCTGACTTATGATCCTTACACCAGATGCTTACCTTTCTATGTGTGCATCAGGTGCTTAATGTGTCTGTGCATTTTTACTGTACTCTGAGTCCATTATTACTTTCCAAGTGCACCAAATGTTCTCTCACCTTAGCTACTACACCCATGATGATACCTACCAATAATCCTTTAGGCCTTCTCTCTGTCTTTAGCTCATGTCTGTAATTATGCTGAATATTTAATGTAATCTACTTTGAAAGCAACTTGGGGGAGAAAAAGGGAAGCATATAGTAACTTATTAAATAATGGCAGATAAAACATGCTGAGAAGACAGGATGGACCTTTGGTCTTTATTTTGGTAGTAACTGCCATTCCATGTAGGTTACCCCCATGCAGAAGTGTTACACCTAAATTTAGCATGTTTTCATTTCATTCTCCAGCTTTTATTGATCCACAGTGATTATCCTATGCCCTTTTGAATTCAATCACTGTTTTCATCTTTCAACACCTTTTCCGGGCAGACATTCCAGGCATCCACCACCCTCTCTGTAAAGAAGTATTTCCTGATGTTGGTTCTGAGTCATCCCCCCTGGAGTTTCATCGTATGGCCCCTAGTTCTGCAGTTTCCTTTCCAGGAGAAAAGGCTTGTTTGTGCACCATTAATACCTTTCAGGTATTTGAAGGTCTGTAGCATATTTCCCCTGCACCTTCTCTCCTCCAGATTATACATTTTCAGAGCCTTCAGTCTCATCTCATATAGCCTTTGCTGCAGACCCCACACCATTTTGGTCACCTTTCTCTGGACCACTTCCATCCTGTCTTTCTCCTTTTTGAGATAAGGTTTCCAGAACTGACCTCCGTACTCCAGGAGAGGCCTCACTGAAGGTACAAGGGCATTATTACCTCCTTTTCTTTTCCTGCTGGTTATTGCTCTTTCCATGCAGCCCAGTATTCATCTGGTTTTTGCCACTGCCTTGTCATGTTTTGTTGCCTTCAGATAGCCAGACACTATCACCCAAAGGTCCCTCTCCCATTCTGTGCACACTTGTCTTCCTCCCCCCCCCCCCCCCAATCTCATACAATTATTTTGGATTATTGCTCCCTAAATGAGTGACTCTGAACTTCTTGGAAGTGAATCCCAGCTGCCAAACCTTCATCCACTCTTCAAGATTTCCTAAATCACCTTTCATTCCCTCTTCTCCTTCAGATCATAGTGTTGTCCACAAAAAGGCAAACTTTTCCTTCTATCCCCTTTGCAATGTCACTCATGAAGATAATGAATGGAATCTGTCCCAAAACTGATCCCCGAGGAACTGCACCTAACACCGTTCTCTCTTTAGTGCAAGTCCCATTTACTCCTATTGCACGCCAGTCGACCTCTCCGGGGCGCCCCATGCAAGTGGGCTGCCATGGTAAAAAGGAGGCGCTAAGGGAAATTGTGTGCCCCTAGCACCTCCTCGGCAGCGGATGCCCAGGAGAGGTGGCTGTCAGTGGGTTAGTGTCGCGGGTCACGTATGACGTCATTCACAGGAGGGTAGTCCAGCGCTGTACTGTCCACGAACCGCTCCCTCTACCGGAGTCTCTGCTGCTGGGCTCTGCTGCTCTTCTCTTTTCCAGGCCTCACCGTGGGCCTCCAGGCCTCTACAGAACCTGCCCTCGTTCTGGGAAACTGCCTGGCCGCCAGTCCAGCCAAGCTCCCAGCGAATAAACACAAAAACAGTTTGTGGTCACAATGTATCAGTCTCTTTCTTTTCTATAGTTCCCACAGACGACCCCAGGTGGACCACAAAAACTCCCCGTGGGTTCAAACAGAACACCCCACTGCACAGGGACAACTCTGCCTGGCTTCTCCAGCCAGCAAACAACTGCCCTGCCTGGGAGTTCCACAACTCGCCCCAACTCCCCTCAGTTGTGCAGCAGGTTACGGCCTTCCCACTCCATTAACACAGAAACACGGTGCGACAAAATAAAGTAAACCATACAAAATCCCCTCCCCTTCCCCTTCCCCTCCCCTTCAGCAGTGTCACTCACTCCGTTTCCATGCTGGATTCCGAGGCATCCTCTACTGGGAAATCTGTGTCCATCTCCTCATCCTCCCCCACCCTCCGAGGGGACTAAGCTTTTCAGGCCACACGAACCACTCTGGCACGCCTTCCTCCTCTACCACCATTGGTTCGGGTGTGTCTGAGCCACTGGAGCTCAACTCAGCTGCTTGATCAGCGTCCTCCCTTGCCCATTGGCTCAGCTGTGCCTCAGTGAATCTGGGAGTTGTAGTCCTTTTTCTGCCCCCAGGCGCCCTCTGCTGCCTAACTTGGCTCCTGGTTCTCCCAGCATTAATCCAGCCCGGGTTTTCCTGCCTCAAAGCTAGCTGTACTTCGTCACAGTTAGGAAAATGGACGCTCAATTTTACAGAAAAAAATTTCTCTGTATGATGAGGCAGGAATTTCCAATGCAGGTCAGCTGTTTAATAAAAGTATGTTTATATCAGTCCGAAAATTCAGATTAAAACTTGGTATTGAGAATACTCCAATTTTAAAATAAGTACAGCTTCTTTTTGCTTGAAATGACTGTGGAAAATCAAATGCAGAAGGGATCCTGTGCTGTTTGAAAAGTTATTAAGCATCTACTATACAATAAGGGATTGATTTCCAATGTATATTGACAATCCCAGTGAAATATGATTGTAAAAATGATATTGGTAGGATTATATCAAGATAACGATCATCCAATTCATAACCAAATGTTTAAAGGCATCGCAGTCTGTGCAATAGTCCAGGAAAATGGATTTGGTACTGTAATCCAATAAGGCTGTGTAAATTTGGGATAAAACATTCTGAATTTTGCTGGCAGCAGTACAGGAACATTCCTCCATGTTTGGTGGACCTGTCCAGTCATAAAATGTACTGGATAGATTTTCATTGCCTGGGTTTAATAATGATTTATTTATATTCTGACTTTTGTAACACTTCAAAGCGGATTACATTCAGGTACTGTAAGTATTTCCCTGTCCCCAGAGGGCTTACAATCTAAGGACCTCATTTACTAAGCATATTTCCCATAAATACAGAATGGGAGAAAAGCCTTAGTAACTCGGGCCCTAATTTTGTACCTCAGGGCAGTGGAGGGCGAAGTGACTTGCCCAAGGTCACAAGGAGCAGTAGCAGGATTTGAACCCTGGTTTGCGACCTGCTGCTCCTCCACAACATAATTTTAAGAGTGGTGATATTAGGACTTGATGGTGGTGGTATCGAGAATTCCAGTAGATAATGTCCTTCCCAAGATTGCCCAGTGTCCCATTATTAGCAGACGTGTTGGGGGCAAAACAGTTGGATATCTGCAGCCAAATCATCTTTAACTGGTTGGTTGAACTTGGCTTGGGAAATGTATGGCATAGAAAAACTAACTATGTTAATGTGAGTTGAGTGTGATCTCCTTTCCTAAAATGAATTGAAGATCAGGTTAATGCTTTTATTCTTCTGGAGCTATAAGTTCTGATCTGTATATTTCCCTGCACTGAAATGTTTGATGATAATAATGATAATCAGTTTCACTCTTGTTGGTGCAGTTTATTTAGGTTTTTGGTTTTGTCTCTGCTGATATTTTGTAAGATTGTGTATTTGAGCTTGAATCTTGAAAATTCTTGTACTGATTGTACATAAGTTTAAATAACATTTTATTAAAAAAGGATTGCAAACGCAACTAACCATTTTGAGATGGCTGAAGTTTTCTGATTGAGCAGTGGTAGATAGCATGCAAAAAGTCTTCTAAGATGCTTACTGCTGTGAAGAGGTAGAAATTGTACTGGCGGCTTTGGTTTTACATAGTGTTCTAAGATACAGATTGAACAGCATGGTACTGATTTGGAAGGATTTGTTGTTATGCCAAGTCTTAAATGTTAAAGACACTACTTTTGACTGAATTCCAAATAGAAAACAATATTGGAACCTATGTTCTGAGTTGGCAAAAACATCTGAAAGATATCTCCCATGAATTTGGTTCCAGAACTTGGCTGCAGCAAGAGAGGGTCCCGTGGTAGGCGCAGGGCTGTTCATGGAGGCGATGCAGTTTGGCGAGGAGGGAGGTATGAGTGAGCATGACTGTATTTGCAAGGCAGTGCTTGCTGGCATGGAGCAATGCTGAAAGGTTCGCAGCAGTCTGAGGAGACTCCCCCGTCTTGCCAGAAGGGTGAGGCTCTCTTCCACAGACAGTGTTCCTGAGGCAGTAAGGGTTGGAAAGCCTATCTTAAAACTCTTAGGAGTATGTCTGCTCCTCTGTGCCAAACAACATTTTCTATTTACTTATAGTTGCACTGAGAAAAATCCTCTCCCTACTCCTGAGAATTGGCACACAGCTTTTCCAGTTAGTCATATAGCAATATTTGCCATGTTGGAAAATTCACTGGTTTTCAAGATACATAAGAGTAGAAAATATGCATGTAAAGTTAGTATGTTTAAGACTTTGATTCTCTAGCTAAAAATAATAAAACTTTAAATGTATTTTTCCTGGTAGTTTCTTCCCACTCCTTTAGGCTTCCGCTCAGTCAAAACCATCCTTTTAAGGAGCGTGGATCCACAGTTATCTGTGGCTGTATTCATACTTTACGTGTATTGATGGGATGCCTGCAAGGGACTCACTGAACCAATGCCTCAGCTTTCTTAGAAAAGTAGAAATGGATGAGTAGGAGATTCTAAAAAAAATGTTAAGCACTGTTGTCTCCTTTTGAAATGAAATAAAAAATCAATATGAAAACTGGGAGAATTTGATTTGGTTTTAACAGTCAATTGATTTAACATTTCTTTTGCTCGCGCTGCTGCTGTAACATGGTAATAAAAGTACCTTCAGTGAGTATGTTATAACTTGTCAATTTTCTGCTAATCTTAGTATGAAAAATATATTATGGGCTGGACCTGTGAAAGAGCATAAGGGAATCCAGGGTTGGATCCCAAGACCTTTGGAGTCATTCAGGCCTGTCTGACTCCAGAGGAGGAATGGATTTTTCCAGAGGGCCTAGGGAGAGTGGGAAAACAGATGCCATTACTGTATTGGCCCTTGATGACTAGTAGCAGTGCTGAGGAGGCATTTTGGCAGCTCTTGGGTTGGTGAGAGTGCTTGTAGGTACCTAGGCATATTACCTAGGAAGGAGGTTCACAGGGTGACAGGGTTGGGGGGAAATCATGCAAGACTACAGTACTCTGTTTTTAAGTTAAGTTTTTAAAAACCCTTTTCTTTTTAGGACTGATGCAGAAATGTGATGCACATGCTTTGTTTATGTACTTGGCGTGAAAGGCTCCTTCCCCAGTGCAGCAGGAGATATCTCCAGCTTTCTTTAAGCTTGCCATGAGAAATGACCTCAAGGAGCGGGAGGGAAGAAGTCAACGATGGTTAATTTTTTGACATTTTAAATCTCTCCCTCCGTACCTAATATGAAAAGTAGTATCTTGACGGAGAGTGAAACCAGATGGTGTGGAGATGAAACCGATAAGTATGTTATTCCAAATAAACACTGGGCGCCGCTGGGGAGCGGTGCTTGCAGGGACACACAGCAGGCTTTGTTTCACTCTTCTTGGGTCAGGTCACACCAAGGCTGCTTGTGGTTTGCATCGAGATTGTCAGATGAGGCACAGTCTTTTGATAACAAGCTGTTTTTGTCCAGAAGAGAGGGGCTGCAGGCGTCTCGTATCAAACGATCACCAGTCAGTATCCTACACAGTTCAGACCTTGTGTGTGTGTTGAAGTGATCCATTTGAAGAGCCTCGACTAAGTCAAGGCTGCCATGTAATAACTTTACTTGATTTTGCAAGTCAGTGTCCCGAAAATCCATTTGCAAAGCATTCCAGTGAACACAGGTAAGACTGTTAATTTTTTTGAGTCTGCAGTTGGAGTGGTTTAACTCTCTTGCACAGTATCCATGTTAATGTGATTTTAATGTTGTGACTCTGCACGTGCGGTAAGACAACGTTGCGCCTTGTTTTCAGCTAAATCAAAAAGTAAGTATAAAAGGTAACACCAGACAAACACTGCTTTTCCTCCCAAACTTTACCTGTTTACCTGGTTTAACAATAAACCTGTCTCTAAAGGCTGTGCCTCTTGAGACTGTCTGTCTGTCTGTCACATTGTGCTGTTGGTGCTAACAAGCTCAACCCCCCACCCCATCTCCACATCTGGGTAGTCTGGGCAGCAGGGGGCACCTCTCTTCACTTCAAAACCACAAGTACTACTTTATACGGCACTATCTTTGAACAGGAAGGTGTTTATACTGCATATTTTATCTAGTTTACATTGACTACATTGCACCAGTGCTGCTAAGGTCAGTCATTGGAATAGCTCTCTAACTTTATTTAAACAGACTATCTGGAAGATTTATTTAAAAAAATAAACACAAAGGAGAAGTGGTCTTGAAGTGGGCCTTGGGCCCATCAGATTACCCAAATATTTTTCTAGGCTGTGAGGGAGATGGGTCTGACTGTGCAGGTGGCTGAGATCAGAGGTAAAACACTGGACATATGTGGGAGGAGGAAAGCTTAAAAGAGGCAAACACTGCAAAAGTGTGGGTTTATCAGTATTCTTATTTATAAAATGTTTTCATTGTGTATACAGCACTTTATAGCCAGGTAAAGCAGATGGTGGTTAAAGTCTCTGCTACATGGAGTTTAGAGCCTCTGAAAAAATATTTAGAAGAATAATTTGGATTTTTAGTCTGCTTTTTCAAAAAATGCTCAAGGTAGACGACAGCCCTTGCTGCCAAAGAGCCATAAAATCTAAGTGGGGTGTTTAAGACAGTGAGAGAGAGAGTTACTTGCCCAAAGTCATAAGGAATGTCAGTGTGAAGGGTGGAATTTGAACCCCTTGATTGCAACCCATTGCTCTAACCACTAGGCTGCCATTCATCAAGAGGAGAAATGGATGGAGAAGTTCGACATCACATCTCTGCCGGTATTGGGTCTCTCTAGGAAATCTGTGGCCATTTGGTAACCAATGAGTTCATGCTATTTCACTTTTAAAAAAAAACTTTCTTCTCGTACTGTTCTGCATTTCAGAACCATAGGTACATAGTAAATGAAGGAAAAAATGCAAGATAAAAAAAAGGAATTCTGCCATCCAGCTTGCATAGTTGTCTTTCTTACTGGTGAAATGAGCATATAAAATTCCCATACTTTAAACTAACAATCACTTCCCCACCCCTGTTGTCTTTTATTTGACCTCTGAACCCTGTTCTTAGCACTGTCTTCTGTATCTGTCCCAAGCATGCACAGTAATTGTAGGCTTATAACCATGTGAAGGTTATCCCAGCCGCCTTGGAATCTGAATATAGCTATACTGTTGATGTTGGGGTGCTCCATACTGGTTTCCCTAGTCTTATTGGAAGCCTGATTTAGTTAGCCACACTCTGCCCATTTGCTTATATTTCCCTTACTTTGACTTTTAAACTTTCATATGACTGAGCAAGCATTCAGACCCTCCTCCATTTCTTCTAGTTGTTACACCCCATACAACTCCCAACCTAGCCTAATCCACTGCAAATGTATATGTCCCAAACATGTTAAATTCCGGTATCTGTCACCTTCTCAGTAAAGAAGTATTTTCTCATTTGCCCTACATGTTTGTCATGATAAGATTGTAAGCTCTACTGGGCAGAGAGTGTTTTTGTACAGTGGTGCATACGTTGAGTAATGCTGTAGTAGTAGTAGTAGTAGTAGAGTAGTAATGTTTCCTTTAAACCTTCCTCGCTGCACTTCTTATCCTTGTTCGTGAATTTCCTCTTCAATGAAAAATGCCACTTTTCCATAATTTATTGAAGCCTGTTAAATATTTGAATGTTTTTGTCATATCGTTCTTACCATTAATTTCCTCCAGTGAGTACATTTTGAACATCTTAAGCCTTTCTCTGTAGGGTTTGTGTTGTAGGCCTTGTATCACTTTAGTAGCCCTTTTCTGAACTCTCAGAATATTTGCAAATGTATAGTCTCTAAATCTGAACACAGTACTCAAGGTGTGGTCTCACTTTTGACCTACAGAGAGGCAATAATACCTCCCTTTTTCCAACTGATGATAAATAAATATGCTTAATTGTATAAGTAAAGGTGGTATCATTTCTTAATTGATTTATGGATTAAAAAATCGCCCAAAGCGATAAAATACTAAACAATATTGTTAGCTCTATTACATTGACAGGCTATTTTGAACTTTCTCGTTTGATAATCATCTCAGAAGATCGAAGAGTAGTTTCCAATTCATGTCCTTCTAAATGATAGTGTCTAATGGATTTTTGCATCCTAAATGCATAATTTTATACATTGTTGCATTGAATCTCATTTTCCAAGCCCTTGACATCTGTAATGTAACTTATAAATGGGCCGATGCAGTAAAGTGCGCTCAGGCTGAGCGCACTGTTAGCCCCCATTTGGCTGCGCATTTTCGCATGCTATTTTTACCCCTTATACAGTAAGGGGTAATAGTGCGTGGAAAATGCGTGGCCAACCCCCCCGAAACTAATAGCGCCCGCAACATGCAAATGCATGTTGATGGCCCTATTAGTCATTCCCGCGCGATACAGAAAGTAAAATGTGCAGTGAAGCCGCACATTTTACTTTCAGAAGTTAACTCCTGCCGGCACCGGGAAAGTGTAACAGAAAAGCAGAAAACACTGCTTTTCTGTACACCCTCAGACTTAATTTCATAGAGATATTAAGTTTGAGGCCCCAAAAATTAAAAAAATAAATTAAATCTGCCTGCAGTCCGGAAAACAGACGCTCAATTTAGCTGGCGTCCGTTTTCCAAACCCGTGGTTGTCAGCGGGTTCGAGAATCAATGTCGGTAAAATTGAGCGTTGGCTGTCAAACCCGCTGACAGCCGCTGCTTCTGTCAAAAAGGAGGTGCTAGGGTCGCGCTAGTGTCCATAGGGCCCTTATTTGCATACGGCCGATACTGAATCATATGCCCAGGACACTGGCCTGT
This sequence comes from Rhinatrema bivittatum, assembly GCF_901001135.1. Taxonomy (NCBI): domain Eukaryota; kingdom Metazoa; phylum Chordata; class Amphibia; order Gymnophiona; family Rhinatrematidae; genus Rhinatrema; species Rhinatrema bivittatum. Next base: position 65,949,089 of record NC_042622.1, on the reverse strand, counting down.
GCGCCCGTCAGCAGAGCGGGTGCTCGCCGGCTCTCCCTCATCTTTTACTGTATCGGCCCGAAAGATATTGAAAAGAACCTGTCCCAGTATTGAGCCCTGGGGCACCTACCTAACTGACAGCTGGACTCCTTACCACCACTTTCTGTGTCTTGTCTCTCAATCAGTTTCTCATCCAGTTTACAACTTTCTGGCCTACTCCCATATCATGAAGCTGGCTTACCAGAAATTGGCAGGATTTATAGTAAATCTTCACCCTGTAGCCATAAAAATGTTTGTTTTAAGTCACTTAAAAAAATTCCTTATGTTGCCCCCTTCCCCCCTCCATGGATTCTCGTGAGTCTCTTTGGACACCATAATGGCATGAGGATCACTGATCATTCATGGAATTTGATTGGTCCATATTAAAGTGATATCTAAGCCTGCTCATGTCCCCTTTGGGTCCAGAAAGGTTTGTGTAGCTGGGTCCTTTTCTGTGGCTGAGTATGGAAAATCTTAAGTTTTTGCAGGCTTGCTGTAGCTGCTAATCCATAATCTCGAAATCTACGTTTCTGCTCTCCTAGACTCTGCCACCTCACAGCCAAGTATTTTTAGCAGTAATATTTTTTTTTCTTTGGAGTCAGCACATTGCATTAGGGTCTTTTGTACGTATTCCCCCATTATATTACTACATTTTTTTGAAGGGGTAAATAAACGTGGGCAAAGGTGAACTGGTAGATGTAATGTATTTGGATTTTCAGATGGCATTCAACAAAGTCCCACATGAGAGGATTCTAAGAATCTAAAAAGTCATGGAATAGGAGGTGATGTCCTTTTGTGGATTAGAAACTGGTTAAAAGACAGGAAACAGAGAGTAGGATTAAATGATCTGTTTTCACAGTGGAAAAAGCTAAACAGTGGAGTGCCTCAGGGATCTGTACTTGAACCAGTGCTTTTTAATATATTTATAAATCATCTGAAAAGGGGTACAACAAATGAGTGATCAAATTTGCGAATGATACAAAATTATGCAGAGTAGTTAAATCTCAAGCGGATTGTGATGAATTGCAAAAGGACCTTGTGAGACTGGAAGATTGGGCTTCCAAATAGCAGACAAAACGTAACGTGGACAAGTGTAAAGTGATGCATATAGGGAAAAATAACCCTAGCTGTAGTTACACAATGTTAGGTTCTGTCTTAGGAGTTACCACCCAGGAAAGAGATGTAGGCGTCCTAGTGGATAATACATTGAAATCATTGACTCAGTGTGCTGTGGCAATCAAAAAGGCAAACAGAATGTTAGGAATTAAGAAGGGAATGTCAAAACGATGGATGTCATAATGCCTCTATCACTCCATGATGAGACTGAATCTTGAATACTGTGTGCAATTCTGGTCGCCACATCTTAAAGATATAGTTGCACTGGAGAAAGTGCAGAGAAGGGCAACCAAAATAAGTGGCATGGAACAGCTGCTCTATAAGGAAAGGCTAAGGAAGATAGGGCTGTTAAGTTTGGAGAAGAGATGACTGAGTGGGGGATATGATAGAGGTCTACAGAATCATGAAAGGACTTGAACCCATGCTATAATTACACGATGTTGGGTTCCATATTAGGTGCTACAACCCAAGAAAGAGATCTAGGTGTCATAGTGGATAACACATTGAAATCGTCGGTTCAGTGTGCTGCGGCAGTCAAAAAAGCAAACAGAATGTTGGGAATTATTAGAAAAGGAATGATGAATAAAACGGAAAATGTCATAATGCCTCTGTATCGCTCCATGGTGAGACCGCACCTTGAATACTGTGTACAATTCTGGTCGCCGCATCTCAAAAAAGATATAATTGCGATGGAGAAGGTACAGAGAAGGGCTACCAAAATGATAAGGGGAATGGAACAACTCCCCTATGAGGAAAGACTAAAGAGGTTAGGACTTTTCAGCTTGGAGAAGAGACGACTGAGGGGGGATATGATAGAGGTGTTTAAAATCATGAGAGGTCTAGAACAGGTAGATGTGAATCGGTTATTTACTCTTTCGGATAGTAGAAAGACTAGGGGACACTCCATGAAGTTAGCATGGGGCACATTTAAAACTAATCGGAGAAAGTTCTTTTTTACTCAACGCACAATTAAACTCTGGAATTTGTTGCCAGAGAATGTGGTTCGTGCAGTAAGTATAGCTGTGTTTAAAAAAGGATTGGATAAGTTCTTGGAGGAGAAGTCCATTACCTGCTATTAAGTTCACTTAGAGAATAGCCACTGCCATTAGCAATGGTTACATGGAATAGACTTAGTACTTGCCAGGTTCTTATGGCCTGGATTGGCCACTGTTGGAAACAGGATGCTGGGCTTGATGGACCCTTGGTCTGACCCAGTATGGCATTTTCTTATGTTCTTATGTTCTTATCTTCTGGCAGAAGTGCAAAACCCAGTTTTTCTAGACTGGTCTGGTAGGACTCAAGGAAAGAAAATTAGCAGGTAAGAAAGCAAATTTTTCTACCTGCATGGGTGTAACTTGCACAGACCGGCAATTGCTACCCTTAACAGAAGGCTTGGGGGTAAACTGCACAGAGTGGCAGTTACTATCCATAAAAAAAACCAAACAAACCTTACTGGGCAAACTGGATGGACCACTTAGGTCTTTTTCTGTTGTCACTTACTATGTTACTATGACATTTGTTCTTTTGTGTCAAACAACAAAATGCTCATGAAATGAAAGATTTTTCCATGTCCCACCCCTAACATCAACTAAACTGAATTAAATTAAACAGATTTGTTTCCCTGTAGAACATAAAACAGAAGGATTTTCTGATTTGGGTAATTTGGGCCACCCATGAAAAAGGTGAGCTGGGAGATTCTAGCATGCTTGACTATCCGTGGCACAGAGAAGGGCAACCAAAATGATAAAGGGGATGGAACAGCTCCTCTATGAGGAAAGACTAAAGAGATTAGGGCTGTTCAGCTTGGAGAAGAGACGGCTGAGGGGGGATATGAGATGGCTGAGGGGGGATATGATAGAGGTCGTTAAGATCATGAGAGGTCTTGAACTAGTAGATGTGAATCGGTTATTTACACTTTCGAATAATAGAAGGACTAGGTTGACATTCCATGAAGTTAGCAAGTAGCACATTTAAGACTAATCAGAGAAAATTCTTTTTCACTCAACGCACAATTAAGCTCTGGAATTTGTTGCCAGAGGATGTGGTTAGTGCAGTTGGTGTAGCTGGGTTCAAAAAAGGTTTGGAGAAGTTCTTGGAGAAGTCCATTAACGGCTATTAATCAAGTTTACTTAGGGAATAGCCACTGCTATTAATTGCATCATTAGCATGGGATCTTCTTAGTGTTTGGGTAATTGCCAGGTTCTTGTGGCCTGGTTCGGCCTCTGTTGAAAACAGGATGCTGGGCTTGATGGACCCTTGGTCTGACCCAGCATGGCAATTTCTTATGTTCTTATGTTCTTAAGTTAATGTAAATCGGTTATTTACTCTCTCACATAATAGGACTAGGAGGCATTCCATGAAGTTAGCAAGTAGCTCATTTAAAACAAATTGAAGAAAATTCTTTTTCACTCAGTGCATAGTTAAGCTCTGGAATTCACTGCCAGAGAATGTGGTTACAGCAGTTAGTGTAACGGGGTTTAAAATGATTTGGATAAGTTCCTAGAAGAAAAATTCATAAATTATTAATAAGCAATAGTAGCTTGAGATTTATTTATTGTTTGGGTACTTGCCAAATACTTGTGACTTGGATTGGCCACTGTTGGAAAACAGGATACTGGGCTTGATGTACCCTTGGTCTGACCCAGTATGGCATATCTTATCTTATGTTATATTCTTCAGTAATAATGTATTTGTCTCTGTGTGGAAACTTAAGGAAGGAACAGAAATGAACAGAGATTGGACCAGGCATCTTGGATTGCATCTTTTTATAGCGGATATTGCTGATGAAATAAGCAGGAGTGAATTCTTCTCATACTAGAGCTTAAAATGGGGAGGGTTATGTAAGAGGTGGAAAGAGTTAATTGACTAAGTTAAACCTGTTTAGTTTAGAATATGAGAAAATACTTTTTCGCCAAAAAGGTGGCGAATAGCTGATAAAGATTTCCAGTGGAGGTGGTAGGAGTTAAAATGGTGGTAGAATTCAAGTATTCGTAGGACAGCCAGATGATAGGATGGTGGGAGAAAAACAATTGAATAGAGAGCATTGAGCAACAAACTAGGTAGACACAAATGAACAAACTGGATGGACCAAGAGGGCCTTGTCTGCCATTTTTTGTTTCTTTTGGTGGCCAATACCAAGTTTCACAGGCTAAAGTTGTTTCATGGTGCTGTTAAATTTTGTCCTTTGATGAGGGCGAGAAAGGGATCTTTATGGAGAGACGTGAGCCAGTGTGGTTTCCTAATAGTAGTAATACTCATGTGCAAGAAGATAAGTTCAAACTAAATTATTTTGTCCTCCTGATGAGTTCAGTATGAAGCAGAATGATTAATGAATGCGGCAGGCGGTTAGGCCTAGCAGCAGATTCTAATGATAAATGGGAAAGCCAGGTTCCAGCCCTATGCCTAGCACTCACTGTGTAACCTGGAATAAGCTACATTTATGAAGGCATTTAACTTGATTCACTTGGCTGCAAATACGATTAGTATTCAGTCCTGTGTTTTGTAACATGATGGTAGTGATGAAGACTGCAGGTGAGTCTGAAACGGTTTGTCTGGCTTTGGTCTTTTCTGGAGACTCTACAGTCTGCTGTGTTTGGTAGTCATGAGGATGAAAGGGAGTAGACTGAAGAGTAATCTAAGGAATTATTTCTTTATAGAGAGGATACTGGATGCATGGAAGAGCCTCCCAGTAGAAGTGGTGCAGACAAGAACATTGACTAAATTCAAGAAAGCATGGCACAAGCGCAGGTGATCTCTGAGGGTATGGTAGGAATTGTAGAGCTAAACAGTTGTGTGGATGGGCAGACAAAATGGACCATATGGTCTCTCTTGGTTGTCATGTTTTCTATATTTTTCTGTGTGGGCTGACCTTTGGCAGTAGTGTGCATTGCCTGAAAAAGATCTGGGTTCCAATCCTCAACCCAGCCTTTGTTCCCTGTTTGAATCAAGAATGCTTAAGAGGCAGCATTCATAGCTTCTTGTGAAGGGAGATTCTTGTCATTGTACAACGGTGACAACCCAGTGGGGCCAGAGCTTGGGTGTACAACACATCAGGTTCAGGAAGGAGCCAGTATCTGTGACCTCAAGACTCTCAAGAATAATGGTAGATTAGAGGGGGGATGTTATAAGAGTGAAAATCTCTAGGTGGTTGTGAGTGAAGGCTCATGGTGCTATATTTATCTATTTATTTATTTATTTTTAATTTTTTAAAATGTTTTTACATACCGTCATTCCATGTGAGAATCACTAGTTCATAACGGTTTACAGGTAAAACATTCATAAATAAAATGAGTGTTATAAAGAGGAAAGACAGTCATAGAAACAGAAGTAATACAAAGGTAGACTTCTAACGTAGAAATAGAGCCGATATAAAGTATTACTGGGTGGGGGGGGGGGGGATGTTGTTAAAGAATTGTTAATGTTATCGGAGTCATGAGGACCTGGGTGTATCAGTCAAGTAGAAGGCATTATTGAATAGCCAAGTTTTTAAGCTGCTTTTGAATTTCTTTTAATCTGTTAGTGTTCAAAGTTCTTCTGGCATGGAATTCCACAATTTTGGGCCGGCGATAGAGTGATCTCAATGTCTAGTTAGTGTTAGATAAGAACCTGAGAGTTTGTCAGGGGATGTGAGGTTTAAATGTTATTCCTAGTAGATCATTGTTCAGATTAATGTTTGTTGTGTATGATAGTTAGACCTTTATAATGCATTCTTGACTGAACAGGAGCCAATGTAGGGCCAGCAGTATTGGGGTGATGTGGTCAAATTTTCTTGCTCCAGGTAATAGTCTGGCTGCGGCATTTTGCAGAAGTTTCAGGGGTCTTAAATGACTAGTCGGAAGACCTAGAAGTAATACAGTAAATGAGGTTTGAGACAATGAGGGACTGTAAAACTGTTCTAAAATCTGTAGTGCTTAGTAGAGGTTTTAATTGGCTCAATATCTGCAGCTTATGAAACCAGATGTAATTAGCTTGCTTATGTGGGCTTCATTGTAAAATTTTCATCGATTTGTACCCCTAGATCTCTCACGTGGGTTGCAGGGGTTACTTGGCAACATCTGAGATTTTTCCCGGGGGTATAGTTTTTTGTGGGTAGCGGCTTAACCAAATTAGTTCAGTTTTGGGGGGGTTCATTGAGAGTTTCCATTGAACTAGTTTTTCTTTTATTTTAATCACATATTTGGAAATTTTGAGATACTGTTTTTTCAAATGATTTAGTTAGAGGGATATAGAATTGTAGATCATCCGCATATAGGAAGAAGTTTAAGCCCAGATCAGTTAGTAATTTGCATATGGGCAGCATGTACATATTAAATAATGTTGCTGATAGCGCTGATCCTTGTGGAACGCCAGTTAATGCTTTGGAAGGTGTCGGACAGCAATTGTCAAGTTTTACTTGGAATGATCTATCTGTGAGGAAGGAGGTGAACCATTTTAGCACATTTCCATCTATCTCATGTTTTTTAACTGTTGGCATAGCAGGTTATGGTCAGCAGTGTCAGAGATTATATATATCCCCATGGAGCGAGAGGAAACGTATGCCGATAAAGAAAAGCTAGTTATGCACATGTGCTGGTTTAGGGAACTTGACATAATATGCAGATCTGCTTAAACAGCCTTCTGCTTTAAATTGATGTCTTCTGCAAATCTTGGAGCTCTGCAGACTGCTTTGTTAGGTGTTTTTATGACTGGAAAATTTTTATACAGCAGCTTTGTGCATACAGGCTTCAGGAACAGCTTAGAGCATAAATGGTCTATGTTACAGAAGTATCAGGCCTTTTGTTATATAGTTTTCTCTTTTGCTTTTTCCAGAGATGATTGTGCCTTCGGTTAAGCTGGTCAGCAGAATGCTTAACCTTTGAGGAGGATGGTTTTCCATCAGTCATTGGAAGTGCTTCATTTCTTAACATCTTTTCTGATTCAGGGGATTGGAAGGATTCATGGATTTGCAGGATACAGAACCCAGTGCATTTATGATGCCTCAGATCTGGCTCGCATTGATGCTGTTCAAAAATAGTTGCAATGCAAAAGCTACTTGTGGCCAAAATAATATTCATACATACATACACATATACATATGTATACATATATGTATGTATGTGTGTATGCAAGCTGTGAGTTCTCTAGCTGTAACTGAGTAAATCCTTGTTCTCCTGTTCTCATTTCTCTGGAAGTAGTTAATGGGTTCCAGTAACTTTTGATAGGCTCTCTTCCCAGGTGGCACAGCTCCAGGTGATGTGTTTGGTGGTGGTTAGGGGCAGTTTTAACATGCAGAGTGAGATGTACGAACTGCACAGTAACACCTCAATGAAGATTTTGACATCATCTGGAGTGAGGAAAGTCTCACAAAGAATGAGATTTCTAACAGTGTTCTCCTCTCGCTCTAAGCTTGATCTCATCTCATCTTTGTGAGACTTTCCTCACGCCAAATGATGTCAGATCTCATTGAGGTGTACTGTGCAGTTCGTACGTCTCACTCGCATCTAAAACTGCCCCTAAACCACCACCAACACCTCACCTCGAGCTATTAGCTGGCCCCCTATAGGCATATAAATAGTTGACTACTGTGAAGACCTTATGAAAGTCATCTCTCTCTCTCTCTCTCTCTCTCTCTCCACCGCTCTCACGACGCTCTTCTTTCTCGCTCTCCTCTCCCCTTCTCGCTCTCTCTCCCTTTTCTCTCTCTCTCTCCCCTTTTCTCTCTCTCTCTTGCTCTCTCTCTCTCATCTCCCTACTCTCTCTCTCATCTCTCTCTCTCTCTCCTCTCCCCTTCTCGCTCTCTCTCTCCCCTTGCCATTTATCTGGATAACTTTTATCCAGGTAAATGTCTTTTCAATATTGCCTTCTGGAGCTCTGCAAACCTGTTGGGAATCCACAAGAATCACGACTAGATCCTTTTGTTTTGTGTTTTTGACTTTGGCGCTTTGGAAAGCATGTAATAAATAACCTGAGACATGGGCAGACCTGATGGGCCATACATCTTTTTCTGCCATCTTGTTCCTGTGTTTCTATGAATCTGCATGGTAGTATTCAGCTTGTAAGGAAACGAAACTAAAATCTCAAAAAGCAAATAGTTTCCCTGGTATTTTATTCTGCCTTTTGTGTTTATATCATTTTGGTATTTTTCTCATTTGGTACCTGCATATGTGCACCATGCTTCCAACTTTGGTTGACGGTGCCCTAGATGGAATAACTTGCATTGAATGCCTCGATTCGCAGGGATGATCTGAGCAAGCCGTGCTGCTTCCTCCTAGTCTGGCAACTGTGTCCTAGATATGGGAGGCTGCCGAGTCCTGCGATATACAGAAACCGGCCAGGGAATGGTGCCATGGACACGCATACTGGAAAGAATGTTCCTTCAGTTTTGGGTGGAACTTCTTGTGTTCTATTTTTAATAAATAAAAAGGGTAAAGCTGGTTGTTTTTTTTCTTTGCGCATGATCTGTAACTTTTCCCTACTTCCTGCTTGCAGAGTAATGATTGCAGAATGCCACTGCTGCAGCAGGTGGCTGTGATGGCAGAATGGATTGCAGTAGGGTTCAATGCCAGGTTCTCCTGCTGCCACAGACTTTGGCTTTTACAGACGTTTGGCTCTCTGACTGTGACAACTCTTGGAAGGGGGAGACTATAGCCCTGCGGCATGGCAGGTCCCCTCGCTGGTGTTCCAGGATGTATTCTCTACGCTTGTGCATGCTATCATATTTATGCTGCTGTAAAATTTCCTGCAGTTCATTGAGGGTCCTATTTAAAGAATAAAACAGAGAAATATCCTTTTAACTTGCATTGACTGCTCATCTTTTTTTTCCTGTATGTTTATGGAGTGTGTGGAGGAGATATCGAGCAGCTGTTTTAACTATTTCTTTTCATTCTCTTTCCCCCAGGGAATATTGTGGAGCACTTTTACTGCCATTCCAAAACCAGCTTGAAATGTTTTAACCCACCTTTCATTGTTGTACTAAATTATTTAGGAGGTGCATGTGCCTAAAGCACTCAAGGGATTCCAGTTCTAATCATTTGTCCCATTGACTCTGTGGTGTTGGGTGGATCACTGTGTCTCTCGTCTCTCTTCACGTCTGCCTTTTGCAAGCTATACAGACGAGATATGGGAAATGTTCTGTTAGGCTACTTGGTCTAGAGGTCACTGCATATGAGTTTGACATTAGATATTTATTTATTTATTTAATGATTCTTATATAGCGGCATTCATGTAAAAACGTATCACGTCTGTTTACATTGTCCTTGTGGTTTGCATAGATATGCAGTATAAATCTGAGAACTTAAGAGGGGGTTTGAGGGGACTAGTACTTTTCACCTAAATTGTAGTATTTAGGCCAATATTTACAAAAATGTGACAAGTGTTAATGCATAATGTTCATGTACAGGCCCCATTAATTTCAGTAGGTCCTATTTACTAATCACACTTGTTAATGTGTGCAACACGTTACTAGTACCTTTTATAAATATGTCCCTAAGTGAATGAAAGGAGCAGCATGTTTGGGAGTGTATGTGTGGATGGGGGGTAGGGGGGGCAGCCATATGTCTGGACATACCATATACAGCCTACAACTCACTTGTTTGAATCTGTCCTAGAACAGTAATGCCCTAATTCACTTTCCCACTCAGGGCTGTTTAGTGGCTCATGAGAAATTGAGTTGGTGGCTTCTGCCCCTCGTCTGAATCATATACAAAGCAAATTCCAAGGGCATGAAAGCTGAGCTTGTGTCAGATCCAGTAGAACTGGTGTTAGTTGGCACCCTGGCTGGCAGTGGCTCAGGACAGGCACATACGATTCAATCAGAGTGGAAGCTTACCTCTTCTCTGCCTGTAGAAATGGACCACTCAGAATGGAGCCGAGCTACGAGCCAAAAACGTGTTCTTCTTCCCCCCCAGAGTTTAAAATTCAACACTTTTGGGCAAAAGCCCTGCAGTGTGTCTTGTAAAAATGAATGCAGGCACAATTTCTTTGTGGATTGCCAGTGCTTCCAGAAACTACGGGAAGTTAAAACCTTGGGGAAAAATGCGCTATTACGAAGTGGTGTGAGCTGACTGCTTTTTATTTTATCCTACTTTTGCTTGAATCTTAAAGGTAGACCTTAATCTCCTTAAACTCAAGAGTTTACTACTACACGGAAATTAACACTAAAACAGGCATCGCTGAGCATTACATTCACACCCATATTAGTTAATACAGGTGCAAAAGCTTATGTTATTGCTAAATTTTATGAGGTGGTAATGGGATACAAAAGTGTGCAAATTACCTCATCTTTTTCCTTGGGGAACTGCATGTTAAATAGTGTAATAAACTTTACCAACACCTCTAGAACTGTAATTTAATGCAAAAAGGGTAAAATGTGTATTCATTTGTGCACTCTGGCATGGTCTGCCTATCATGTTGTAAAACTTGCATTAACTTGCCAATATTTAACAGAGCTTAGTTCAGGGGTTGGCAGCTCCGGTCCTGTAGTACCACAAACAGATCTGGTTTTCAGAACATCCGCAATGAATATGCATGAGATATATTTGCACACATTAGAGGTGATGCAGTGCATGCAGACATGCCTCATGCATGTTCATTGTAGGTATTCTGCAAACCAGAGCTACTGTTGCACCCCAGGACCAGAGTTTTCTACCTCAGCTTAGTATTTAGATCACCTAAAATTGTAAGATCTTTGGAATGGGCATATTGCAAGCAGGCATATTTTCTATGCAGGGTTGTATGTGTTCTTTTTGTAAAACTGAAAAAGATGTTAGAGCAGTGGTTCTCAACAGGTGTGTCTGGACACACTAGTGTGTCATGAAGCCATGAATATGTGTCGCAGAGCCAGCAGAAGACTGATCTTTCCTCATCAGTCTGGGTAGGAGTTGGCTGACTTCTCTTTTATTGGATAATGACAGGAAACTGCTCTTGCTTTCTTCTCTTTCTGGCCAATGGGAGGTTGTTCCCTCCTCCTTCACCCAGATCAGAGCACAATATCACCAACTCCTGTCCATATGGGCCCGGCAGGACATTAACTTTATCTTCCTCTGCCAGGCCTGGCAATGAGGCTGCTGATGCTCTCTTCACCCCATTGGGCCTGGATGTGAAAGCAGGAACATAAGGGAGAAATGTGCAAACTTTATAGATCCGCTGGCTGCTACCTCTCCTCAGTGCTTCTTGCCCTCATCTGCTGCTGATAATGGAGGGAGACTCTGGATTGGACTGAAGTATTTTCTGCTGGTTGGGAGCCAAGAGGAGGGAGGAAATGTACTGGGCAGGAAGGCATGGGAAGATAGGAGTTTGAGTCTGCTGGGCAGGAAGGGATGGGGGAAAGGAGGTTGGGATTGCTGGGTAGGGAGGAGAGAGGGGTTGGAGATTGCTGGGTAGGGTAGGGAGGAGAGAGGGGTTGGAGATTGCTGGGTAGGGAGGAGAGAGGGGTTGGAGACTGCTGGACAGGGAAGAGAGATGGAAGTGGAGAGAGATGGAGGTGTGGGGCTGCTGGGTTGGGAGAGCAGGGAGTGGGGGATGCTGAGCAGGACGGGGTAGGAAAGAGGTGGCAGAGGTATTCTGGGAAGGGGAGAAAGTTGAGCATGGGGCAGAGGATGTGGGGGTGGGGGGTGTTGGGGAATGTTGGACAGGGATATGCACATATGAAAGGATGATCGAGTAGTTGGGAGATGTGAGCGGTGATGGCATGGAGGGGAGTGACGCGGTACAAAGGCCATACTATGTCAGTTTTGAGAATATGCATTTCTTCTCGCTTTGAACTTGCATAGTGTAGGAGGAAATATTTTCTGTTTCTAGTCTCCAGTTTTACACTGCTTGCAGAAGGTCTTGAGGTTTCCATTCCAGTTTTGTTTCCACCTTTGTAGTTTGCGGGCTTTTATTCTATACTTGATGAAGGCAGATCTGTCTGTGTGTATGTGACTGAGATGAGGTACTTTACTAGAGGTTTGCATCAGCCTTATTTGTTCTGTTTTCTCAATATGATATTGCACTGGTGGTGAACTGCTGCCTTTTCATGGGTAGGGCCAGTGCTGTTTCATTTCTTGGAGTTAGTGCTGCTGAGGTGTGGCAGGTTTGATAGATGTGTACAGAGTGGAGTGAGTTTGTAGTATTTTACAATGCACCTAGTAGTAGAGGGAGTTTGTGATGCTGTTAAGATGACACCAGAATCAGAATATCTTTTTTTGTATGGCGAGTTGTACAGGGAAATGTCTTAGTTCTGCTCTGCACTCATTATCAGGAAGTGGAGGACTCTTGTGGATGCAGAGCAGTTGCTTATATTTAGCCCCATGATGGTCCTGTGTTCAGTGTGTCATGCATGTGTCCTGATAGAAAAAAGGCTGAGAACCCCTGTGTTAGAGCATTACTGGGAGGTGTTCCTTGGATAATTAAATTGACAGTTAGTACCTTCATTAGGATTCCCCATTTTACATTCTGATTTATATCTCATTCCTGGGGAGATACATGGTGTTTCTGCAAGCTCCTCCTGTCTGTTTACACGGACCATTTGGAATATAAATAAATTGGTGGATGGGGGGTGGGGGTGGCACTACTGGGCTGATCCTTATCGGAAGCCTGTTCATGCATTACATTAAAGGTTGAAGACAACACTAATGGATTTAGGAATAGTGTTTTCTAAAAATAGGAGCTCTGGCAGTAATATCGTAGGTAAGAGCAGCAAAAGACCAGCTGGCCCAACTATTCCTGTCCAAACAATAGTAGTATAACAAAAAAAGCACATGTTTTATTCCAAGAAAGTATAAAAATATTTTAGGATTAAAAAATACTCAAACTCTGATATACTAAAATTGGAGCAATAGAGCTATGAAACTGGGAAGTTATTTTGCATATCCTAGCTAGTGCTTTAAATAGCTTGACAGCGTCTGCTGAGCTGTGTTTGGAGGGAGCCCTTGTGCTAATTTAACGTCCTGTCATGGGAGGCAGTCCAGGTGCATGGGTAATTTAATGGTGTCCGCATGTGTCTTGCAGCTGTTAAAGGAACCCACAGCTGTTCGTTTCCAGTTTGAACTTCTCAGAGGAGCCTGTATGGGGCAGGACAGCTTGTGGCTCCTGGGGTGTGTGGAATTCCAGCAGGTGTCGGGGCATTTCGCATAACCTCGCTTCCCTTCCCCCGGGGCTGGAAAAAGCAGGCGTGTCGTGACTGAGGAGATGGGCAGCCTTTAGGTATCACACACCAAACTGGGGCAGACAGTAGGGGAGAACTCAGAACTGTCAGGGTCTTTCCCTTGCTGCCTCAGTACAAAAAACTGGGGCACAGATGTTTATATGCTGGGTTCTGGGAGAGTGTGCAAATGCGCACACTAACTTAGAACGGCCCGATTCGTTCACTAGCGGCTAGCGAGCTGATGGGGCAGGCTGCAGCAGGACCAGAGAGCCCCACATGCATCACATCACCTGGGTACAGTCAAATGTAAGATATTGCCTATAAACAAAACTGCCCACTGTCCCAAGCAGCATGAATTTCACAGACATTGTGAGGTGAGGTGGTATTATCACAGATGGGGAGGGGTGGGGGGGCAATCATCTTGCAAAAGGAGTGATTTCTCATTCCTGGCACTTTCTGACCTGTGTGTTTCACGTGGCTTAACAGGGTCATTCTTCAAATCGCGATGGGCCATTACTGCGAGCGTTAGAGCCCTAACACACACAATAACTACCACATCGCGATTTGAAAGTTTAAATGAGGGAAAGGGGAGACGTTTGGGTGGGGTTTAGGAAAATGAGGGGCCGGAAGCGCTGCGGGCGATAATGTTTCGGACATTATCACCAGCAGTCGCACCGGAAATACCTACCCCTTTTCCATTGGCACCTCGGGGGCGATAGTGTGCAGCGAAAACGCACCGCCGCGATGCAGCCGCCTGCTCAATATCTCCCCCGCCCCTTTTTTTCCCCGCAGCTCATCATTCCGCTGTATTTATATGCAGTGCATTTATATTTATAGTAGAATGATGAATCTAGGCCTTAGTGAGCAGCTGATTAACGAAATATCGTACAACTGGTGGCACCTTCTTTTTTAATTGGACCAACGTAAGACTGTGCTGGATCATTCTTAACACTGGTCCAATAAAAGGTATTGCTAGCTGCCAAGTATCTGCTCCAGAATAAATAGGGTTACTGGAACTTTGTGTTTCTACAACTAAATGTCTGCCAGAGTAACATTAGGGAATGTAAATTTTTGCCTGAGTGCAGCCAGGTTAGCAAGAGTCGCAAATTACTTCACACTCGCTATCTCATATTTGGTTGAGATACGACCTTGCACACGCTCTCTGAACTAATCAGATGTTGCTCCATGTGAGGCAATGCAACTGTCATACACATGGTAGCTCCCCAGGAATTAGGGGAATTACAAGGGTGCTGTTTGATGAATGTAGAAAAAAAAAAATCTGGTACAATTATTGACTGGTTGAGAGTGGATGATATTCGTGCTTTCATTGTGTATTTTTAATTAGATGGGGAGTACGGCTTTCTTAAACATTTATAGCTCCAGGAATGTTTTCTGTGTTGCACATTTAAATTACGTGGGTGCGGTATCCTCCTTCAAAAGAGCTTACTCTTTCATCGTGCGCACAGAGAAGTTCAGTGATGGGTTACAGTTGCCCGCTGAGTGATGGATAAAGGGAATCAAAGTGGTGGGTTCACTGCTTGGTAACTGCTCGTTGTGTTGCACTGCCAGCCTTATTAAAGCAATATATGATTTATACTGGATGATACGCATTGCAGATGGATGAAACAAAAGTAGTAAATTGAGGATTTGGTATGTCGTGTAAAACGTCAATGCAAGAAATGTGTGATATTTTTTTTTGCCGTGTTTTTCACTTGTTTTTCCATATTAATTTGTGATACGTAATGTACACGCCGCAGTTGTATTTTGCAGTATGATTTCAAAGTAAAACTCAATTGCCAGACTCCAAATATATACCACACATAACAGAAGCCATGATTAATGCTGTAATAATATGGCATTAAGAGAGAAATAGCTCTGATTCAGGAGTGAAAAAACATGTCAAAAGATACCAGCCAGAATTTTAGGAGCCAGGGAAAAATTATTTTCCTTATTTACTTTTTATTCCCTCTACATTTTTTGTTTCATTGTTTTCTTTATTTTGGAGCTTGGGGGCTATTTTTCTTTTTTTCTCTTTTTTTTCTCCAGTCATTCTTTTTCTCTCCCATCCCTCCTATGTATGGTCCAGCAGCAGCAGCATCTCCCGGGCTGGTGCCGGCAGTGCTAAGCACCAAATATGAAATTTTAAGTGCCTAGTGGACCTGGTGCCTGGAATTTTTTTTTTTTTTTAGCCCAGCTCTGATAATCTACCTGCAGTATATTTTTGTCAGTATAGGCACTATTGCCTTGTAGGAATTTCTGTGATTTATATGACTCTGAGATGTTTTATATGAAATGTTCATTTACAGATTTCTTTTTTCCTTTGCCCTTTAGTTAATAGTGAGAAGAGGGTGCCAGTGATGCCAGGATCCCCTGTGGAAGTAAAAATACACTCCAGATCTTCACCGCCAGCCATGCCACCGCTGCCTCCTGTCAATCCAAGTGGGCCGCGGCCTGTCTCCTTCCCGCCTACAGCGCGTGAGGCTCTTTCTTCCTTATTATTTTGCAAATATTTTCTAACCAGTTAAGACCACCTTTGACAGTAGTTCCTGATCTCTTAAAACAACATTTCTTCTTTCCAATCCCAGAGTCAGCCTGGATAAAATGATCTCCCCTTTGGGTATGTAGGTATTTAAAAAAATATAGTGCTGTATACCCTTGGCAGATCTGCTACAGAAGTATGCCCAAGACTGTAAAATTGCTGTTTGACTTCACAGATGAATAAGTCATGGATAATTTTCCATTTGACCTCCTAGGTAGGCAGCCATAGAAGAATAGCTCCTTTATTAAATTACCATCACCACTACTCTACAGCCCCGGTGCTTAATCAGCCTCCCACTCCAAGACTGGATATTGAAATGAGCAGAATTAATCTGTGAGGTGTCATATGGTACATTCAAATTGGCATTTTTTTTGTAGAGGGGGAGTACAAGCTAAAATCTGGTAAAAGGTAGGTAGAAAGTTATGATCTAGTTAGACAAAGGAATGTGTGGCACAAAATGTTAATCACTGTTCAGTGCATTAATGTCCAATTTTATTTGGTGAAAGGCAACAGGAAGAACACTTAAGGCACGAATGCTTTTATTTGTTCAGAGTAGGCCCGACACGGCCGTGTTTCACACCAAGGCTGTGTCAGGGGGACCAGCAGGCATTCATGTCGTCTGCAAAGGAACAAATCACAAGTACTGAACAGTAGGCTAACACTAGGGCAGACAAACAAAATCAGAAATTTAATATAATGAGAGATCCATACCAAGCGTGGGAAGTGTAATATATGAAACCTAGAAGACCACAGTGAATGTGGTATTATGACCGTGGAATTCAAAACCTAGAAATAAAGAGTGATGTAATGTAGCTTTTACCTGGAGGACGGGAAGGGGGGGGGGGTTTCTTGTGTTTGCTTTGCTTTTTTTTTTTTAATAAGATTTTTGAACTATGGCCTCTTGAGAATTTTCCCTTTATTGAAGTTTTTTTTTTTTTTAGTTTCCTTGAGGTTGGTCCATATGTTTACCTGTTCTCACCTGCTTAGTTTTTTCCTGTGTTTCAGTTTTTTAATGTTATTTTAATATTTTCTAGCAATCTCCCCCCCCCCCCCTGTTCAGTTTTTACAATAGTTTCTCAAGGTTTTTTAGCATGTTCTTCCCTCTTCCCTCCCCCCACTTCCCTACGTTTCCTTCTCCTCTAATTTGTATGACTTTCTGTTCTTTGAATATTCGTGATTAGAGTATCACATCCTCCTAACTTCCCTTATTTTTTTTTTCACCCCATACCCCCCCCACCCTGTAAAAGCTGGTTTACATCTCTCATTTTATTAAGAAAAAAAAGTATGGCTTAATTCTTGGCCTAGCTGTTCCAAGCTCTACTATATCAGGTTACAATGGTCACCCCACTCTTCTTGTCTGTATTTGCTCAATAATGCCCTTCTGTAATATGCTTCTTGCTAGACAACACTTGGCAGGAACATTTTGGAAGCCCATAAGCTAAATGGGGCATTATCATACAGTAAATACCTGCTCAGAAGGGCATTATTGCTTTTATAAATTGCGTAATAGGAAAGCTGTACTGTGAAACCATTCTGCTTGTGCCAGGGTTGCTGTGGCGTAATAGTTCAGCCTTACAATACAGGAACAAGTGATCTGAACTTTTAGAGATGTAATTCCCAGCCTAGGCCTGTCACCTCCCCTAGTAAGTCAGATTTTCAGACTGACAATGAATACACATGAGAAGCTTGCAAATACAGTGTCTCCAATATATGCCTTTCTCCTAGGACAAGCAGGATAGTAGTCCTCGCTATGGGTGACATCATCAGATGGAGCCCGGCATGGGAAACCTTTGTCAAAGTTTCTAGAAACTTTGACTGGCACAAAGACTGGTCAAGAGTGCCACCAAGGAGGGAGTACTTCGTTCTCTGAACTTGACCATTCAGGTGCTGTAGTCTCTTGGGTTTATCAACTACCCGAAGTCTCATCTCAGCCCGTCGCCTCAATTGAGTTTCATCGGTGCCCAGCTGGACACGTCTCAAGCCAGAACGTTTCTGCGATTGGGTACTTGCTCTATGATCTCTTGAGTGCCTCTTCCGTTGAAGCCGGCAGGTGTTGTCCACCTCTTGCTTCATCTGTTGAGCCACATGACTGCATCTGTCCATGTGACCCCCATGGGCTTGCTTGCACATGTGCATGGCACAGTGGATACTGCAGTCACAGTGGCATCGAGCCACCAGGTGCTCTATGTGAACATCTGCATCGTGCCACCTCTCCAGGTCTCCCTGTCCTGTTTGGAAAGTCTTGCCAATCTGGAGCAGGGGATTCCTTTTCAGGCTCCCCGACACAGGTTGTACTTACCACAGATGCATCCAACCTAGTTTGAGGGCGCATGTGGACAGTCTGCATACACAAAGGCTGTCGTTGGCTCAGGGCCAGATCAACTTCCTGGCGCTGCGGGCGATCTGCTACACTCTCATGGCATTTCGGGATTGCTTGTCTAGCAAAACCGTCTTGATTCAGGCAGACAATCAGGTCGCGATGTGGTACATCAACAAACAGGGAGGCAGTGAGTCATTCCTCCTGTGTTAGGAGGTGGTGCAGATCTGGTCCTGGGTTCAGTCCCAGGGCATCCTCTTATGAGCCATGTACCTAGCCAGGACAGAGAATGTGGTGATAGACTGCCTGAGTCGAGTGTTCTGGCCCCACGAGTGGTCCCTGAATTCAGCAGTGGCAGATCACATCTTCTGCCTATGAGGGAACCTGGACATGGACCTCTTTGCCTCCCCTTGCAACAGCAGAGTAAGTCAATTCTGCTCTCTGTTCAGGGGAAATGGAAAGCCAGCCTCTAATGCCTTTGCCCGCCATTGGGGTGAGGGCCTTCTGTATGCATATCCTGCACTTCCACTGGTGATGAAAAACTCTCTTGAAGTTCTAGCAAGACAAGGGGACCATGATTCTCATTGCTCCCCATTGACCGAGGCAGGTCTGGTTCCCACTCCTGAGGGATCTCTCCATCAGAGAGCCAATTGGTCTGGGGACCTCCCCCAACCTGATCACCCAGGATCAGGGAAGGCTGCGCCATCCCAACCTCAAGGTGTTGTCTCTGATGGCCTGGATGTTGAAATGCTAGTTCTGCAGCCCCTTGACCTCTCTGACATGTCTCTGGTCCTGGTAGCTTCCAGAAAACCTTTCACCAGGAAGTTGTATAGCCTGAAGTGGAATCTGTTTTCCATCTGGTGTGAGGGTCATGGCTTGGATCCGTTCACCTGCTCCACTCTGAAGTTGCTGGACTATTTGTGGCATCTTTCAGAGGCTGATTTGAAGACCAGCTTGGTCAGAGTACCCCTGAGCGCTATCGGTGCTTACTACCAAGGTGTCAGCGGTATGCCCATCTCTCTCCAGCCCATAGTTGGGTGGTATATGCGGGGATTACTTCAGCTGAAGCCTGTCTTGGGATCTCAATGTGGTGCTGGCTCGGTTCATGCGTGATCCTTTCGAGCCTACATGCCCCTGCGACCTGAAGTACCTGACCTGGAGGGTCCTTTTCCTGGTTGCGGTTAATTCGGTGCACAGAGTCAGTGAGCTTCAGGCGTTGGTGACCTATCCGCCCTACACAAAATTATTTTATGATACGGTGATCCTTCATACCCACCTTAGGTTCCTGCCTAAGGTGGTGGCTGATTTTCATCCCAACCAGTTGATCACTCTGCCTGCCATTTTTCCTAGACCTCATTTGAACCAGGGCAAACAGGATCTGCCCAGTTTGGACTGCAAGAGGGCATTAGCTTTCTATCTTGACCGCACAACAGGCCACAGGCAGTCCATGCAGCTCTTCATATCTTTCAATAAGAATAGATTGGGGGTTGTGTTGGCCAAGCAAACTCTGCCAAACTGGCTGGTGGATTGTATTTCCTTCTGCTATGCGCAGTGGGCCTTCAGCTTGGAGGCCGGGTCAAGGCTCACTCCGTGAGAGCCATGGCGCCTTCGGTAGCCCACTTGCGAGCAGTTCCTGTAGCAGACATCTGCAAGGCTGTGACGTGGATTTCCCTCCATATGTTTGCTCCCCACTACTGTTTGGACAAGGATGGCTGACATGACAGTAGCTTCGGCCAATCTGTCCTTCGGAATCTCTTTCAACTGTAAACCCAACTCTCCCAGCCTAGGACCCTTTTTTTCGGGTTCAGGCTGTCTCTCTCTGTTACCAACAGCACCAGTGTTGTGCCCATTGGCACCTGGTTTAGGTGTCTGTTGGTCACCTTTGTTGCCGGGATCAGCCTGTAGCTAGGGATTCACCCATAAGTGAGAACTACAATCCTGCTTATCCTAGGAGAAAGCAGAGTTGCTTACCTGTAACAGGTGTTCTCCTAGGACAGCAGGATATTAGTCCTCAGGAAACCCACCCGCCACCCCACGGAGTTGGGTTTCTCCTTCATTTGTTTTATTTTTTCGTAATTCTATTTTAGGAGACTGACTAGGGACCCCTCATGGAGGCATGGATAGTGGCATGCTTTCCGTGCCAGGCTCCATATGATGTCACTCATATATGAGGACTAACATCCTGCTGTCCTAGGAGAACACATGTTACAGGTAAGCATCTCTTCTATATCTCATCCGTATTCATTGTGGATAACTAGCAAAACAAGGGCTGTTCTGAGAGCCTTCAGGACTGAGTTGGGAAAAGTTTTTCCAACCCAGTTTTCAGGAACACTCTAGCCATTTTGATTTTAAGGTATGCATAATGAATAGACATGAGATATATTTGTACATATTAGAGTTTCAGTGCATGCAAATATCTGGCTTATACATATTCATTGTGGATATCCCAAATATCAGACTGGGAAAGGGCAGAGTTTGAGAATTATTCCTTCTAGGATCCAGTTGCATACTTCAAGAGTAATTTTCTTTTTTTTTTTAACATCGCTGGTAACTTATGCAACTGCTACTGTGTAAATTACACCAATTTTCAACATGAACTTATGCACATAAATTCACTTTGAAAATTATCCGAATTAACGTACACACACTGACCTGCACAAAGTTATATCTGATCTTTGCAGAGTGCATCTTGTGTGTGCTGATTTACATGCATACTTTTTAAAATTAACTATGTGTGTGTGTGTGTGTGTGTAAATCCAAACTCTGGGCCTTCTCTCCCCTCCCCTCATGCCTCTTTTTATGCACACAAGTGTGGGCAAACCCCAGGCAATTTTATAACAAGCCATTTGCACACATAAACGTGTATTTTCTGTGCGTAAATAACTGTAAATTACCCCCTTAATGTACAATGATGATTATTCTCTGAGACAAGCTGCGGTATGACATCCACGTTGGTTTATTCTCTGTTGTTGCTTCTCCAATGCTCCCATCTATCGCAGTGTCCAATGGGATGAATCATTCTCCTCCCACTTTGAACGGTGCCCCGTCCCCACCTCAGAGGTTCAGCAATGGGCCTTCTTCCTCCTCCTCCTCCTCGCTCACCAATCAGCAACTACCGGCCACCTGCGGGGCTCGACAGCTCAGCAAGCTGAAGCGCTTCCTCACCACACTGCAGCAGTTCGGCAACGACATCTCCCCGGAGATTGGCGAGAAGGTCCGGACCCTGGTTCTTGCATTGGTGGTAAGAAAACACGTGCAGAAGATGCTGGGGAGAGACTTAGAAAGTAATCCCTTCAAATCCTTTTGGCGTCTTTCGCAGCCGCCAGAGTTTGCATGCTGGAAGAAACTTGGCAGTTTCCAGATGTTTTCTGCAGAAAAGTCTGCCTAGTGCTTAAGATATATTCATCAAGAAAGTCTAAACCTTTTATTGTTTTTCTTTTTTGGGGTTTATTCTTCATCTGGTTTCAATAAACTCTCGCTTCACCGTGGTCTTTTCCTGCTGGCTTGATGAATCTTATAACATCAACTTTGGAAATGCCTATTTTTAATAGGGAGTTAGAAAGTGGCACTTTGCTTCTCTGCCAGTTAGCTTGAGAGATCCTGAAGTTTCTAGCAGAATTTCTTTTTAGTGCCTGTCTCGCTAACCCAGGGCTCAGTACCCAGTATGTAGCTGGGCAGGGAGGAGGGAGCATGTCCTGTGTGCTTTAAGAACCTCCCCCAGCCCAGCCACACTGGTGGCAGTGGGGCCTGCAAAGCCAGCAGCCCATATCTTTAGCTAGCCACAGAAATGGTGCACAGAAAATTTTTTTTAAATTAAATCCTTCAAGTTAAAAAGTATTTTGTTCAAAAAAAATTAGACTTGTAGATTTTTTTTTTTTTTTGCTCCAATCTTAAATCTGAACTATGGAGTGTTTCTTCTGTTCCTTTTTTCTTTATTTCAGCTGAACTAGTCACTCCTTCCATTCTTCTTCTTCTTCTCTTCTGCTCAGCTGTCCCCCACCCCGGGTACTTTCTCCCTCTTGTTACTGCCTCTCCAACACTTTATCCTCTACTGCCTGCCTCTGTCCGGCTACTGGAGACAGCAAAGCATGCAGGTGAAAGAGAGAGGTGTTGTAGCAGGCAGGGGAAGGGCCACTAGTGCACAGCCATGTTGCTCACTTTGCAATCGCTGCCGCTGCTTCTTGGCTGGCGTGGCTTAGACTCCCCACCAGTCCCCCCAGCCAAGTTGATTCAATGCCACTTACTTTTTGGCTGGAGAGGCTTGGGCTCCCCACCAGCTCCTCTGCTCAGTGCCACCGACCCCTTTTCTTTGGCTGACAGGGTTTGGGCTCCCCGCCAGCCATACTTCTTTTTTTTTTTTTTTTTCTTTTCTCTGCCTGCCCACTCCTCCGGTCCGAGCAGCCACCACTGCTCTGCAAAAAACCCACCACGAAGCGCTGCCAGTGCAGACTGGTAGTCGAAAAACGCTGATAGGCAGGGGATGAAGGAAATGAGGGAGTGGGATAATGCAGCAAGTCAGTGACATGAAATTGAAGTGGAGAGATTTTAACTGAAGAATGAAAGTCTTATGGGCGGAACAAGCAAAATCCCAAAAGAAACTTTAATTGCAGGTGAAAGGATGGAAGAGAGAGTGATGCTGGTGTGTGATAAGCTGACACACAGGCTGATACAGTACAGTGCGCTCCGGCGTTTGGACACGCGTTTTCAACGCGCTAGCTTTACCCCTTATTCAGTAAGGGGTAATAGCGCGTCGAAAACGCGCGTCCAACCCCTCCCGAAACTAATAGCGCCCGCAACATGCAAATGCATGTTGATGGCCCTATTTTATTCCCGCACGATTCAGTAAGTAAAATGTGCAGCCAAGCCGCACATTTTACTTTCAGAAATTAGCGCCTACCCAAAGGTAGGCGTTAATTTCTGCCGGCATCGGGAAAGTGCACAGAAAAGCAGTAAAAACTGCTTTTCTGTGCACCCTCCGACTTAATATCATGGTGATATTAAGTCGGAGGTCCCAAAAGTTAAAAATAATCAAAAATTTAAAAAAAAAAAATTTAAATCGGCCCACGGCTCGTGGGTGGAAAACCGGACGCTCAATTTTGCCGGCGTCCGGTTTCCGAACCCATGGCTGTCAACGGGTTTGAGAACCGACGTCGGCAAAATTGAGTGTCGGCTGTCAAACTCGCTGACACCTGCCGCTTCTGTCCAAAAAGAGGTGCTAGGGACACGCTAGTGTCCCTAGCGCCTCTTTTTACCGTGGACCCTAATTTGAATAATTTGTTTTTCTGAATCACGTGCACAGGAGAGTGGCCTGTGATTTTTACTGTATCGGCCTGACAGAGAGAAATACTAGCGAGGCAGTCCAGTGTATGCACTGTGATAACTGGATCAGAAGCAGAAACAGAGTCTCATTAGAAGGGTTGCTGGCATGGAATAGCAGTGAGTCCTGGAAAGTGTGTTGCATATATGTTTTTGTTCTGCCGTATTCCACGAAGTTCAGGGACTAGAATTTAGAGTTTTCAGACGCTAGCTCTGGGATCTGAGGGGTTGCTGTCTTATGCTTTGACCAGTGTTTCTCAACCTTTTGCATGAGAGGGACCAGCTAGCTACCATTCTTAAATTACATGGACCGGTTTCAGTGCTGCTGTGTGGGAGAGAAGTTCCCAGAAAATTAAAGGGTGGCTGGAGGGGAATGAGGGGGAGGGGCAGCAAGGATAAAATCCCCCCTCCCCCCCCCCCCCCCCCCGATGTTTAGTATCCTGGTTCAGTCCCACAGCAGGTCTGTGTCATTTTAAGAAGGTAACTAACCAGTGTAAGAAATTTGTTTTCTATGTAAACGTAATTCTTATTTTTGAAAAAAAGCCCTCAGCCTTTTTCCCTCTCCCAGCTAGCCAACAGTATTGTCCTCAGAAAAGAAAAGAAAGTCCATCCCCCTTTCCCTTCCAGTCAGCCACCAACTGCATCTGAATGCTAAGAAGCTGGTGTGAGACCTAGTCAGCATCTGCTCTGCTCTCAGACCCCACAAAAACCCCCATCTCTACCTGATGTCTGTAAAGGAGGTGGGGGCCTAAGAAGAGAGCTCACCTTGACTCACACTCATGCTCGCTCATTAACATTCAGCTGCAGCAGAGATGGGGACCTTAGGTTGCTTCCAACTAGGTGAAAAAAAAAGATCCGCAGGGCA
Organism: Rhinatrema bivittatum; assembly: GCF_901001135.1. Classification (NCBI taxonomy): domain Eukaryota; kingdom Metazoa; phylum Chordata; class Amphibia; order Gymnophiona; family Rhinatrematidae; genus Rhinatrema; species Rhinatrema bivittatum. The sequence goes on along the minus strand of NC_042622.1, from coordinate 65,924,815 downwards.
TAGCATGGGTGGAGAGTTAGGAAAGGTCGCTGCAGGCTGTGTGCAGCTGTAGGGCAGTTCTTGCTTCCTCCTCCTTGTCTTGCAATTACCACCACTCCACAGATCAGAAATGTTGCAGGGGATCAGTATTTGAGAAACCCTGGCTTAGACATGGGTAAATGGGCAAACGCTAAATCTTTTTAATGTAAACAAACACAGTGGACTCAGATTTTGAGGTTTGTATTCTGATGGAGCTGTACAACTTCATTTCACATTTATTTTACAGAATTCGACTGTGACCATTGAAGAATTTCACTGTAAGCTGCAAGAGGCCACAAACTTTCCTCTGCGTCCATTCGTCATCCCATTCCTGAAGGTAGGCGAGAATTCCACAGCTGTGTGCTTATCCTAGGAATGTAAGAGCATCTGCTGGGGCAGAGGTTGTGTGAGAGCAGGACCCGAGAATGAATGAAAATATATTATGAAACCTAGCCGCTCAAATGTCTTGCCTTCTCCATCAACAAGCAGGAGTGAATTAGCCATGATACTTGGTTGACATCATCTGATGGCACCAAACAAACCTATCTCTCTGAGCTCATTAGAATTTTTACTCTACTGAGCATGTGTGGGAGTTCAAGTGTGCTCTGCCTCATGAGCACATTTGAACTCCCACACATGCTTGTCCAAGTTTCTGCACGGACATGTACCCTCTCTCTCTTTTCTACCTTTTGGCATTGGTTTCTCTTGCTATTGTTTTTGATCACTGCTCAGGCAGCCTTCAATCAGCACTCTGTGCTACTAAAAAAAAAAAAAAGTGTATGCATGATGAATATTTTTGTTTTGTTTCCTTTAGGATCCAAGAAGACCATGGTCAGTGACTAAGGGCTCTTTTCCCAGAGTGGGGCTTCCTTGATCCCTTCCATGCTGAGTCAAACAGGAACTCCTCAAGCAGGGCTCCCCCTCCCTACGGTATCAGATTCTGGGTCTGTTATAGCTTCATGATTAAGCAGTGTACAAAAGTGCCCGGCCTTTTTGGGGCTTGTGGCATCAAAGAGTTCTTGCACCTTCGATACAGGCATTGCATAGATATTTAATCTTCAATTTGGATCCGTTTCACTCAAACCAGACCATCTCAAGTTGGAGACTATGGCAAGGGGTTCTATTCCCACTATTTTCCTTATCTCCAAGAACTATGGGGTATTGGAACTTATCCTGGATTTGCAAAGGCTGAACAAAAGCCTATTTAGAGGAAATTCAAAACTCTCCATACAATCCTGTCCTTCATCCATGAGGGAGGCTGGATATGCGCCCTGGTTCTGAAAGAGGTGTATGCTCGCATACCCATTCAATTACCTCATGAGAAATACCTTGGATTCCTGGTGGATTCTTTTCACTTCTAATTCAAGATTCTCTCTTTGGGGCTCTCAGCAGCCCCAAGAGTCTTTAGAAAATGCCTAGCAATTAGAATTTTATATTCTGCTTTTCGGCACTTCAAAGTGTACATCAAAGCGGATCACATTCAGGTACTATAGGTATTTCCCTATCCCCACGGGCTTACAGTCTGATTTTGTACCTGAGGCAACAGAGGGTAAAGTGACTTGCGCAATGTCACAAGGAGCAACAGTGGGATTTGAACCCTGGTTTCCCTGGGTAATAGCCCACTGCTCTAACCAATAGGCTATTCCTCCATTCCAGTATCGTGGAGCTTCTCGGAGAATCAAGTTTATCAGGGCATGGATAGCCTCATCAGTAGAGAAAGTATTCCATCCATCAGATTGGGTGTTTGGTCCTTGAGCACTGGTTCAGAACTTTCTGGAGTTGGGCAAAGTACCAGGTTGAGCAATCCTTGTTGTCCTCTGAAACATGGCGGCAGCAATGTATGTGGTCCCCAAGACACAGCTCAATATGAAAGTTCTCCATTGAGAGAGCTCAGATATGTATCTAGCATTATCAATCTTCATTACACATTTGCAAGGAAACTGTACAGTTATCTGAACACCCAACTGTTATGCACGAGGACATGAAGCCAGGGATTTTTTACAGCATTGCTGTGTTGCTCTAGAAATATCCGGATAGATCCAGACCTTTTGGCCCAGATACAAGGATTCTCTATTTAGTAGGAATATTCTAAGGACATTATCCCGATCAGAAGAAAAACAAAGTTGACCAAGAGAGTTCCCCTGTTTTCAATCTGAGCTTCAGCAGATGTTTCTAGAAAGTCAGAAAGATTTACAGATGGTGGAGGATTTGCAGATGATGGAACAAAAGGAGCAGAGGCAAGGGGTTCGCCGTCTTGCTTATTATTTAAAAGAAAATAAATCTTTGAGATAGGTGGTATCATATCCAATGAAAGATATAATATCTCTTGCAAGTAATTTCTAAATTGTTCCCTAGGAGAAATGAATTTACATTTTGGAAAGTTTCACACTCAGGTTTAAATACCTGGTTGAATTTTCCAGATTTTCCACTCTTTTAGAAATAGCAAATTCCCCCTGGATTAGATCACTCTGAGAAGATTGAATTTGGGACAGTTTAGAGTCCAGTTCTTCTAACTTAGATGTATGTGTTATAACCATGAGGTTTAAGGAATTAAATTGATTTTGAGAATCCTTCAAAGCTGTTGTGAGAGATACAATAGAGCTTTCTAGCATTGATATGGCATTCCAAAGAGAGTCCAAAATCACGACAGAGGGTTTAGAGGAAAAAGTTACCAATGAGGTTTGTTTGAGGATTTCCATTGTGGCACTGGGAAGCTTCCAAAATCTCTCTCCCTTCTAGGGTGGGCATCATTGCGGGAGAGCCAATATGCTCCACCTCTGGGCTTGGTGGTGTTCCTACCATCAGTGGTGTAGATGTCTGCACACCATCGCTGGAGGCACAGAACGCTAAATTAACTGGGAGACCCGCCTCAATGGCGGCCGCTACTGCAGATGCCTTCCGTCCCGGCGGCACACCCGGTCTCTCAGCTGCGTCGTGTAGGTGGAGAGGGAGTCGCCGGAGCTCCAGGGCTAAGTGATATTTCATCAAATAGCGTAGGAGTTTGCTCTACTCCAACGCTTACAGTGGATCCAACATCCGGAGCTAAAGAATCTGTAGTGGAGCAAAAGCCCTCTATACTCGTCTGTATCAAGGTTGGTTGGAGGGGAGCCGAGGCTGCCACCCACAACCGGCCTTTCCTCTTGTTATGCGGCTTAATCAAAAAAGAAATTAGCAAGAAGACGAGGTATCTCCGGAGCTTAAGCCAGCGCGCCCACCCCTCACAGCACCATCTTGATTCTCTGCCTTTCCCCCTCTTCTGTTGCTGTTTGGTATGGTACATGATGTACTTAAAGACCAGGCATTTCTTATACTTATTACTCCAGCTTGGCCCAGACAATTGTTCTCTTGCCTTGTCAAGTTGTCAGTCTGACCATCAATACCCCCTGGGATCTGATCTGGCTCTAACTCAAGACGGGTTGTCTGTCATCTGATCCTTCCCTCCCTCAGCTTGATGGCATGGCTGTTGAGCACTTCACAGTGTTTCCATTGTCATTGTTGAGGAGGTTAAGTATATTGTGTTTTCATTCATGAAGCCATCTATTAGAAGAATGTACAACTTTAAATGGAAATGTTTTTCTTATTTTTGTGTCCATTAGGCTCCCTGAAACCATTTGTCTGTACTCCAGAAATCTGTGTCAGTACTTGTTCTCCCTCTCCTCCTCGGGTCTCAGTATATCATCAGTCAAGATGCATCTTAGTGCCATTGTTGCTTATTGCCCTCAGATGAATGGAAATCCAATCTCCATTCATCCTCAGGTATCAAAATTCATGAAAGGCTTGTGACATACGAAGCCTCTCAACATAGTCTTAGCAGAAGTGATTAAACCTCCCTATGAGCCATTGGAATAGGCTACCTTGAAGTTTCTCATATGAAAAGTGGTATTCCTAGTCTCCTTCGTTTCAGCTAGAATCCTAAGTGAGCTATGAGCATTGGTTTCTTACTTTCCATTCTTAATTTTCCACAATAGGGTAGTGCTCTGCATTTATCCTAAGTTTCTTCCTAAAGTGGTTTCTGTGTTGCATGTGATTCAAGCCATTGTTCTGCCCAGGTTCTTTCAAAGATGATATGTGCATAAAGGGCAGAAAGCCCTGCGTTCGCTGGTTTGAGAAAGGAGCCTTAGCCTATTATCTGAAGAGAACTCAACCACATTGTGCTCCACAGCTTTTCATCTTCTACAATCCCAACAGATTAGACATGGCTTTTGCCAGACACACATTGTCTAACTGGCTGCATGCTGTGGCAGACTTTCAGATCACAGACTCTGTCAAGGCTCATCAAGTAATAGACATGGCTATTAGGGATGTGCATTTGTTTGATTTGTTTCAGCAGTGGGCACAGCGTGTTTGTACGTGCACACCATTTATTTCTGCGTGCCCACTATCCGCTCATCAGATATTCGCATACCGCCAAAACAAATGGAGCAACAAATGCACATACCTAATGGCTACCTGAGTGACTCACCTAAGAGCTGTCTGTATCAAAGGCATTTGCAAAGCTACAGCTTGGTCATCAGTTCATGCTTTCACATCCCACTACTCTCTGGACAATCTCTCCAGAAATGGCACTAACTTTGGGCAAGCAGTTTTGGGGAGCCTGTTCACCCAGTAATCCACGCTCCACAGGGGGTCCGGGTTGCATATTCAGTAAGTCCTCCACCATGCCTCCTTCAGTTTGGGACTCCCCACGTAGTATGGCTAATTCAGCCCTGTTTGTCGATGAAGAAAGCAAGTTTGCTTCCCATAGACTTGGTTCTCTGTAGACAGCAGAATGAATTAGCCATGCTTAATACCCACTTAACCCTCTGGAGAGTCAACTGCCTCACTAAAGATGAGCTCTACAATCCACTGAAGGGCTCATGAGACAGTGCATGGGCAAAAACTCTTGTACATACTCAGTAGAGTAAAATCTCTAATGAGCCTGGAGAGCTGGGTTCATTTGAGAATGTCGGATGATGTTATCCTTGTGTCATGACTAATTCATCCTGCTGTCTGTGCTGTTCATGGAAAGCAAACTAGCTTTATTCAGCATTGTTTTACTTTCAGAAACATAAGTTATGCGGTGAAAAAATCTGCAGTATCCCTTCTATGTTCATTAATGCTCTCCCAACAGATATTCACTAATGGAGTAACCCCTCGTATGTCCATACACATGGTATGGCCATTGGAAGCAAAGATTGTTATACTCCGGGAAAACTGTACTATATCTGTTATAATATTATAGGAAGCCTTTGTCTGTCGTGTATGTGTTCTGAGTGTCTAGATCAGCCTCTGTTCTTGCTGCATTCAGTGTAGTGTCCTGTGTAGTCTGCCTGTTGTGAAGTGTGACCTGTATATATGACTGACTGAGGGACATGCCTTGCTTATCGATCCACTCTTTGTGGGCGTGTCAGACATTCTAGTGGGATGCCTGATTGGATTCTTTCTTGGGTAGTGGTCTTTAAAATCTATTGATTTGGTTTTTAATATGTTGGATATAATTAAAATAGATTTCAAAGGTTGTAATTATTTGAAGTATATGTAGTACAATTAGCGACTTATTCTTGTTCAATGATTTTAACTATATGTTTGTTGCAAAATGGTCTAGTTGCTGCTGTGTCAACAACCCACCCCCTCCCAACCCACCCCCTCAAAATAAACTAATAACACTACTTCCTATTGTGAAGTGCACTATGTAATCCATTTTTTTGTCTGAATTGCTTCAGCATTAAGTGCTATATTTAAGATCCGAGGTAATTCAAATGTTTTATAATAACAATAACAATAATCATCTCCCTGACTTCTCATGTATTCTAACACTCATTTAAAAGTTGAATAGGAAATGGAATTAAGTGCAGAGAGGAGGGGAAAGTAGGCAGGTGAAAATGCATGTAGAATGTGCAAGGCCTGTATTTTTATTCTTTTACATCCCGTGTTTCTTTTACATTTGTTTAGTTTTAAGTATGCAGCTCCATACACTTTTAAAAATAACAATTCATCTATTAGCCAAAAAAAAAAAAAATTGGTTGGCAGAGATGATGGCTTTTTAAGCTTTGCAGCAGAGCTTGTACCAATTTATCCGCACGCTGGGACAGGTGCTTGATCTTAGATAGACTCCGTGTTATAGGTAAAAGGCTCTTCTCTCACTCCCACCTATGTCTCCTTTTAAGGGAGGTCACATCCCTCAACCCTCAATCAAAGTACTTTTGTTAAAAGTAAAAATTGCACCTCCTTGTTGATTTTAAGTAGCAAAAGCAATAACTGTTCTCAGCCAGCTAAATTACTCACTCCAGACCTCCCCCTGTTTGCAGGACCTAGGTCCTTCAATACTGTACACAGGCCAGCAATCAAGGAATGCTAAGTGTCTTAAGTGTTTCTCTGCAGCTGAGCCTTTATTTCCTTAGTGGGGTTGGCCAACCCATCAAGGGCAATCAGTACAACAACAGCACTTTTCATTTCTTTTCTCCAACATTGCATTTTGCGTGGATTTTGAAATGCATAAGAATAGTGTTTGGTTTGTGCGAAACCTCTTTTGACTGACTTGGTACAGTATTCTGATGAGCCTTGGAAACGTCTGGGATAAGGGGTCCTTACTTTCTGATTGGATGAACAGGGACTGGTTCAGATTCCAAATTTCAGGTGATTCACCATTCTCTAATTTTTCTATGGATTTCCAAGTTGGCTGGAACCAGACTTTTTTTTTTTTTTTTGAAGGGGGGGGACGGGACTGCTTCATATTTGTCAGGCTGTTTGAAGATATGTGTTTTTGTTTTGTTTTAAATTACTTGTGCTTGGTAGACGATGACTCTCTTGGAATTGCAGCCCAAGCCAGAACGTGCTCCAAATTTGGGCTATGTTGCCATGGGGCCTGCCTTCTTGGTCAGTTTTGATGCCTGATCTCCCTTTCATCCAGCCCCAGCCATTTCATTAAACAGTCCTCCGGTCATAAGGTGCAGACCAAAATATGGTGCCAAGTACGCTCCTGCATCAGCTGGGGAGGTGTTTCTGAAGGAGGACTTGGGAATCCTCTTCCCCTGCATCTTTTGGGGCTGGGAACACTTCCTCCACAGCGTGTGTACACCTTGCTGGGTTTGGAAATGAAATCTGGGCCTCTTGGATGGCGGTATGTAGCAGTGCCTCTGAGTCCTCAGACTGGCCCTAGTTCAGGTGGTACATTTACTCTGCAGCTTGCTTCTGCTCCATTGTAAAACAGATCAATAGGACCATTTTCAAACTGTCCACTTTGGAACAAAGTCTGCAGGTGCTTTTTTTTTTAACCTAGGAACTTTGCACCAACTTCCAGAAAAAAAAAAGTACGCGTGTACTTCAGTGTTGAAATTTGCCGCAGTTACAAAGTTTCTCCTGCTTTCAGTGTGAGTAGATGGGGTTTTTTTTTAAACAGATAAAAAAAATTTGCACATAGACTAGAAAATTCTGAAAACTCATGTTTTCAGATCTCACAGAAAAATGCCCCCAGAAATACCTCAGATAAATGCAAGTAAAAGTACACGCGTTGTGGAACACCATGCCGTCTCCTGGCCGTACTGAAGGAGCCAATTTACTTGCACAAATTGATATTTATTCACATAAATGGTTTGGGAAAAGTGCCCCTCCCCTCCCCCATATAAAATCTCTTTAGCTTCACTTGAATTGGAAAGGTCAGATTCCATGTTGGGAGGTTCATAATAGCAACAACACCCTCCTTATTGGTGGTTCTCACTCGAAAGCTGTTTCTGCAGAATGCAGAGAGCTGTGGATGTCATCTGATAGGATCGTCTGAGTCTAACCAGCTCTGCTTTGGAAAGGATCATCTGAAATCTTACTTGTACTGTGTGTGCTGTGCAATGTTAAGTCGGTGATCTGTGAGCAGAAAACCAACTGAATGCTGCAGTTAGTCTGTCTTCTTTGTGTAAGTGACTTTTTTCTGGATGCCGCCTTTAATGCTTTCCTAGTGGGTGACTGGCAGCGTTTGCATACCTTCTCATGGGGACCAAAACTGAAGTGAGGCATTTCTTTCACACCAGGGGAATATAGGAGAATACTCTTGAATGTTAGTGAGGTATTGTAAAAATTATTTTTTTTTAAATTGTTCTCATGCACTTTCTTCTGATATAAAAATCACAAGGAAAAATACTGATGTAATTTTTTGCTTTCAGAAGTTGAGTAAGGCCACTATTCTAATAAAAAACAGAGCCTTGTTACAAGAGAGAACACATAAACAAATATTTTCTTTTCCCATTTTGTAATTTTTTTTTGGGGGGGGGAGGGGGGGATCTGTATGCTTATTTATGGTATTCTGGTTTTGTGGTGTACAGAAATAACCAGTTATTGCTTCCGTTGTAGGAGATCCCAGTATGCCTTGTGTCCCTGCAGAAACAATGGTACCCTTATAGTCTGGTTTCTTTAGACGCAAGTGTGGGGACTGACAAACTATAGCTGGGAGCAGTGAGCAGTGAATGAAGTATCCATATGAATGTCTGCTTTTTGCAAATACTCCATTTGCTTTCCCAGTTCTTACTGTTGTAGGTATATAATAGGCCTCTGAGCACAATGGCATTCGAAGGCTCACATGAGGTATGCCAGGAACTTCAACAAACGGATCCCATTGGCTATTACTGTAGACTGAAGTGTGTAAATAACATTACAGCTAAAAAAAATAAAAACCAGGAAGAAATTCTACCAGGGTATCACACCAGTAAAGCGATTTTTAAATGCTGCTTATGGAGGTTCTAAAAATAAGAAAAAAATGTGCTGAGAATTGTAGGTATTGGGGTTGCAGTAACATGTTGTGTTTCAGGCCAACCTGCCGTTGCTGCAGAGAGAACTGCTCCACTGTGCTCGAGCTGCCAAGCAAACCCCATCACAGTATCTGGCACAACATGAACACCTGCTGCTGAATGCCACCACTGCTTCGCCAGCAGACTCCTCTGAGCTGTTGATGGAGGTGAACGGCAACGGAAAGCGGCACAGTCCCGACAGGTAAATGATGAACCTGAAATGATCAGATAACCTGACCCAGGAGGAGAGGGTGTGGGTGTTGAGTTTGTGTAGTCTAGAGACAGGAACACTGAGGGGCAATTCTTCTTTCTGGCCTGGCAGTTATCTCATGTCCCTCTGGGCTTCCAACTGAATTGGAACTAGCTTCCCTTTTAGGCTGCAGCACCATGAATCTTCATTCACAGCCAGCCAGGGATTTATTCCTAATTTTATATCCCCCCCCCCCCCCCCCCAAAGTCACTCAGCCCAGTCCAGCCCATGCTTCTCAGCCAGAGACCACAGACACTGGCTTCCTCTGGATCATGGTAATGGGAGTCCTGAATCTAGCCACTAGACTAGATGATGATGATGAAATTGTTTTCTCCCACTTTCTTCGCAGCATCTCTAGTCCCAGGTAGCTTGGGAAGCAAAGGTCCTGGCCCAGGGAACCCAGGTCCCTTCACATGGCAGCACTGTCAGTGGGCCACTAGGCCAGTCCCAAAGTGTAATTACTTAACTCTCTTCAAATGCAAAGATTTGTGTACTAATTGGTGATCAGTTGTGCCTTTCTATTGAGGAGACGACAAGCAATGATGGGCTTAAATTGCAGCAGGGGAGACTGGTTAAAAGATCTTCCTAAGAGGCCGATGCAATACAGTGCACTCAGCCGAGCACACTGTTTAACCCGTGGTTGGATGCACGTCCACAACCCCATTATTCTGTAAGGGGATTAGCGCATCCAAAACATGTCCAAACCCCCCCCCCCCCCGCACGAAACTAATAACACTCATCACAAGTAATGCATGTCGATGAGGTTATTAGCTATTCTCCCCAATTTCAGAAAAATAAGTGCACCCAACATGCACATTTTTACCCTCAGAAATTAACACCTGCCCAGCAGCCCAAATACTGCTTTTCTGTATTTCCTCCAACTTAATATCGTGGCAATATTAAGTTGAAGAAACAAAAAGGGCAAGAATGTGTAAAAAAAAAAAAAGTTTTTAAAGTGTGCTAGCGGTCAGATTAGGAAAAGGGATGCTCATTTAAATATCTGATTGCATGCCCAGGAGAGGTGGCTGGGCGCGCGTTAGGAAAGCGGGTGCTCAACACCGAGCACTTGTTTTCCACATGGATTTATTGGATCAGCCTTTTTATGTTTAGCTGCAAGGGTAGTCAAGCCCTGAAACAAGTTGCCTGGGTAGAATACTTTGTCACCAGGGGATTTTTAACTGTGGTGTCCTTACAAATGCATCCTTTCTTCCTTATGTCAGATAACCTTTGATTCAACATTACACGGACTCACTTCTTAACTTCCAAACCATTTATTAGAGCAGTGAATAAACATAACACTTACTGCGATAAATTGGTATGAAGAGTAACTGCACAGATTCTCTGGAATTCTCATAACTGAGATGAGTTTTCTCTGGAGTACTTTAGTTGAATTTATACTGTAACTAGTAAAATCAACTATTTCCTCTGGGTTAATGAACGCAGAAAACAAGGTGCGCTGCTAGCTTAGCTGAGAGCCTTTTTCAAACTGCAGAAATCCCTACTGAGGAACATCTGTCCCAGGATGCTTAGGATCTAAGGGACCAATTGGGAAGGGAGAAGCACTCCTGAGCAGGGCAATACAAAACAGAAAGTGCACACTCAGGAGGTACAAATCAATCACAGTGCAACTAATGACCTATCAGAATTTCTCTGCTGGGTGCATGTAACCTTTGCTACGTTAAATAATACAACTACAGGACACAGGGTGGCAGTACAGTAAGAGAAAACAAGAAACTAAATGCAGAACATAAAGAGGTTAGACACAATCTCTCTGAGAGCACTGATTCAGTGGACCTGGTCTGGGGTCAAAGGATGGACTAGAAGACCTGAGAATCCCTTTCTTTCTGTGATTGTGGGCATACTTGGTCTGATGTGCTTCCTTATTGGACATGTCTGGTAGTCCTGGGCTCTTGGTACAAGTGGCAATGTTTTTCCTGAGGATTCACAATGGTTCAGTGTACAGTACTTCAAGCTTGCCAATGGTGAGGTGGGAGAAGGAATAAAAATGGGAGAAATTGGGCCTTTTGAGTTTCACAGGACTGAGTCTTTGTGGGGATTTTTAACTTTTATTTCTTTGGCCCCTGCTAGTTCATAGACCTGAAAGCGCACTTCAGGTGTGAAGAGCAAGTGGTTATAAACATTCCGTGTCATGTTAGATGGATTGTTTTGGGATTATTTGTAGTTCCAGGGTACAGTAACCACTAGAAATGCTTGCCGTGTGGGTAGCGGTCCCCGGCATGATCCTCAGGTCGGCTGGGGTTGCTGCGGAGGCAGTATTCACAACCCTCCTGAGGGGGAAGGGAATCATGGCCACTGATTAAGAGTAAACCTAGTGGCCGGATTCAGGGCCCCTGATTGCAGGTTCTGGAAGGAGCCCTGGTGCATGGCCCACGACAGTGACTACAATGACCAGACTTGGATATGTTGGAGGAAGAGGGGGTAGTAAGGAGATAAAATAGGGCAACATTTCCCAAGTAGGTGTGAACGAAGGCTTATGGTGTCAAATCCCAGCCCTGGTTCCAATTGAGCTGGAAGTACAAAAAAGTAGGAAGAAATTGCTGGTTCCCTATACGAACCCAGACCAGTCCAGACCATGGGTTAAGCCTCCTGTCCAGCAGATGGAGACAGACCAAAATTGAAAGGATATCCTATATCAGGACAGAGCCTACCCTGCAGCCCTTCAGTATTTGTCTGTCTCCAGCAGATGCGACAGCTCATCCTGTGGTTCCCTGTTTCTTTTGTTTAGTCCCAGATTGGGGCTCCCTTTCTTCTCTAAATTTCTTGGATCAAGCAAGTATTTTGTTGTCTTTCAAGTTCTATTTAAAAAAAAAAAAAAAAAAAAAAGTATATTGTTAAACTTACAGTTGGATTCTGTTGATCTCCTTACAGGAGACAGTTTTCTGTCTCTTCGCTCTTGGGGGGAGCCTAGGGGGGCTTTGCCCCTTGTTTAAAAAAAAAAGCCTAGGCTCCCTATCCCCGGTGTTCCTCTGCTGTGGGGTGATACTGGTGGTGCCAGTCACTCCCCTTCTACAGCCCTCTCTCTCTCTCTTCCTTGCCAGGACGTTTATTCCCCCGGTGCTGCCATCAGGGATGTCTTTCCCCTGCACTACTTGATTAAAAAAAAAAAGAAAAAAAATAGATAAAGTTTTGGCAGCCTTTTGTTGAGAGACAGGAGCGTGCAGGGTTCATTCTCCTGCCTCTGCTCCCTCAGCCCGGCAGCCCAGTTGATTTTTATTGCTGCTCCTCCCCTGTATCGGGGCCATGCCGCGCTCTCCTCTTTGTCTTGCCTGTGGGGAATCTTCGCTCAGACTCTCCCGCGAAGGGCTGTGCTCCAAATGTCTGCCGGGGGGGAGGGTCCCTCCGTGGTAGCGATCACTTCAGTGCCCCGGACAAAGCCTAGCAAGCGCGTGGCCGCACCGTTCCCAGGTCGGCAAACCGCGGGAATGGTGGCCATTTTGGGTTTTTCTGCTGCTTCTACTTCGGGGCAGCAGGACTCACAGAACCCAGATTTTTTGGAATCTCCCCCTGATTTGAGCCCCATGCAGTCTCTGGATGCAGGTCCTGGTCCCCGCCCCCCCCCCCCCCCCCCTGGAGGTTCTAGGCCTCGTTTTTCTTCAGAATTTATGCATTAAAAATGCACAAATCCTATCTAGCCAGTTTACAAGAGGAGTCAGATCCCCCCCCTGGTCCCCCTCTCCCAAAGATTCCTCAGATTGCTGTTCTGTCCACTCCCGTGGTGCCGGATGCACAGGGGTCCGTTTCGGGTGCGGGTGGTCCCGGGGGCCCCGCTCCCTTGATTATCCTGGACCAAGATCAAGACCCGGATTTTGTTGAAATTCCCCCCCCCCCCCCCCCCAATCTGGAGGGGGATGACCCCCGTGTTCAGTCTATTCTGGAGGGAGGAACTGGAGCCACCTTATCCCATTTATCGCTCAGGAGCTGGGGATCGAGTGCCCTGCAGTAGATGAGTTCTCGGCTGCGATGCCGGCTTGCATGGACCCGGTCCTGGCGGGACTCAGGGCTCTTCCGTGCACCTTCCCCTTCCATCCAATGTACCGGCTGATGCTCCGGGAGTGGGAGGCTCCCGATTCGGGGCTCCGCATCAGGAGGGCTATGTAGAAGCTCTATCCTCTCCTGGAGGAGTGTTTAGACATGCTGAAAATTCCCAAGGTGGATTCTTCTGTGTCTGCGGTCATTAAGCACACTACCATCCCGGTGGTGGCTGCTACGGCCCTGAGGGATGCTCAAGACTGCAAGCTAGAATTTCATCTCAAGCGCATCTTCGAAGTCTTGGCCTTGGGTGTTCGGGCGTCGACCTGCAGCAGTCTCATGCAGCGGGCAAGCCTTAGGTGGGTTCAGCAATTGCTCAGCACTCAGGACCTCCCGTCTGCAGAGGCAGAACAGGCTGAAAGGTTGGAGGGAGCTATAGCATATGGGGCAGATGCCCTTTACGACTTGTTCCGGGTCCAAGCAAAAGCGATGGCTTCAGCGGTCTCGGCCAGACGGCTTCTCTGGCTCCGTAATTGGTTCGCTGACTCGTCTTCCAAGGCGCAGCTGAGCACGCTCCCTTTTAAAGGTAAGTTGCCTTTTGGCGAGGACCTGGAGCAGCTTATTAAATCCTTGGGTGAGAACAAGGTTCACAAACTACCTGAAGATCGTCCGAAACAGGCGAGAGCCTTCTTTCCTACACGCCCCCGATTCAGGGGTCAGCGGAGATATAATCCCAGGGGCGCCTTCTCTAGGGGAACTCCCTCCAGAACTCAGTCCAGGTCTCAGTCCTTTCGAGGCTGTCGTGCCTTCCGAGATGGTAATCCACAACGCCCCACGACCAAGCCCGCCTCCCAATGAGATTCCACCGGCCCATTCCTCCATTCCCAACTTAGGTGGTCGTCTATCTCGGTGCTTGGAGGAATGGGTCAAAATCACTTCGTTCCAGTGGATCCTCGAGATAATTGAGAGAGGCTACACTTTAGAATTTGCTCAAGACCTACCAGATCTGTACATAGTCTCATTGTGCGGGCATCGAAAGCGGGCCGCTGTATGTCAGACTCTCACCAGACTCCAGGGGCTGGGGGCTATAGTCCCAGTTCCTAAGGAGGAACAGGGCACCGGCCAGTATTCTATTTACTTCGTGGTTCCGAAAAAGGACTACTCCTTCCGCCCCATCTTGGACCTCAAGAGAGTCAACCGAGCCCTCAAAGTGCCCCACCTACGGATGGAAACTGAAGGGAAATTATAGCGGCTGTTCATCCTGGTGAATTTATGGCCTCTCTCGACTTGACGGAGTCCTACCTACACATACCGATCCGGGCCGAACATCAGAGGTATCTCCAATTCCACATCTTGGGGCAACACTTTCATTTCCGGGCTCTGCCTTTCGTTCTCACCACAGCACCACACACGTTTACCAAGGTTATGGTGGTGGTGGCGGCTGCCCTCTGGCGGGACGGAATCCTAGTCCACCCTTACCTGGATGATTGGCTAGTATGGGCCAAGTCGGAGACCCTATGCAAGCGGGCAGTGGACCGTGTCCTTGCTTGTCTCTCGTCTCTGGGATGGGTAGTCAATTTTTCCAAGAGCAATCTCCGACCTTCCCAGGTCTTAGAATTCCTAGGGGCTCGGTTTGATACCTGAGTCGGCAAGGTATTCCTGCCAGCTCTTGAGCGTTCAAGCTGATGGATCAAGTCCGAAACTTCCTTTCCATGCCTCTCCCCAAGGCATGGGACTACCTACAGGTCCTGGGAACCATGGCTTCCACTATCGACTTGGTCCCCTGGGCCTTTGTGCATATGCGTCCTTTACAGAAAGCTTTGCTATCCCGCTGGAAGCCGGTGTCAGAACAGTTTCGACGCCACTCCCGCTCTCCGACTCTATCATCAGCGACATACAATGGTGGCTATCACTCAAGCACCTTTTGAAAGGAATATCCCTTCAGACTCCGCAGTGGATTGTAGTCATGACTGATGCCAGCCTCTCTGGATGGGGAACAGTCTGCCAGTCACAGGCCACGCAGGGATACTGGTCCCCAGCCCAATCTCGCTGGCACATCAATCGCCTGGAGGCTCGGGCAGTACATCTGGCTCTCAGAGCATTTCTCCCGCTGCTTCGCCGAAGAGCAGTTCGGGTACTCTCAGACAACTGTACCACGGTGGCGTATATCAATCGCCAGGGGGGCACCAGGAGTCATCTGGTGGCCCTCGAGGCCAGCCAACTTTTTGTGTGGGCGGAGCGCCATCTGGAGTGCCTAGCAGCTTCTCGCATTGTGGGCAAGGAGAATGTTCAAGCTGATTTCTTGAGTTGACAGCATCTCGATCCGGGCGAGTGGGAGTTGTCCGAAGCAATGGATCTGATTGTCAACAGGTGGGGTCCTCCTCACCTGGATCTGATGGCAACCTTGGACAATGCCAAAGCTCTCCGGTTTTTCAGCCGCTGGAGGGAGCACTGCTCAGAAGGGGTAGATGCACTAGTCCTTCCTTGGCCACGCGACGTCCTTCTGTACGTGTTCCCGCCTTGGCCCCTGGTGGGAAAAGTGCTCAGAAGAATAGAACTTCACGGAGGTCCGGTCATTCTCATAGCTCCCAAGTGGCCCCACAGACTGTGGTTCGCGGATCTAGTAAACCTGTCGAGGGATGGCCCTCTTCGTCTCGGTCATCTTCAGTACCTGCTCCATCAGGGTTCTGTATTTTTAGACCAGGCGGACTGCTTCTGTCTAGTGGCCTGGCTTTTGAACGGCGGCGATTGAGGAAGAAGGGATATAGGGAGGACATCATATCCACTGTTTTGTGGGCCCGCAAGGCTTCTACTTTCCTTGCCTATGTCCAGGTTTGGAAGGTCTTCGAACTTGTCTGCACGGAATTGGGTGTCTCGGCGCATGCGGCCCCGGTTTCACTGGTTCTTTCTTTTCTCCAGCGCGGTCTCTCTAAGGGTCTATCGTTTGGTTCGCTCTGGGTACAAGTTTCTGCCCTCGGCTCTCTCTTGGGAAATCTTGAAGGTTATGCGGTTGCATCTCATCCAGATGTTGTCCGTTTCCTCAAGGGAGTTAAACATTTGAAGCCGCCGCTGCGTTCCACTTGTCCCTCGTGGAGCCTTAATTTGGTCCTCTGGGCTCACTGCCTAGCTCCCTTCGAGCCTGTCCACCGCTCTACTCTCAAGGATTTGACCCTTAAGATGGTGCTTTTAGTTTCTATTTGCTCTGCCAGACAGGTGTCGGAGATTCAGGCGTTGTTGTGTAGGGAGCCCTTCCTGTGTTTCTCGGACTCGGGGGGGTTTCTCTTAAGACTGTCCCGTCTTTCTTGCCGAAAGTTGTCTCTTCCTTTCATGTCAATCAGTCGGTGGAGCTTCCCTCGTTCTCTCCCGCAGATATTGCAAGTACGGTTGGGGATATCTACGCCGTCTGGATGTGAAACGCGTTCTCATGCGTTACCTTCAGGATACCAATGAATTCCGAGTTTCGGATCACTTTTTGTCTCATGGAGTGGGCCCAACCGGGGCAAACAGGCCTCTAAAACCATGATCTCTTGCTGGTTGAAGGAGGCGATCGCGTCTGCCTATTTCGGTTAGGGCCGGGCGGTTCCGGAGGGTCTGAAGGCTCATTCCTTGCGTTCTCAAGCTACTTCTTGGGCTGAAAGTCAATCGGTCTCTCCACAGGAGATAAGCAGGGCAGCTACGTGGAAGTCTCTGCATACTTTTGCTCTGCATTACTGCCTTGATGTTCAGGCGCCTGTCTTTGGTTCCTTTGGTCGGCAGGTACTTCAAGCGGGACTGTCTCGATCCCACCCTGTTTAGGGAAGCTCTGGTACATCCCATGGTCTGGACCGATCCGGGTACGTACAGGGAAAGGAAAATTAGTTCTTACCTGTTAATTTTCATTCCTGTAGTACCACGGATCAGTCCAGGCGCCCCTTCCCTTTACTTCCTGCTAGCCACTCGAAGCTTCCTCCCTTTTTTGCAGGATTCAGAGTGCATTTATTCTGTGATTATAATTAGAGGCACCGGAAGCATCTTTATGATGACCATGGACTTTTATGCAAGAGCGCTTATCTACAGAGTCCATCCAATGTTTACACTTGTTCATGTTTTTGAGTTCTCTGGTTGGTTGCTCGTGTTCTCTTGTTACTTGCTTGATTCCTTACTGTTTATTTTCTGCTTTGACAATGGTTTTACTGAAGGGCTGCAGGGTAGGCTCTGTCCTGATATAGGATACCCTTTCAGTTTTTGTCTGTCTTCATCTGCTGGACCGGAGGCTCAACCCATGGTCTGGACTGATCCGTGGTACTACAGGAACGAAAATTAGCAGGTAAGAACTAATTTTCCTATCAAGAAAATGTTTGCATAAATATTTTAGTAAAATAAGTAATGTAAATGAAGGGTCAAGGTGCCTTCCTCTCAGCTGGAGCAAGAAAGTAGGAGGAAAGAGCCACACCAAAATGAAGAGAGGAATCAGGATTAGAGAGTAAGTTAATGAGAATGTATGATTCCCATCCTGGCATACTCAACTACCCCAAGAGCTTTTGATTTTGGCCCCCCCAGGGCACACCATGCTGAAGGATTCCTGCACACATCCGGGCACACTTTCAACTATTCAAATAACGTTCTTATCCAACTACATCAAACATACCGTGGAGTGCCTTAATAAGATCCTCAAATTGTAAAAATACAAATTTTGTATTTCTTGACTCCAACTCGTACAGTTATGCAGTGAGAACCTTTGGCAGCCATTCACAACATGGGGATTTTTTTCCATTTTATAACTCCTCCTCCTCCTTCCCCTCTTCTTCCCTCTATTAATGTGCCTGTTGCACAGGAGAGAAGAAAACAGCTTTGAGCGAGACCCGATCCAGTCAGAGCCGCCTGCCAAGAGAGTCTGTACCATCAGCCCAGCGCCGCGGCATAGCCCAGCTCTGAGCCTGCCACTACAGTTCCACCCGACGCCTCCCCCGCTGCAGCACTACAGCCTGGAGGATATCCCAGCCCCGCAACTGTACCGAGACCCCGCCAAGGTGCTGGAGCACCGGGAGCCCAGAGATCGGCACCACAATCCAGGTGAGCTGGGACTCTGGTACGTAGCTTCTAACATGGTAACACGGAAACTGGTTTTTCCAACGTGGTCAACGTTCTGCACGTTCTCCCTTCAGCAGCTCCTTGTGTTGTGTATATCCCGCCCATCACATTTTCCCCAGAAACAATGAGATTAAAAACACATTTGAAAGAGATCCTTTTCTCATTTTGCAAGCCTTTATGGTTAGCCCTTTAATTTTGGAATACCAGAAGAGCAGATCATTACTGCTCGGTTAGGAAGCAGAGTAAACCATCCCAATCAGTGTGGACCTAGCCACAAAAATACGTAGCTGCCAGAAGGAAGGATTCTGATTCTGCCTGCAGCCACACACACATCCATAAATAGATGGGATTGGTGTGGTCATTATAAGTCTGCAAGTTAAAAAAAAAAAATGGCAGTCCCTTAGTTTTAGGGTTGTAAGTACCACCTGAAGGAAATTGCTCCTGTTTTTAGATGTCTTTAATTTGGAAGATATTTGTCAGTTTTGCTTGGAGAATTATAATAACCATATTTATTTTTGGGTGGCACAGGGGAGGAAAGCAGGATTCTCTAAAGGTTAATACCTTTTTATTGGCCCAACAGAGAAATTAGTCAAAAACGATGATGCTTATGAGCTTTCGAGATCATTCGCATCTCTTCTGATATGTGGATGTATTGGGACATGTGTGCTCTGAAAAACCCTTGCAGGTCATTTTCAGCTTATTTGTGGGTCCAAAAAGAGAGACCACAATGTGCAACATAAAGTAGTAAATGAGAGCAGATAAAGACTAACCTGGTCAAAGAAGGCAGATATCTGTAATTTAGGAATTTAAAGGCACTGAGAGCTGCATACAGTGCCACAGAACACAAGACTGGGGATTTTACAGCTATAGTTAGCCTGATAGTGTGACTTGGGGTAAATTGCAGGCCGGAGGCCCTGCTGTCCTGGCTGGGAGTGTTGCTGGTATCAGTTGGAGGACTGAGCCATGTATTGATCTTGTGGCACCACCTGGTGGCCAGCAGCAGTCTGGTTTTTTTTTTTTCCTAGTAATTTAAAATTAAGATGATTTTTCTTTTTTTTTTTTTTTTGGTGTTTTATTGAATTGAATAGGTGGCATAAATGGAGGGTATCGGGATGAGCTGGTGGATCATCGTCTGACTGAAAAAGAATGGGCAGATGAATGGAAACATCTGGATCATGTAAGACCCCGATAAGAGGCTGTGCCTGTGCCAGTGGGAAGGGGGGGGGGGGGGGGTGAAAGCAAGTTACATGATTTCCTTGGTAACATGATGGGCATTATATATATCTCTCTCTCTCCAGATTTTGAGACACATTATGCATTGCACAGTTTATTAGGCGTGATGGGGTAAATAAGTTGCAGTAAATGTGATAAATGAAATGCATTGCACTGCCTTTTTATTACATCCTTCCCATCCACGAGAAAGTCCTAGAACATTCAGTTTAAAATCATTAGCATGCTGCCTACCCTCTGATTCATGTCCTGGTAAAGAAAATGTAATGCAATAAAGTGAGGAGGAGGAGGGAGATGTAACCTTTAAAGTAAGAAACTTAGGGAGAACTGATTGCTGAGGGTTCCAGAAGTTAATGGAGGCTAAACATACCGGGCCTGAGTTTCAAAATCATTTATGCGCGTAAAACATGGTTTTATTATGTGCATAAAGGGACATTTTAAAATTGCCCAGAGGCCTAGAAACAATTCCAGGCAATCATCTGTGTGGGTGGGTCCATCTCCATAAGGATATCTGGAATCCCTAAAAGTCCATATGGCTCTTCCAGTCCCTGGGCTTCCTGATCAGTTTTGACAAGCCCAACCTGGTTCCCAGAATTGAATTCATAGGATAGACTCACTTCAGGAAAAAGTGTTTTTCCTTGTCGAGAGAGCCATATTTCTAATGGGCCTAGTAAGGACCTTGCTTTAACAGAACAGAGTATAAACAAGGTTAGTCCTGGTCCTTCTCAGACACATGGCGGTTTCAGTACATATGGTTCCCCTGACTCATCTGCACATGCAGGACCTTCAATGGGCTCTCTAGAGCCAATAAGATCAGCTCTATCAATCATTATCACACCGAGTTTGTGTCTTCTGGGATGAGAATGTCCTTTCAGTAGTGGATAAATCCAAAAGTTTTGAAGGTGGCAGTCTCACTATGCATCCCACCTCATTAAGTGACTCTGTCTACCGACAGCTCCACCAAGGGTTGAGGTCTCACATTGGTATTATGTAATTCCAAGGATTGTGGTCCCCAGTGGAGAGTCATTTGCAAATCAACCATCTGGAGCTGTGAGCCATATGAGGGCTTCTGGGAAAGAAATATTAATCCAGACAAACAAATGGACATGTTCTATATAAAGAAGCAGGGGAGTATGGGCTTTCAAGTACTCTTCCAAAAGGCCATCTGAATCTGGTTGTGGGCAGATGATGTGGAAATCCAAAATATGTTGGCGGACTGCTTCTGCAACTATTATAAATATACGAATGGTCCTTGGATCCAGAAATAGCAGATGGTCAATGTGTTCACTTCAAACATCAACAGAAAGGTGTCTTGGGCAGCAGATCTCGAACTTATGACCCCAGAAGTTCAGTGCCAGGAGATCTTGCAGTGGAGCCACAGGAACAATGGCTCGGCAAGAATCCCTCAGAAACCATGAAGCCAAAAGAGCTTTAGAGAGACTTGCCTCCAGCAGCTTCCTGTTGGACCAGCATTAGGTGTGTCCTGAATGCTGTAAATAAGCCCGAGCCTGACATACCTTTGCTGGTCCAGAAGTTTTCATAGAGTTTTTTGTTCTGTGATATCTTGTTGCGCCTGGCACCTGCTTCATTTCTGGTCCTTGATTTCCACTCTGGTCTTCAGCTCCTCTCCTGGGTCCTGCTCAGATTCCGGCTTTCCACTCCACTTGGTAAGTCCTGGAAGCTGCCTGCATCCAAGGGCCCAACCTGCAGGGAACGGAGATGATCCAGGCAGAAGACATCAGTTCCGGACCACTTGACCTCTCTAATTTACATCCCTGCCCCTGGTATCTTCTCTTGTCCATAGCAGAGAGGGCTATGACAGAAGGTCAGAAACTTCAGTTCTATGTGTCTGAGCAGTTATAGATGAACTCTTGATGCTTTTCTGATAAACAGAAGCATCTGGTCTACTCTGTGAATGCCACTAATTTCGCTGATCACCAAAAGGTCCTTCATGAAAATGCAAGGATAATCCTGGTAGCACAGCCTGGCCACAGCAAGTATTGTGTCCATTTCATGTCCATTTATCAATTAAGTCTCTGATTCCATTGGGGATATCTCCAAGAATCATCACTCAGGACAGCAGGCCATGTCATCCAAATCTGCAATTGTTGGCCTTCATAGCCTGGATTTTGAATGTGTAGTAGTTTCCTCGTCATGCTGTCTGAAAGAGGTGGAGGACATCCTGAATTTGGCTAGAAAGCCTTCATCCAGAAGATCCTACAGTTTAAGTAGAAAAGGTTCTCAACATGTTGTGGGACCAGCCTTCTGGATCTCACCTCCTGTGACCTGAGGAACTCGTTTCAGTATCTGTTCTTCCTGTCCTTCGGACTTAGCACCTCTTCAGTAAAACTTTATCTCTGTGCCATTGCAGCATATCACTAGCAGGTGAGGTTCTGATCTCTCTTCACCCTATAGAATTCAAGTTCATGAAGGTAGTGTAACATTTCAGACCTCTGGTCAATAAGCCTCTACTACTGTATGACCTCATAGAGGTCCTTGCTCAAAATCATGAAACCTCCATTTGATCCTCTCGAGTCAGTGAACTTGAAATTTCTCACCTAGAAAGTGTTGCTTCTCGTGGTTGTTATATCAGCATGAAGAATAAGTGAACAATAGATTCTGTTTTCATATTCACCTCAATATTTTTCACAATAGGGTGGTTCTAAGAACTCACCCCGAGTCCCTTCTGAAAGCGATATCTGCATTCCACTTTAATCCAAGGTACTGTGCTTCCTACATTACTTCCAAGACCGTATGTGCATAAAGGAGAGCTGGCTCTTCTCACCATGAAACGTACGAGAGCTTTGACATATTTCCTAAAGAATACTTAACCTCACCATCCTAGCTTCTCACCTGTCCATGTCTTTTGATCCCAATAAATTGGGAAAGGCAATTGCTTAACAAATTTTGTCTAATTGGCTAGTGGTTTGTATAGCACACTGTTATATGCTATCTGGTTTACAGATTACTCAGCTAGGGACTCCCCACACATAATGGCCTGCTTGTTGATGGAGAAAACAAGTTTGCTTACCTATAAACAGGGCTCTCCCTAGAAGGCAGGATGAATTTGTCATTCTTTATACCCAAGCGCTTCCCTGGAGAGTCGACTGCCTTGCTAAAGCTTAATCTCTGAAAAAAAATTAAAAGGCTCACAAAGCAGCATGGTGCACAGGAACTCTCGCACATGCTCAGTAAAGTCTTGACCTCTGAGAACTGGGTCTATGACAATGCCGTCGGATGACATCATATGTGTGTAAATTCTAATTCATCCTGCTGCCTATGGGGAACTCTGTTTACAGGTAAGCAAACTTAACTTTACTGGTGCTAAAAGAGAAGAGAAAACGAAATAACCCTTTAAAAAAAAAAAGACCTCATTCCTTTTCAATTTACACATTACTCTTTTGAGATTTCAATGTTTGATATACAGTGCAGAGATCATTAGAGACTGTATTCATCCCTCTACGTGGTACCCTCAGCCTTATGGCAGAACATTTGGCATAGTGGCTTTCCACTAAGCCATGCTAGCACTCAGGGAGCTGCCAGCTCTGTGTGTCAGTAGGTAACACTGCTCAGGAAGTTCTGGGATCTGGGTGGACTATGACCGTCCGAGTCTGCCTTGGTATATTGAGAAGGGCCCTATCAGTTCATGCTGAGAGACCACGATTAATCCTCTTCTTCAAGAGTTAAAATGAATGTTGATATTCCCTAAAAGACACCAAAGAAATTACCTGACATAGCAATCTTTGGAGCATTGCCTGCTTGTGTCACTGGTCTTTGAGGATGAGGAGGTCCTCCTTGTATTTGAACTTGCTGCATTACTTCTAGTTACACAGTTGGTCGTCAGGTTCTGTTGCCCGCTGAATGTTCTAAACACACACAGTCTTGTTCAAATGCCCCTTGTACCTGCTTTTTATTATTGACCGCTAAGAATATATCTGCTTTGCGTATGAAGTTGCTTGAGTTTCAACGGCAGAATTTTCCACACTCTTATACTGAATTGTAAAAAAAAAAAAAAAATTTAAAGCAAACAGTGGTTGTCTTGGCTTAGGTGCTGAACTGCATTATGGAGATGGTGGAGAAGACCAGGCGCTCCATGGCGGTGCTGCGGCGCTGTCAGGAGGCAGATCGTGAGGAGCTCCACTACTGGAAGAGGCGCTGCAGCGAGAACACGGAGAGCAGGAAAGGGGGCGAGTTCGTCTCTAGGCAGCACAGTCCTGGGAGCTCGGACTCCATGAGCAGTGGTAAGGAGGCCCATGCCAGCAGCACTGCACGAAGGAATCTAAACCAGGCCACATCTGGGAATTGTACACAATGTTTAAAGCTTTAGAGAGAAGAATATGAAATCTGTGGCCTGACTAGCCTGTTCCTTATGATCTGGAAGCAGGTGATCACTTTCGCTGGTTTAGCATTCTTGTTTTGGGTCTACTATCACTATCGTTTCAGGCCATGGATTGGACACTGCTTCTTACAGCCTGAGCACAATATTGTCTGGACTAGTTTTAAGTAGCTCTCTGTTTTTATGGGTTGGATACTGGTCTGTACTGCTGAAAACTTTACGTGATTCTGAATGTAATGCGAAAAATTCCTTTCATTGATGGGTTTGCTGTGCAGCCTGTACCGTAATATAATATAATGGTACTCGTGCACGGATTTATTGTGGTGCTTAACTATTAGTGTAAAGCACAATCCAGAGAATTAACAGCAGTGAACTCGCTGTGAATATGTGATTCTCTGCAGCAGTTACAGCTTTTCAGATTTTTGTTTTTTAATAAATGCTAAATGTGGGAAAATAAAACAGAACCATGAGTCATTAGACTACAATGTGACCACCTCCTGTGTGTCATCTCTGCAGATTCGCAGCGGGAGTTCAGCGGTCGGACAGGAACAGGCTACGTAACGGAAGAAATCTGGAAGAAAGCTGGTAAGGAGCCATGGTATCTTCTCACTATACTAGATTACTATTCGAGGCAGGAGAGGAGGAGAGGGAACACAGAACAGCAAGTGCAGGGTAGCTTCCAGAGCTTTCTGTGTACTGAGCAGGCCAGACAAACGCTATATGGACTATGGCAGCGTCTCTTCAGTGCTAATGGTGCTGTATGTGTTCCTGTTCCATAACTACAAACCTTCAGAAATATATGCTAACAGCGCCAGAATTAGAGCCGGATTACTGTAGAGATACATTTTGTATTAGTGAATGGGAAGAAGCATAAGTTGATCTCTACGTAGTAACGTAATATATGTCAGCAGATAAAGAGCAATTGGTTCTTTCATTTTGCCCAAATTCTCCGGTGTATATGCTCTTAACTACCAGCTATATTTCGGCCACCAGCTGTAGAAGCTTGAAGGCTTGTGGGATATCGCTCCTAACGGAAGTCAGGTTTGATTATTTTATTAAAAAAAAATAATAATTCTATCCCCACAGTCCAACATACTTGACTTCCTCTTGGTTCTTTGCCATCCTGGATAAACGGGTGTACAGGTTTCTATACTTAATCTAGTACCTAGACTCTTCTCCTCCCCATATCTCATTGTCAAGCTTTATAATAGCCTAAACAGCTGAATACGTGTTAGGGCAGTTTTAGTAGTCTGTGCACTATCAAGCTGTGGAATCTGTTGCCAGAGGAGGTAGGTGATCAAGGTGACAAGCATGTCTGGGTTTAAAAGAGGTTTGGACTAGTTCCTGGAGGAAAAGTCCATAAAACACTATGATCCAGGTAGCCTAAGGAAATCTATTGCTATCCCTGGGATCTGCCAGGTACTTGCTACCTGGATTGGCCACTGTCAGAGACCTGGATGCTGGGCTCAATGAAGCTTGGTCTGATCCAGCATGGCACTTCTTCTTTATAGCCCCTTGTCCTTGCTGTATGATACATGACCGCCACTAACTTGTTGCGCAACTACTTGTTTGTTTCTGGAGCATTGTGGCCTGCATTGTTGCTGCCTTGTGCTTTCTTATTTTATATTTTAAAATGTTTCTATGTACTTTCTCACACCTGGTAGTTTCCTCCTCCTCCTTTGGGCTCCTAGCTCAGTTGGAAGCAGGGCTGGGATCTGGCTCCATGAGCTTTTAGTCACAGCTACTCTGGAATTTTCCTTTATCTGTTATGTCCCTTCCCAACTTGCTTAGCCCAGTTATTGCAGTGCTAGTCAGCCAGGATCCATGCACCGGGAATCCTTCTGGATCCTTGCAATCATGGGCTCTAAATCTGACCTTGAGGTGTCGCTTTTTTCATTGCTGTTCGAGTCTTATCTGACTTGCAGCATTTCATGCCTGATTGAACACTTTAGTAACATTTTCAGTTTTTCACTAACAGAGGTGAATATTTTCATTAAGAAAAGGTGGATGATAGATGAGACCAGGTGGTGGTCACTCAGCCCATACACCAACTGGCTTGCTGACACCTTATAATATTTCTTCAATTCTGTACCCTTTTGTTTAAAAAGTTATTCTCTCATTGTATTGTTATTGGGACATTATTTGGCTGTTTTGTCTTTACGTCTAAATATTGTGCTTACAAAATTCATATGCATGAAACTGAAATAAAATGCATTGTATGATTTAGGAAAATTAGGTACTAGCAGATTTGTGCGCAAGTTTTGGTACCCAGACATTTTCCATGTGATGTCTGACATATTTTAGTGCTGTTTTCCCTCTCAGAGGAGTTGTGACCTTGGCAGAGTGCCTTGCTGGTGTGTTGCTCTGGGTCAGCGCCATCACGGGTTGACCTAGTGCCAGAGATTTCCAAACAGCATGAGTTGCTCACATGCAGTGCCATAATTTTCCCCTGCACGGCCATGCTGCACAGTATGATCCTTGCTATTTGCCAGCAGGAAGAGTTTTAATTCTTGTCTTCAAGGATGCAAAGTCAGGGTTCTTTATAAGTGAAAAATACTAATTAGGTTTTTATATTTCCTTTTATGTTAAGGATGTGTGTACTTATCCTCCTATTTTACTGTATATTTGATTACAGTCTGAGGAAATGGTGGGAGGTGGTGATGGTCTTCAACATTATACTGTGGATATATTAATATTGTTTAGTTTATAGTTTATTAAAATTCTTTATATACTCCAATCTCATAGTCACATCAATTAAAAAAAATAAAATATATATATATCAGTAAACATCTAAATTCACAACAAAAAAACTCAAAACAGTACGATCATCCATACTCTGCTCTCATAAAAAAAAAAAAAATACTAAACTCACATTGGTTTTCTCTGACCTTGTTAGAGGAAGCTGTGAATGAGGTGAAGCGGCAGGCCATGTCAGAGGTACAGAAGGCTGTAGCTGAAGCAGAGCACAAAGCCTTTGAAATGATTGCTTCAGAGAGAGCCAGAATGGAGCAAACCATAGCAGATGCAAAACGCCAGGCCACTGAGGATGCATTCCTAATCATTAATGAACAGGAGGAGTCCACAGAGGTAGGTGGCTGTTGGAGAAAGGTGACTTCAGCACTGTATGCTATTGTGACACATTGCGGGGAGCTGGAAGGGAGAAGGGGAGGGAGGAGCAGGCCATAGTGCTGTAATACAACTTGGGAGGAGGCGGCACTGCGTACTGCTGTACCTCACCCTAAGTAGGGGTAGGGGAAGGAGGCAGAATGGCATGCAGCAGTAACATACTGGTGGGAGGGGGAAGAGGCAGTACAGCATAATGCAGTTTCACACCCCAGTGGGGGGGGGGGGGGGGGAAGAGGCAGCGGCAGCATGGTGTAGTAGGATAACACACTGAGGTGGGGGGGGTGGAGTAACAGGCAGCATAGTGTATTGCACTAAAATACCCCATGGAGAATTTTAGTGCAGTACAGCATGGAAGACAGTATAGCGTGCTGCAGTGACCTGCCCTGGCAGAGGAGGGAAGGCACATGCTATACTGTGGTAACATGCACTGGGAGGAGGACATACTGCAGTAAAACACCCCAAGCTAGTATTCATGTTTAAGGGAAGGGGCATACCAAACTGGGATTTATGTGGAAGGATATGATGATATATGGATGCAGTATTCTTCAGAGTTACTTCTAACACTACACTGTGATGACTCTAGAATAAGTATTTGGCTTCTGGAAGGATGCTGAATCTGTGCTCTATGACAGAATAGAAATATTCTGACTCGCTTGCTTTTGTCAGGTTCTCCTCTCTGGAAATTGCTTCTGTGTTAGTGGGCAAGCTGGGCTTCCCTGATCCATCTCACTTTTGCCCCTCAGAAGAAGCAGCTGTTTAATCCATGACTTCACCCCAGTTTAAAGGCCAGCTGCCCCATCACATGATAGCAGGATGTGTGGTACAAATCATGGACTCCTGCAAAATATGGCTTGCATTTCCTTTTGACTCTGCTTCGTGGTCTCTTCATATAATGGTGGCACTATATATTCCCTTAAGTTATGCACATAGTATAGATCAGAATTTTTAAAGCAGAATTTCAAGGTAATAAATTACATTTTGTACGAGTAAGCAACCTCCATGGAGAAAGATAGCTTTTAGTATGGTAACAGTTTTCCTTTTATATAAATTGAATGTGTGCAGATTCTTGCTACTATGCTTCCTCCCTCCTGCACCCAGTATCTGGAAGAAAGCGGAGAAAACTAGACAGGGCAGTCCTGTTTACTTTTTTGTGTGTTTATTGTGGCGATGATGGTGCCCCTGGTGGCAGGTCCTCAGCGGTGACTTCAAGCTCGGGGCTAATTATCAAGGACTGCTTCCACAAAGTCCTTTATAGCAGATCCCTTCTTGAAGTTTCTCCCAGGAGACAGGAGTAGAGGATAACCATAAGGCAAGGAGGCTATGGGTCAGCACCACTTGTGAGGGAAGGTTCTCGTACAACTAGGCCCCTGAGACCAAACTTCCCTCATTCTCCACTAGAGTAAGGGTCACCCCCCGGGCAGCCCTTTAAAACAACATATTACATTCAGGCAGAAGCTTCTTATGTATTGAAGTTTATTAATTAAACAAAACTCCACAGAAAGGAAAAACACTCAACATAAACAGTATTACCAGACCTGCATTACCAAGCAGTAACTGGGAGCTTGCGGGTTTGATACCCTTTAAGCCCTGATTCACTAATCCCCCAAAACATCCAAGCTTCTCACTCTGAATTTCTAGTATATGTTCCCCTGCACAACATGTGGGCAAAGTAGGTTTTCCCCCCCAGTACCTTATACTTCCCCCAAGCATAACACAGTACTGAAACCTCCCCCACTGCAGGAACGTCTCCTTAGGCCAGCTGCCAGGTCCTAATTACCTCTTTTCCTCCAGCTGACTTCATTAAGTAAAACTACTCTTTTCACTGCCACAAGCTCCCCTGGCTTGTACAGTCCTAAAACCATTTTATATTCTTCCTTTTTACCTTATACTTCGTTCCAAACCCCACAATAAGCATTCTCCACATTTGCATAAGCCTTCCTACCGCAGCTTCTTCAACGCCACCGGAGCTAATCCCTCTACTTAACCCTCAAGGCACTGCTGACGACACTTATGCATATCCCCTGTTACACAGCCCTTAAGAGTGAAGGAATCCTGTTAGAGCTGACGTAGCCTTTAGTGGAAAAGGGTCTACCTGGGCACCATCCCCCTGCCTCAGGCTTTAGATGTTACTTGCCTTGCCTTCCCTCCAGCTCTCCTCTCTCCTCCTTTGGAAGGCTACTCTCTTTATGTCAGATAGAGTGCCCCTCCCTAGGAAGAAACCGCCCTTGTGTTTCCCTGCCCCCAACCCTTCCTGAGGCTGACTACCAGGGCACCTGGGAAATGTAGTTTCCTTCCTGCAAAGTAACAGTCCCTTTGAGGAAAACACCTCAAAGTTATACAGCACAGAGACTCCGCTCTGGCTCAACTCATCACATTATATATTTTTATTGTATTCACAATTTTTACATATTTCCTTTTAGTTCGTACAACTTTAACTCATCTGGGAGGATATTACTACCATATTGTAGAACATAGTTAATCTAATGATATAACAAAAAGCTTAGCACCTGGGATACATAATCTAGAGGTTTTCATATTTCCTGAAATTTTCAAAGTCTGTTGTTTTTGTATGTCAGTCATACCATATTCCACCAAGTAGATATGGAACTATGAAGTGGATTTTCAAAAACTTGCTGGATGGCTAAGAGATCCATCTAATTTTACACAACTATCTTTCGTCAGATAGTCAACTAAAACTGACAAGCTAGATGTCATCCTGAATAATTGTCTAAATTTAGGTGGACAAAATTTATGTGGTTAGATTTAGGGTTGCTATTTGTGCAGCTGGTTTTGAGCAGTTAAATTTTGTTGATTAGTGCTGAAAATCCACATTGTCTGAAATATGCCCCTGAGGGACACCTCCAAGGCCAATCCCTTTCTAACCAGTTAAATTTATGTGCCTTGTGATTTTAGTGTGTGCACATTTAACTGATCAGCAGGGGGCACATTTTTATCTGGTTAGATTTATCTGGCTAACTTCCAGAATTACCTAGCTAATCTTTTAAAAATCCATTCCTACCCTTCCAGCTATTTTAAAATCCAGATGCCATTATTGGGGTGAAGAGTGCTGTATAAATTGCTCCGCAATATTATAGGATCATATTCCATAGAACTCCTATTTACAGCTTCCTTGTAATGGCACAGGCTTCACTCTCTTGTTTTATCACTGTAAACAGATTTATCAGCACAAGCTTAATTGGTGCTCATCATAACAAAGAGAAAAGAAGTAAGCTTGGACAGGTACTCAAGTGTGTATGGTATTCTTTTTTTATAGGGATGTATATGTTCTCTGTGGACATCTTTCAAGACTGAGAAACAAAAAACCAGAGAAAATTTCACCAGTAAAACACACAGCCTTTTTTCCTATACCAGTTCTGGTCCCTGAATCAGATTGCTCTTCCCCAGCAAACTATCATTCCGTTGTGGGAAGAATGTGAGTGGAATTTGTAACTTAAGTATTTAACTGCCAAGCTTGCCACCACCACTGCCTCTTCCACTGGAACAAATGACTCTAATTCTGGGCACTGTGGCTTCCAAGTTGGATAGTCAATCCACTATGCTGCCTTATCAATGCAGAGATGATAAGATCCAATCTCGAATCCATACTTGGTCTCACGACTCATCTTCTTTGAAAGATAGGCCAACCCCAGAAAACCCTTCTATCTTATTGTCTGATTCACAAGAAGGCTCAGACTCATCTTTTACCTCTCTCTCATGCCATTCAGATGATGAGAAATCCACAGGCCTCCTGTTGAATCCAACTGCTGTGCATCCTAGGAGTTCATCTTTTGAAGACATGAAAAATGGTGCCTTCGTACAAAGAATGGCCAATTAAATTGTATTCAATTTACAAGAAGAAGCAGAAAATAGAGAAACTATTTGGCTTGCCCAAATACATTCAGTCACCTAAACAAGTAGTAGGAGTTCAGTGCTCAGACTCATTTAGGCATTTCAAATAAGAATGTGGCAAGCACCTTTGTCTAGCTTTCTTGTGGCAAGAAAGTTGGATTTCAGATACCAGAGTTCAACCATGACCTGTACATTACAGGGTCTGGCTCTTGCATAATCAGTAACCAGCGTTGAAAAAAGCCAAAACACTCTAAACCACATTCCAACACTTCTCCTGGGAAAAATGCATGATTGCTGGATAACATGGTAAAGAAAATGTTATAACAGCCTTGATCAGTTCCAGAAAAGCAGCTTATCAATTACATATGGTTCAGTACTTGCATTCCTGTCTACATTGCACAAATGCTTCTAGTAGATAAAATAGACTGATTCATTTCATTAATCAAGAAACTTTAGAATGTGATAAGAATCTAATCAGATCAATCTAAAATAGCTGTTTTAGAATTTCTGCAGTGGCTATTGGAGTCCGAAGACTAGCTTGGTTGCATACTTCAGGTTCCATGAAGATGTGCATAAGAAACTTGTAGATGCTCCATGCATGGGCAATAATCTCTTTAGAGAAAATAAAAGTGGATCTTAAAGATCACTGTTCTGCCCTTTCTTTACACTTGATGAACATAAGAACATAAGAAATTGCCATACTAGGTCAGACCAAGGATCCATCAAGCCCAGCATCCTGTTTCCAACAGAGGCCAAACCAGGCCACAAGAACCTGGCAAGTACCCAAACACTAAGTAGATCCCATGCTACTATGCCAGTAATAGCAGTGGCTATTCTCTAACAGCTAAATTTTAAATCCCCTGTGCGCAGGAAAAATGGGGGTTATGTGCACAGCCTAACCTTGCGCGCGCTGCACACATTTTAGAAGAGGCCCGGCCATGTGCACCAGAGCCAGGCCTCTATTAAGGGGCGGTCCCGGGGGTGGAGCGGAGCTGGAGGCCACCGGTACAGCGGCCATTTGCCGCTGTGCTGTGGGATTGCACGCAGTAGCCTGCCGGTGCGTGTAACTTACGCCAGCTCATGAGCTGGTGAAATAAAGAAAATTACAAAAGGTAGGGCCTTCAAAGGGGTCGGGGAGGAGAGGGGAAGAGGGAGGGTAGGTAGGGGAGGAGGAAAGCTCCCACCCAGCCTGCTCCTTAATTGGAGCAGACTGGGAGGGAACTGGCGGACGCCTGATCTCGTCAAGGCACGTAAACTGGGGTAATCTACCCCCCCTGCATGCGTTGGCCTGATTTTATAACATGCGCGTGCCAGCGCGTGCATGTTATAAAATTGCACATCCATGTGCGCTCGCTGGGTAGCGTGTGCACATGGACACTTGCGCATATTTTTTAAAATCTACCTATATGTCAACTTGATTAATAGCAGGACTTCTCCTCCAACTTATCCAAACCTTTTTTAAACCCAGCTACACTACCGCTAACTAATTCTATCTATTGTATTTCTCTGTTTTAATTATTTGTAAACCGTTGTGAAGGTTTTTACTGATGTGACGGTCTAGAAAACCAAATAAACCATAAACCGCACTAACCACATCTTCTGGCAAGAAATTTGAGTTTAATTGTACATTGAGTGAAAAAAATGTTCTCTGATTAGTTTTAAATGTGCTACTTGCTAACTTCATGGAGTGCCTCCTAGTCCTTCTATTATCCGAAAGAGTAAATAACCAATTCACATTTACCCATTCTAGACCTTTCATGATTTTAAAGAACTCTATCATATCCCCCCTCAACAGTGTCTTCTCCAAGCTGAACAGCCCTAACCTCTTTAGCCTTTCTTCAAAGGGGAACTGTTCCATCCCATTTATCATTTTGGTTGCCCTTCTCTGTACCTTGTCCATCGCAACTATATCTTTTTTGAGATGCGGCGACCAGAATTATATACAGTACTCAAGGTGTGGTCTCACCAAGGAGCGATACAGAGGCATTATGACATTTTCCGTTTTATTCACCATTCCCTGTCTATTCGTTCCTAACATTATGTTTGCTTTTTTGATTGCCGCAGCACACTAAGCCAACAATTTTAATGTAATATCCATTATGATGCCTAGATCTCTTTTCTGCTTACCCATCTCAAAGAACCCTTGAAGTGGGGTACAATAAAATTAATTTAGAAAACAGCAATTCGTTAATGATGTAGATGAAGTATATGAGCTTTTGAGATCACACCGGTCCCTTACTTAGATGCCTGGATTATTGTAAATAAATAGTCTTTACATGGTCTTACTCTTTCAGCAGCTATGACTGAACAACCATGTTCTTCCAGGAAGAGGCAACATCAGCCCTATAGGATACAATACAGCAGTACATTTATCAACACTCGTGTCTTCGAAAGCAGCATCAGAGAAGGCCACATTTTAGAAAGAGATCTTCACCTACACTTCTATAACAAATGCAGGCAAAGTCTAATCCAAACTTTTGACAACCATCTCAACAAATATTGCCTGTTGGCCTTAGGCAATCTTCCAGTGAAGGAAGGCTTCAGTATATCAAAGCGTCATGGTTTTGGTAACAACGAACCATTAGGGACAAAAGATTATACAGTGGGATACCAACTGAATTTCAAATCTGCTTCCCTAAATAGTTTTTCAGTGAAGTACACTTTAGCTATTGAAGAATTCCAGCAAGAGCTGTCTTCCCTGCTAATGATCAACTCAGCAGAACCAGTTTCGCTACAAAAGAAGAATGTTGGGTTCAATTCAAAATATTTCCTAATTCCAAAAAAAGATAGCTGGTCTGCGTCCCTTCTTGAACATCAAAAATCTCAGCAAATATTTAGAAAAATTCAAGATTGTCAGTTTAGGATCCATCCTTCCTCTCCTAGTGAACAATAGTTGGCTTTCCTTTCTGATTCTCAGATGCTTACACAACCATCTTAATTCACAAGAGTCTCAGGAAATGTCTGTTTTACTATAATGAGCAGCCACTACAGTTTGTTTTTCCCTACCTGGATGACTGGCTCATAACAGGTATTCCCCCTTCAGGTCTATTCATCCACTTTCCATACAGTGAACACCCTTCAGTCCTTAGGGTTTCTTATCAATTTCCCAAAATCTCATGTGTTAGACTTCATAGGAGCCTACTTGGCCACAACACATAGGTATTTCTGCTTTGTTGGAGGACAGAAGATTTACAAAATTAATTCTAAAGATCACATGTCAGACACAAGTCGCCATTCACTTCGTCATGAAGATGTTAGGTCCATGTTACCTTCTTGGCATGTCTTCACATGAGATGGGCTCCATATGACCTTGGGCAAGTCACTTTACCCTCCATTGCCTCAGATACAAACATAGGAGTGGAGGAGTAGCCTAGTGGTTAGAGCAGTGGGCTACGAGCCAGGAGACCAGGGTTTGAGTCCTGCTGTTGCTTCTTGTGACCTTGGGCAAGTCACTTTACTCTCCATTGCCTCAGGTACAAACTTAGGGGTAGATTTTCAAACAAGGCGCGTTGGCGTACTTTTGTTGGCGCTCCAGGCGCAAACAAAAGTACGCGGGATTTTAGTAGATACGCGCGGAGCCGCGCGTATCCGCTAAAATCCTGGATTGGCGCGCGCAAGGCTATCAATTACGTATAGCCGGCGCGTGCCGAGCCGCGCAGCCTACCCCCGTTCCCTCCGAGGCCGCTCCGAAATCGGAGCGGCCTCGGAGGGAATCCTCTAACGCCCTCCCCTCACCTTCCCCTCCCTTCCTCTACCTAACCCACCCGCCCGGCCCTGTCTAAACCCCCTCCTTACCTTTGTTGGGGGATTTACGCCTCCCTCTGGGAGGCGAGAAATCCCCGCGCGCCAGCAGGCCGCTAGCGCGCCGGGACGCGACCTGGGGGCGGGTCCGGAGGGCGCGGCCATGCCCCCGGACCGCCCCGGGCCGTAACCACGCCCCCCGGGCCCGCCCCCAAAACGCTGCTGACACACCCCCTAAACGCCGCGCGGCTCAGGCCCGCCCCCCCCGACACGCCCCCTCGCCGGTAGGCCTATTGAACATAGACCTACCGGCGCGCAGGGCCCTGCTCGCCTAAATCCGCCCGGATTTGGGCGGATTTAGGCGAGCAGGGCTCTTAAAATCCGCCCCTTAGATTGTAAGCCCTCTGGGGATAGGGAAATACCTATAGTACCTGAATGTAATCCACTTTGAAGCGCTGAAAAAAGTGGAAACGCAGAATATAAATACTTCGGAATTCATCATTCCGCTATAATTGTCGTGCAAAAAAAGGGGTGGGGTGATACTGAGCCAGCGGCCGCATCGCAGCTGTGCATTTTCGCCTGCCTTGGTTGCAGCCATGCTGCCCACTGTCGCCCCCATAGCACCAATAGAAAAGCTGTAGGTAATTCTGGTGCCACTGCTGGCAATAATGTGTACATTATCACCTGCAGTGGTACTGGTATCAATTTTATTAACCCCGCTCTAACCCCTCCCGTTTCCCTCATTTAAATGTTAACGTTGTGATACGGTAGTTATCGTGTGCGTTAGTGCGTTATCGCGTGAAATAATGCCCTAAAGCATGCAAGCTCAGGCAAGGTGGTCTGCCGAAGAGCTCCGACTGAGGGGTAAATATGAACAACCTCTTCCCCATGGTTTCAAAGGAAGGAAATCACCTAGTACACGGGGGGGGGGGGAAGCAATATCAGAAGAGAAACTTCAGAGCTCTGGCCTGCACGTCTCATCAGGGTGCCATCTTGAACCACACCCCCCAAGAATTTAAAATTTCACTTTATATTTTATGGAGTGGAGGAGTAGCCTAGTGGTTAGCGCAAAGGGCTACAATCCAGGGAAACCAAGGTTCAAATCCCCCCTGTCGCTCCTTGTGACCGTGGGCAAGTCAAAAATGTCTCTGGTACAAAATTTGATTGTAAGCCCTGAGGGATAGAGAGATACCTAACGTACCTGAAGTGCCAAAAAGTGGAATATAAAAAAAAACTAAACAAATAAGTAAATCTTCAGCCATTAGCATACAAGATGTAAATATCCAACTCTCATTGAGTCTTTGATATGGTTGAGCAGTTCAAATCTTTTAAAAGGTCAGTTTTATTTCAGCCAATCCCAGTTGCAGGAGACTAAGAACAGATGCCTGCACCCACATTTGGGGAGCTTGTCTGAGCAGCCTCCGTTCTCAAGGAACTTGATTATAAAAAGAGAAATTTTCTTAATTTAAACCAACTAGAATTGAGAAGAGTCTTCAATGCTTTGAAAATGTTCATTCCATAGCTGAAGTCCAAAGTGTGTTCATCCAGACACTCGGGTAGCAATGCTTTCTATTAAACAAGGGTGACCAGGATCACGATCTTTCAGTCTTCTCCTAGAGCAGGGGTGAACAAACAATTGAGCCATGCCCCCCTTCCCCATTCATGGAATTAATTGGGGGCCCTCAAGATGGGTTATGTGATTCACATATATGGTCTCCACCGGGCAGCCATACTGCCCAGGCAGTGGCTTAAAAGCCCCAGTTTTATTTCTCTTGAAGTTGCTGAAAAGAGTAAACTCACACATGCACATATGGGCACATAGGCAGACAGCCCACATCCAGATAAAATCAGCCACCCTAACCCAGAGCAACAGAGAGAAAGACACCTAAACAGATATAGACAAAGACACCCAGCCAAAAAAAAAACCAGGCATGTACCACAGCACACCAGAGAAGCACAGAGAGACATACACTCCACACCCAGACACACAAGCCACACAATTGTAAAGGATGGAAATTTTTTTTTTTTTTTAAATTTAGATGCCAACCAAAACTTTTTAGGAGCTGAGAAGTTCCATCCCACTCTGTCCAGTATTATTTTTCTGCCTTTTTACTGTTTTCACTAATTTTTCGTATTTTTAAATTTCTTAATTTTTTTTATTTTCTCATATTTTGCCTTTCTTCTTTCTTCTTCATTCTCTCTGGCCTCGTTGCCCAGCCTCACCACTTCTTTCTCTGCAGGAATAGCTATGATCTCTCTCTTCCTGAGAAGGAACCTGGCAGCAGCAGGAACTCCTCCTGAGCCTGAGGCCTGAGGGTGGCAGCTCTTCCCTGGGTTTCCATGGCAGAAGCAGTTGTCTCCCCAGCCCATCGAAAGAGATGCATGGCTAAGCTTTCCCATATTTACAGTTGGTCACTATGTTCTGGCAGCTCACGCCCTCTTGCGTTTTTAGCGTCTCCATGGCACTGAGACTCAACCAGTGTAGCCATTTTTTTAATTTTCTTCCCGATTGGACAGCTAGTGTGCTCCCCTTCAGGGTTGTACACACCTGCCCCCAGTTTGTTCACCCCTGGCCTAGAGGCCTTCAGGCTCAGGAAATGGGCAATTTCCGGAGGATTTTTCTTCAAGCTGTCTAATCTTCTGGGAAACGAGAATCATAAAGCAGACAGCCTAAGTCGCAAATTACAACCGCAGAAATGGTTGCTACATGATCAAACAGTGCAGGATCCCCCAACTTTGGGGCACTCCCGCAGATAGACCTATTCACATCCCTGAACAGCAAGATTCTGCATTCTGTTCCAGTAGACCAGCAAGGGACAAGTGCGGCTGCGGATAAATTCTCAGTTCCATGGAATCTTTATCAGTTTCCTCCAATTCCAATTGTATCTAAAACAATTCTAAAGCTAAATAGAGGACGTAAATGATTTTGATAGCTCCATCTCTGTTCCCGTAGTTTTCACAGGAGTATATGAAGATGTGGAGGGCAGTGGTTGTTTATCGCTGACTAGTAAAGTAGAGATGATGAGGAATGGGATGCTTGGGAATTTAGAAGGGAGATGGAAGTCTTTTATATTATGCTGTTGTGTGCTTTGCTGTGCTGTGCTGCTATTGTATTATGTTGTACTTTTTGCTGATATTATACAATAAGGGGTAGATTTTAAGGCGTGCGCGTCCATGTGTGCGTGCTACCCGGCTGCCTTCCCCCGTTATCTTCCCACCCCCGATTTTTATCTTACCTTTTGCGGTAATGGCTGCTGTGTCAGAGGCCTCTGGCCCCGCCCCCGGACTGCCCCTTTTTGCAAGCCCCAGGACTTACACACATCCTGGGGCTTTACGCGTGTCACCGGGCCTTTTTAAAATAGGCCCGACGCGCGTAACCCCCCCTACATGCGTAAATCCGGCCCATAGCATAGAGTCTACTTGTAACTCGCCTTGGGCTATACTGATAGGGCATGTCATTTTAACTAAATAAATGTTTTCTCCAGTTATTTCCCCTTAGTGTTTCTGTCGTAACTTGTTCAGTCCTCTGCTTTTGCACATTCCCAGCACTCTTCCCTAGCTGCACACCTCCATGGCACGAATAGCAGAGTTCTTATGCAGACTTTCTCCCTTCCCTTCACATTCACCCACCGCTCCTTCCTAGCCCCAGCCACTAACCCCTGTCAGCATTCTATACCATAACTAGTGTATTTAGAGAAGCACTGTTCCCTTTGCATTTAGTAATGGGGGCAAGTTGTCACAATGCATATCTTCCCATAATTGCCAACTGCTGTTAGAATCCACTTGCATTTTGTCAGGTAGGGTGAGACCGATGACAACAGACAACTCACGAAGTTTCAGTGAAATCCCTCTGGTCTGACACAGACGAATGAACGTGGCCGGGACATAAGGGATTTTCTTGCAGAAAGAATGCCTAAACATTGCTATTTGTTCTTGAATTTAAATCTTGCAGATGCTTTCAGACACATTACTTTTGTGTTTTAAAGAGGAAATGGTGTTTTTCTTCATTTTCTTCTGATTGCCTGAAATCAAAACAACTTGAAATGCCAGCAAAATTGGTCTTTGGAGAACGTGGTGTTCTTCCAGGGCCTTTGTGAAGAATGTATAGGGTTACTTCATTCTAACACAATTCATAAATTCTTCATGTTTCCCCATTCACGCTTCAATATTGGATAAGTAGTGCAGGAGCCAGGGTGTAGGGAACTGCTCACTCAGTGGTGCCAGAGTGAGACTGGTAATGGGCTTTTAGAGGAGAATAACACACAAAAGTGTTTGAAACTTGTGAGCAGTAGCGCTGATCATCAAGGCTTCAACCCTAGCTGTTAAAGAGAGGGGAAACACTATCACAAATCTTCCATAGCCAGTGAAGGCATGGGTGTACTTAGGCAAGGAAGCTTTTCTGATGCACTTGTACACTAAAGCTGAGAAAATAATTCCTGCTTAGATACTCGTGAATGAGTATTTCTGCTTATGTGCCCTTGAGTTATCATTGTTGAAATGTTACTTTGTGTATACACTGCCTACCATATCTAAAATAAAGAAACCAGAAAACTGTTCATGAGGATAGTGCTTATTTAGGTCAGTGTATCTCTTATTCCATCACATCTGGTGGAAAGTACATCTCTTTACAATGAAGTTATCAGTCCAGGCAAGTAGTTCAACTGGTTTTCAAACCTAAAACTCTGTTTCTTGAACTGCTGCAGGCTTAATGTTGTTTTTTTTTTTGTTTGTTTTAAATATTTATTTATTTATAACTTTTCTATACCGAAGTTCAAATAACAGAGTTAATTATCACTCCGGTTTACATTGCAACGACAAAAAACAGTGACAAAGTTGTCTTACATAGAACAGGGGGAGAGAAAAACTTGGATACAGCTTAAGCATGGGGAGTAAAGTGTCAAAACTGGTAAGAACTGATAAGAGTTGGCTTTTTGGGGTAACAAGGTAACAAATAACCTTTGTGTTGATTGTTGGAAGCAGTCCACTAAGCCTTGAAATCTGAGATACATACCAATAAATTGTTTAGATGATAGGTTTTTTGCTCAAAGAGTTTTTCGGTTAAAAGTGCTAGCTAGCTCAGATCTCCATTCAAAACTGTTTTAAAGCAAAATAATAATAATAAAAAAAGATGTCTATTATATAAAGTTTATAGTTTCTCTCTCTCTCTCTCTCTCCATAGATATATATATAGTACAATGTTTCTGACATTTATATCATTTTGTTAAAAATAGGGGTCAAAAAACCAGATACATTCCAGTAGCTAATAATTGAACCTCACTATGTTATCTTACAGTGTTATCTTTTAGACGTTTAATTGAATATAAGTGATTATAACATTTAAAAAATAATCTCTCAACATCTGCATCCCATTCATTCAAGTTACCAAGCACACACAAAGCACAATAAAGCCACAAGTATTTTGAATACCATATCAAATAACTCTTAGCATCACTATCATGATTATGGGCCTCATTTTCTAAAGTATTGCAGGTCCTGCGATACTTTAGAAAAATGCAGTAATGAGGGGCGGGGGGGCGGTCCTGCGCTAGCCGGCAGCGATCGCCTAATAACTCCACCATAGAAGGTGTAGTTATTGGGCGCGAAATAGGCAGCGAAAAAGCCCTTACCTTTTCGCTGTCCACGCCGTCGTCGCAGAGTTGGCCCCGGTGACGCCCCAACTCCTCCTCTTCTGGGGCTGACTCCGCCCCGATGTAGGTAGCGCAGGCGTGCGCTACCTTCGCTAGCTATCGCAGGCTTGCGCTGTTAGCACAAGCCTGCGGTAGCCTTAGAAAATAAGGCCCAATGTCTCTTTATCACTCACTTTATCTCCATGGAGAGTGTGATATATATAGATATTAAAGTGCATGTGCACGTACATACATACAATAGGTTATAAAATTCGTAAGCCAGTGGGTTCTGCACATTCTGCAAGTCCTACTGTTCTAGTCCACTCTTCCATTAATAAGAACTGTACCAGCAGTTTGTTAGGAATGCCTTCCCCTGTCAGGAGCATAGCACAGTTTCTAAGGGGGCCTTTTCATCTGTTGTGCTTGGCGACTGCAGCCATTTCAGGCCCTGGCAAGGGGAGCAGATTTAGGCCTGGCTTGGCCCGGCCTAGCCCCTCCAGTCTCTTTTTACTGCCCCTCCCCCCCAGGTTGTGGGGGGGAGGGGCTAAAACCATTCTTGGATTGAAGTGATTTAAAGCCTCTTGTCTACTCTTTTTGTCTTAAACCGTTTGCAATAGTCCAATGTTTTATATCATGGTCTTCCCTCATCTCTGAATTGCAGCCAAACTCATTTTCTGTAAGCAAAAGTTTGATCATGTTGCTCCCCCTCTTGTTTCAACTTCATTGGTTACCCATTACTTACCTTATATAATTTAAAATTGGATGCCTGGCATTCAAGGACCTCCGAGGAGGTTTTCCTCTATACCTTGCTAATCCCCCAACTTTCCTGGATGTACCCTTAGATCAGCAGAAGAAATTAGATTACAGGGCACCAGGGAGATGTCTGTCTTCTATTTGGCCCCTAATTTCTGGAACTTCCTTCCTCTATCTTTACGACTTGAGAGAAATTAAGAAGCATCATAAACATGACTTTTCTTCCTATGTTTTGAATTATAATTATGATGATTCCATTACCCCCAGGTCCATTTATCGCTGCCCTCAATTTTGCTTGTTTTCCTAGCCTTTTACTTTATATCTTTAACTTTATTTCTTTTTAGTTTTAACACCAAATTTTACTTTTTTAATGTCCTACTTTTATATGTAACTTATGCTGGCACTATAACACTCTTCCCAATCCTTTATGATGATAAAGAATTGTATTTCCTTTTTTATTGTATATTTTAATGTATATTGCTTTGATTTTAATCAGAGTTGGATGATCAAAGTAAGCCAACTACGCCATACTAACAGATGTAGCTCATTTTTTATTATATTGCGATAACCCATGTGCAGTGTATGAAAATAAATTTAAAAATCCATATAATAAGATTCTTGTTGGTCCCAAATAAATTGCTCTCTGCAATAAAAAAAAAGTTTCTAAATAGCAAGTAAAGTGCCTCAGTGCCAACACCACTTAGTTCATAGTAAATCTCCCAAACAGTGTTCAATTGTCATCAGCCAGACAGCTTGATATGAGGCAATGGATAAAGTGCTTAAGTGCTGTAAAGTTCCTATATGGTGCTCTTAACAAGAGCCTAATGCTAGTGAATTAACAGCAGCTAATTATCCTTTTATTAACAGCAAAAAATCCCCAAGGGTCCAGAGTACTAGCATTACAGAGGACTACTACTAGGATCTGCGTATTAAAAACAAGTACAAATGCATTATGAAACCCATCTAAGTGACTCCTGTGTTCAACAAGTATCTGGGAGTGGGATATCTAATGCAAAATAACTTAAGGCTTGTCTTCTGCTTTTTGAAATGTTGGCTTATTCTTAAGTTTTGGTAGCATATTCTTGCTTCTGCTGAGCATTACAAAACAGACTATAGAGCAGAAGCATCTTGATCAGCCAGTTGATTGCAACATTAGAGAACCAGTGTCACACCACTAGGATTGTCCAGACCTTTGAAAAAAAAAAAAAAAGCAT
Source organism: Rhinatrema bivittatum (assembly GCF_901001135.1). NCBI lineage: Eukaryota > Metazoa > Chordata > Amphibia > Gymnophiona > Rhinatrematidae > Rhinatrema > Rhinatrema bivittatum. The sequence continues at coordinate 65,882,858 of NC_042622.1, read as the reverse complement.
AGAACTAAGATGCATCTCTCAAAGTAAACTTTCTTCTCTTTCAGAGCTGTTGGAATTGTGGCCGGAAAGCCAGCGAGACATGCAGTGGGTGCAATATTGCCCGGTACTGTGGCTCCTTCTGCCAGCACAAAGACTGGGAGAGGCACCATCGAATCTGTGGGCAAGGACTACAGAGCCAGGCCAAACCCTTGCCCCCAGTTGCAGGCAGATCTGCAACAACCAAATCATTAGATGCGGTTCCAAGCCCGGCCCTGGATAAGACTTCTGCAACCACCTCTCGGTCCTCTACTCCGGCTTCTCTGACAGCTGTAGACAGCAATGGACTGTAAAGAAACAGATGTTCATACCTCAGCACAAGGACCTCATTGCTTCGGTATTCATAAACTTGGGACCTGTTGGTGATGTAGCTTCAAGGTGGGCACAGAGTCTGCTGAAGTACTGTAAAGCCATTCACAGGGGAAGTCATGCACACCCTTCGATAGTACCAAGTGTGTTCTTAGGCATGCTGAGTGTACAACAACAAAAAAAAAAAAAAAAGGGCTTGGTAGCAAGAATAAATAATGGATCATTAAATGAAGGAAACGTTTGTGTGATGCATTTTAATTTTTAGATAATCATATGGCAATATTCTGCTCTGCTTGGGGCTCACTCTGTCACTTCTGTAATTAGACTTCCCGTAATGGCTTCATTTGGCTTTAGATTTCGGCTCTGCTGGTGTTTTCTTCTGGGATCTATTGGCAAGCGCAGTCTTGAGCTAATGAAGAAGGGTGACATTTCAAACCATCAGCTGGAAATTATCAGGTTCATCAATTTAAACAACTTAGTTACCGACGTGCACAAAACTATTTTAATGTTTAGGGTTTTGGGGTTTTTTTAAATTCGTGTCCTCCTCATCCTGTTTTCCATCCCATGAACAACCACAAAGAATATTAAAAATTGTTAGCATGCATATTTGAAACTGTTTTCATCAGAACTTTTAAACCATGAAGTTCTCCTTAGCTGGGCAGAGGGGTAGGTTTTTGATATCTGACACAATTATATGGCATGCTGGGGCGTATGCGAACAAGTTTTCTGGTAGAAGAATGAGAGAGCAGACACAGGGGACACGATAAGAGCCTGGAATAAAGACAGTATCGCTATAGCAATGATGATCTGAATTATTTTACCTGCCAATGAATAATTGGTAGCACTGACAGTTAATAGGATTATGATTGCCTAATGTGTGTGTTCCTTGTACAGTGAAACCTGTCTTAATAATGGCCTAGGTCACAGAATTATAATGAGACTTTTGAATGCAATGTATGTGGCACGAAGACGTTTGGGTCACCTTTCCTTTGTTCACTGACTAAACATGCTATTCTTTACATCTATGGTTCCTGCCACATGAATATGGATGGTGAAGTTTGATCTGTGTTCACCCTGTTCATCATCTCATGTGACAGTTCAGAACTTTGTTCAAATCGTGCTGGGGCGGAGCAAGCGTAAGATGTGTGTGCGGCAATCCAGCTGTGCAGTGGGGGGGAGGGGGGGTTGAAAAGATGTGATTTTGGTAAGTAAATGAAATAGCTATCTCCTACAACTTGTGGAGGTTGCATTTTTACAAAGTGACACGGGAGTAGTTTTCAAAGCACAAGAACCTTGTTTTATGCAGGTAAATTGCCTGGATTCGCCCAATACTTTTACACAGGCTAAGTGGAAGCGCTGAGGGGTCGAGTGGGTGTGGAGTTGGGATGGATTCAGCACGTGCGTGCCCAAGTTACACCCTCTGAGGAGGAGGTACAACTTTACATGACTAAGCCTTTGCGTGTATCTGGTATTTTTACCTGAGGATTTTCAGAGCAAACGTGCACATTAGATTTGCTTTGAAACTCCTTGGTTAAAGTCTGCGTGTGTGATGTATGCATGGACAATTACACTCCCTGAGTTTAGAGACATTTGTCTAAGGGCATTTAACTAGTAATGCCTCATATTTGGTTTAAATCATCACGTACAGTGTAGATGAGAAATCTATCTAGTAAGATGGTGGTAATTAATGTCATCCTTTATTTTCATTGTTTTTTGGTGAGGAACACATTTCTTAGCTGCATGAATGGGTTTTTTTTAATTACTACATTTCAGATTTCAGTGTATATATTTGGTGTGAATCATGTGCTGCACTAAGCAACATGGCACAAACCTCATTTATAAACTTAACATCATCACAGGGAGAGCGGTGATGCTGCATACCCTGGAGCATTGGACTAGAGAATTGTAGATCACTCCAGGTAGCTGTGTTTGTATGGCTGCATCCTAGGCATTCGGTAAACATGATATTGTAGGGCAGGTGAAATGATTTCAGGACTTAACTTCAGATGAGAACCTTCTAAGGAAAGGCAAAAGAACAAAATACAGGAGGAATTATTATGGGCATTATTAAAGGAGAACTGTTATTTCCAAGATTTCGTTTGGAGCCAGCTGACACAAGGGCACAATCTGTTGGCAAGTGATGCTGTTGAAAGCTTGGCTTTAGGGGGCCTGTGTAAGGAGATATTAGCCACTCCTGTTTTTCTTAGTTTTGCTGCAGTAAGAAGTTGTTATTTTCAGCAGAAGTCTATGATAAACTTGGGGAATTTGGTTGGAGATTCTTTGGACCAGCACTGTGGGCAGAACATTGCACATCCCATGAAGATCTATGGAGCCATTGTTGTAGCCTTTTTGACTATGAAAGGATCTAATCAACACACAGCATTGCCATGCCATTCGTTTTATTAATATTTGGGGCAAGCCATGGTTCTGGATTTAGCAATGGCAATTACCATGGGGTAGATTTTCAGCCAAGCTGGAATTACATAAGATTACCAGCTACAGCTTAACTGATGATCTTACACATGCTTCCAGCCACAACTGTTTGAGGCTGAAACCACCTAAATCTAGCCGACCAAAATTTGACTGGCTAGATTTAGACTGGAGAGATGTAGCTGATTAGCACTGATTGGCTAAGTTGTAGACCTTGATGCTGTCTATATTTTACTTGGTTAAATTTTTGCCTTGTGCATTTATCCAGTTAAATTTGCTAGCCAAAGTGGGACCATTTGAAGCCACCAAGATTTAACAGTCTGGCTAATTCCCGAAGTTAAAAACCAAAAACAAATCAATGCCACTGCTGCAGCGATTAAACCTATAATTAATCAATCAATCAAGAGCAACTGCTCAATCGCTGATAATGTAAAATTATTCAAACTTCCAATGCAACCTTATACGGGCTTGTTGAATAAATATTATAAATAATTTTATGACACCTTGTCTTTATATGGTATATACTTGTATTAAGAAATTATGTGTCAATAACTTAAGAATTTATAAAGGAGTAGAGGGAAAGTTTCATATAAACTGATTGGTGCCGAGACACCAATCAGTTTATATGAAACTTTCCCTCTACTCCTTTATAAATTCTTAAGTTATTGACACATAATTTCTTAATACAAGTATATACCATATAAAGACAAGGTGTCATAAAATTATTTATAATATTTATTCAACAAGCCCGTATAAGGTTGCATTGGAAGTTTGAATAATTTTACATTTTCAGCGATTGAGCAGTTGCTCTTGATTGATTGATTAATTCCCGAAGTTAGCCATTTAAACCTTTTAAAAATGAATCCCATCGTGTCCTGGTTGCAATTTGGCTAGTCTAGGGTAGAAGTGATGTCAGTAAAACTGTCTGAGGTTATTCTTCATGTCACAGAACTGCTGTCTGTGTTATTGCAAATGGAAACTTGAGAGAGGCCCTTGCCTTTGATAAGTGTCCAGTGGATGTTGCAATGTTTTAAAAAGGGGTGATCCTCCTGCCAGGCCCACAAATCAGTTGGGTTTTCAGGATATCCATAACGAATATTCATGAGAGAGATGTGCATGCACATGGCCTGAATTGTATGCAGATCATGCATATTTATTAGGCCTATCCTAAAGATTTAGGTGGGTTTGGAATATAAAATAGTATGCTTCATCCTTCCAAGATGAATTAATGGACCACAGCAAACGTCAAGAGTGAGAGAGGTCTCTGTCCACCACAGATTTAACAGCAAGATGGGCCCAGGCTTTGCACTCAGAAGGTGGTGTTTCCTGTAGAAAAGTCTGTCAGAGGAATAAATAAATAACTTGAGACAGTTGAAATTTGTAAAAACTTTACTTAAACTTCATTTTTTGTTTTTTTTACTATACAGTAGTAAGATTTCATGTGCCCAACTGAAGAGACTTCCCATGCAGTTAGATAAGAAATGTTCATTGGTAGCCTCAGGAGAACAGGGGAGGACTTCATGTGATCATCTTTACGGGCTTATTTGTACTAGGTGTAAATATGGGGAATACTAAAGAAGTGGAGAAAAGAGCTTTTAAAAGGGGAAAACAATGGGACTATAGGACTTGCTGTTGCATTTGATTTTCTATATCTTTTTGTCATTTAACTCTGTATTAGAAATTTGTCACTTGATTCCTGTGCATAACTTATTTAATGTACTGTATAAAGAAAACCATTAAAGATGTATTTAGTTTGTTCTATTCAAAGTAGTCAATAAAAAAAAAACCTACTATATTCATCTTATATTTTCCTTCTCTTCTTTGTTTTCTGTTTTGTTTTGTCTACCAGTTTTCATGGCTTTGTTCAGTCCTGGCCTAATAGGAGCCTGCCCTAAACCCAGTCCACCAAAAGACCTAGGGGAGGAGGTGAGGGCAGGAAGGAGCCCTGATTCATATGTGCTAGCAATGCAGGCTGGTTCAGGACTTTTAGTTCCTCATAGAGCATGACTTTATTGCTATTGGTGATATGGAGAAAAACAACCCTCTATCTTTTTGTTTACCCAGGGGGCTGGGATCTGTTGGACTTTCCATTTAATCAGAGGAAGTTATTGCCTTGTTTGATTCAAGTCACTCGATTCTGGAAGATAGGCCACAGTTGGAATACTGACACAGACAAGTTAGTGGTCACGGTACTTGAGTGGATAACCGTGGGGTTGGAGAAAAAACTGGACAAATATGAGAACATTTGGAAGTAGTACTAGGACTGAATGAGAAACAATTATTCTTCAATCCTTTTTTCTTCTCTCTTTTCTATTTGGTTGTGATTCGGCAGGATTATTGTGATTTTTTTTTCTCTTGTATTTTAGATGTTGTACAATTCTATGCTGTATGGAAGGTTGGTGTCTTTTTTTTTTTTTTTTTATTAATAAAAAGTTTACAGAAAAAGAATGTGAATAAAGCAGGGATTTTCCATCCAGAGGAGAACTCACCTTAGTACTAGTTCACCCAGGGATCTGCATATGAAGTGACTACTGAGAGTCAAAGGGGATTGCTCATAGGGCAACAGGAAGTAGCCTTAAGACTTTCTTTTCTGGTATGTAGAAAGAGAGAAAACAAATGAAGTGCCCTGGCTCTGAAGGTTCCCTATATTACAGATCAAAAAAACCACAAAAGGAGTCCATCAAATGTTGTCCTATATATTTGATTGTTAACCCTGAAATTAAGGTCTGCAAAATTCACTGTTCCTGTGTTCATCCTATAGTTAGTTAATTTGTGTAAATAAAGTCAGAATTGTTGGCCCCATGCATACTGAGCGGTCTGCATCCTTAAGAACACTGAACAAGATTGGGACATTTTATCCACAGACAGACGTGCACCTTAACAGTGAGTGGCCACCTGAGGTCCACTAGACCTAATATTAAAGAAGCTCATAGCCATAATGAAACAAAAAATGCAACACCACCCCCCCCCCCCCCCCAGAAACAAAATGAACTGTTAATCTGAAACAAAATAAGAAATATCAACACCACTTCCTATTTTGTTTCAGTCAATAGTAATATTCCTAATGAGCATGGGGGAGAGTCAAATTGTAGCAGGGATTCATATTGCTGCTTTTTTTTTATATTTGTGAGGGATTGAAATTTGGATGATATTGTTTTAGTTTGTGATGCACTCTGTTCCAAGTTCCTAAATGATGCTGTTGTATGTGATGATGTGTATTGTTTTTTGCTGTATATGGTAATTTAAGCCTATTGTAATGTGCAGGCTTGGCCCACAGAAAGGAATCAGTAAGCTGAATCACAATTACAGTTTTATTACTGGACAGCCCCTTTGCTGAGTTCCACAGACCCTGCTCTTCTAGAAAAAAAAAAATCTAATGTAAGGTGCCTTGTACTGCATCATTCCTACGTCGGTGCTATATAGAAGTAAAATTAATAATAGTATTAAGATTTCTAATGATAACCACCTAATCGCACCCTTGGGCATGTTCAGACACAATAAAGAACTTAGCTTGCGTAAACTGGTTGCACCCTGTGTGAATGCTGAGTTGGATTAATTTGTCCCAACTTGCATTTTTGCTTAGTTTGCTGAACTGGCTCAAAAAAGAATGGAAATCCACAATGTTTCTTTTTTGAACAATTCAGATTTTTAAATGTGTAAGATCTTATTGCCTTGCTAAACATATGCCTGCATTCTTTAGTTACAGCTGTCTGAAGGTTTAAAGAAATTCAAAATGGTCATTCAATGTTATAAAGGGGCAATGAAAACGGGGACTTCATGGACTGTAACCAGCTGTACTATTTTAAATATAGCACTGCCAGTTTTTGGTTAGAATCATGCCTTCCTATGGGTAAAGATATAGTCAATATGTTTCACAAAGCATCGATCTAAAATACAGCACACACATTAATATGTCATTAAATACAGTACATAGCAAAGTAAAACATAGCAATTCAATACACAAATATAATACATCAAAAATACAGTCATAGAGCTCATTGCCACAATATATCTGCTTAGAATTTGACAATTGGGCCTTCCTTTCTATTTATTTGTGTACCTCCATTTTTCTTTTTCATATTGATGATCTAACTGGTTGCTTTTTGCTTCTTCCAATCCTATAATTACCACCTCCTCTCTGTGACAGGTGTGTTGGTATTGGGCAGGAGAGGGAGTGTAGAGACCCCTACAGAAATGGTGTGATTAGGAGTTGGGAACCTATCCTGGAAGAGGGAGTTTCTGGTTCTGTCTCTCTTTAGTAAAAAGGAGAGAGTCAGTTGAAGTCTTTCCTAGAGGAAAGAGTCGAGGTGTTAGATCCTTCCTTTGGAGCACGAATTTTTCCCCTGGAATAGGGAAAAATAATCGGAAGTTGAATCTTTAGAGGTGGTGGTTGATATTCCTTAGGATGTAAAGAATAGCGCTGTCCATTGAGAGAAGGGAGAGAAGAATTCTCCCTGAGAAGAGAGGAAGGAGTCTATTTCACAGCATCTGCTGAGAATTGTAAGTTATAACTTAACTAGCAAGAGATCCCGTATAATAATAGCAGATCTCTCAGTGTAGCTCCTCACGCTGCTGTCTTGATAACACCCCCCCCCCCCCACAACAGTGATAGCGATAGGCCCCCCTGACCATCCAGCCCCTCTCAACTTACCTCCTTAGCCCATGGCAATGTCAGCTATTCAGAAGCAGGAACAGTGCCCAATTGCTCGTGTGCCACACAAGTGCAGAACTTCAAAGTGATGCCAAGTGAACAGTACCTCTCCTTTCCCCCACAACTGAGTAGCAAAAGCTCAACCATGGGCAGGATCAGTGCAAGGTTCCTGGCTGCCCTCTGTGGACTTAAAATTTGGTGTCACCCCGCCCCATCCCTTGGCTACCTGGAGTGCTAATTATGCCTCCTTCCCCCATCAGCCCTCACTGACGGTGTCTGATAAACTCCATCCCCCACCCTGAAGTCTTCCACCAGGTCTCCTCCATTCCTCCCATACTTGCACAGCTCTTCAAATGTACACCAGGCAGTTGCACAGGTGATGTAACGTGGGTACTGGGAACCACCAGATGCTCAGTTCTGGTGGCAGCGTGGTCTTGCCTCTTCCCTTTACCTAGTATAGAGACCCCTTGGTTCTCTTCCATTTCTTGTTATGGGTGGCTGGCTTCCCCATGTGGGAGATGGCGAGTTCCTCTACTGTATAAATTCTAACCACCAGTTTGCCTCATGTAATTTGTTTCCATTCTGAGGGGCAGCACATACCTGTTGTCCCATGCACAGGCGTACCTAGAGTATTTGGCACCTGGGGCAGATACTTCTTTGGCAACCCCCCCCCCCCTCCCCAATATATAATTTTAAAATGTCCTAAACATTGATAAAATATTTCAAAACAGCAGATACATCAAATAATACCCAATAATTAAAACTAGTAAGGGTTTAAAAAATCTCCCGCTCTCCATATGTCATCCTAGCATTGTTTAGACTGGGGGCATACATGCACACACACTTTCTCTGTACTTCTTTCACACACACACGCTTCCTTTGTATCTCTCTCATATGCCAACACACACACACACACTTCCTCTATCTCTCTCAAGCACACATGCAGACAAAAACGGAACTGGAAACCACAAGCCAGATTCTGTATGCAGTGCAACAATGGAAAAGCAGGAAAACACTATTCCTCAAAACAATACAATCAAGAAATATAAATCAATCAGATTAGTAAAACCAAACTAAAAAATATACATTTCAAAACAGCTGATGAATAGAATAATAATAATAAATAATTTAGAAGCTCCTGTACACATTTTTTTAATTTTCTAAATGATAAAATATTTCAAAACAGTAGACATCAAATAACACCCAGTAATTATTTATTTATTTAAACATTTTTATATACCGGCATTAGTTGTGGACATCATGCCGGTTTACATCAAAACTGGTAAAGTATGGAAATTACATTTTAACAGGGAATTAGAAACTGGGAGGAGGGTAAATAATTAAATAGGATAGACGAGAAATAACAGTAACATTAACATTAACATGGTTCCTCGGTGTGAACGAGGAGAGAGGATAACAACATATGGTTCCTCAGTATGAGGAAGATGGAACAGACGCAATGTGGTCTATTTTTTATTGGAGGAGGTGTGAGTTTTTATTCTGGGTAGGCATGTTTGAACAACCATGTTTTCAATTTCTTTTTGAAGTTGTTCATACATGGTTCAAGGCGTAGGTCAGGCGGCAGTGTGTTCCAGTGAGTGGGACCTGCTATGGAAAGAGCACGGTCACGTGTAGAGGTGAGATGGGCTGCTTTAAGGGAGGGCACAACTAGGGTGCCTTTATTGGTCGTTCTAGTCGGTCGATTGGACTGGGTGGTTGTGAAGGGTAGGTCTAGCCAGTTGGAGTTGTGGGTGTAAATTGCTTTATGCATTATGGTGAGTGTTTTGTAGATAATACGAGAGGCTATGGGGAGCCAGTGTAGGTCTCTGAGTATAGGGGTGATGTGGTCGTATTTACGAGAGTTTGCAATGAGTCTCGCTGTGGCATGTTGTAACATTTGTAGAGGTTTGATGGAAGAGTAAGGGAGTCCTAGAAGAAGAGCATTACAGTAGTCTAATTTGGATGATATGGTGGCCTGTATGACTGTACGAAAGTCTTGGGTGTGAAGAAGGGGTCTGAGTTTTTTTAAGTACGTTGAGTTTGAAAAAACAGGCTTTGAGAATGGAGTTTATGTAGTTCTTCATGCTTAGTTGGTGGTCAAGGAGAACTCCAAGGTCTCTCACAGCTGGTTGTGTTGAGAGGAGGTGGAGTTTGGAGGTACCCGATGGCGGAGGTGCAGGGGCAGCGTGAGGTGAGATGAGTAGAAGTTCCGTTTTGTTCGTGTTGAGGGCGAGGTGTAGGTTGGTGAGCAGGGAGTTGATGGCTGTAAGACATTTCTCCCAATGTTCTAGTGCGTCAGAGATGGAGTTCTGGATGGGGATGATGATCTGAACATCATCAGCGTAGAGGTAAAACTTGAGATGGAGATCAGAGAGTAGTTGGCAGAGGGCGGTGATGTAAATATTGAAAAGGGTGGATGAGAGAGATGAGCCTTGGGGGACTCCCTGTTGGAGGGGTTGTGGTGTGGATGTGGAGTTCCCGATTTTGACTGAGAACTTTCTGTTTGAGAGGAAGGATTTAAACCAGGAAAGGGCTAGGTCTGAGATGCCAATGAGTTCCAGGCGAGTTATTAGATGGTGGTGACTGATAGTGTCGAAGGCTGATGAAATGTCGAGGAGGGCAAGGAGGTAGCTATGGCCTTGACCCATGCCTCTAAGGAGGTGGTCGGAAAGGGAGAGCAGAAGGGATTCAGTGTTGAAGTGTTTCCTAAAACCAAATTGTGTTGGGTGGAGGATCTGGTGGTCTTCTAGATAGTTCATGAGTTGGAAGTTAACCACTCTTTCCAAAAGCTTGGCAATGAAGGGGAGGTTGGATATTGGGCAGACGTTAGCAGGGTCTTTTGGGGTCGAGCGAAGGTTTCTTAAGGAGGGGTTTGACCACTGCGTGTTTGAGTGCATCTGGAACAGATCCGTGTGCAATCGAGCAGTTGATAATATCTGCTACGGCTTTAGCTATTGTATTGGGTATGGTTAGAAGTGCTTTGGAGGGTATAAGGTCTTCAGGGTGGTAAGAGGGTTTGAATTTTTTGAAAATGGTTTGGATTTCTATGGTGGAGGTGAAGTCAAGGGTGGGCATTGAGGGTTGGGTTTCTATGGTGGGGTGAAGTTAAGAGTAGGCATTAAGGGTTGGGAGGGGGAAGATGAAATGGTCAGGGTAGGTGTGAGACTGTTCGAAGAAGGGGGGAATCTCTTTAGGAGCGTTGCAATTTTGTTGAAGAACTTGGCTAGTTCCTCGCATTTGGCGGAGTCATCGAATTCAGGTGTAGTGGGAGGGATAGGAGTCGTGAGGCCAGAGACGTAGGAAAAGAGTGTTTTGAGGTTGAATCTGTAGTCATGGATTTTTTTAGTGTAATAATCTCGTTTGTGTTTTTGGGTGGAGAGTCTGTAGCTGTGGAGAACTGATTTGTATGCTGCGGAGTTCTGCGGGGTTTGGTCTTTACGCCATTGTCTTTCCTTTTGCCTAAGAGTAGATTTTAGGGTTCTCAGTTCTGTGGTGTACCATGGGTTGGTGGGTTTTGGGGAGTTTCTTATAACTTTTTTGGAGACTGGACAGAGTTTGTTGGCGATGTCTCGTGTGATGTTATTCCAGGATGCTAGGGCTGAGTCTGGGTCAGAGCAGTTTAGATTGGATAGTGCGGTGGTTAGAGCATTCGCTAGGTCCGCACTGGGGCAGGGTTTATTGTATGTTATGGTCTTACTGTTATTATTGTTGTTAAGGGGAGTGGTTTTGATAGAGAAGAGACCTTCTATCAGAAAGTGGTCAGACCAAGGTATAATGTGCGACCAATCAACCTCTTGTCATCACCCAAGAAGAAAGAAACGTTCCAGCCAGGAGCAGTGGGCAGGCAGGGAACCCAAGCCCTGCCGGCCAAAGATAACAGATCCAGCGCGGCGGCAGTAGGAGAGGCCACGGACTGGGGCAGGGTTTATTGTATGTTATGGTCTTACTGTTATTATTGTTGTTAGGGGGAGTGGTGTTGATAGAGAAGAGACCTTCTATCAGAAAGTGGTCAGACCAAGGTATAATGTGCGACCAATCAACCTCTTGTCATCACCCAAGAAGAAAGAAAGGATTTTAAAGATCCCCCACTTTCCAGACTTGTCACCCTGAGATTGTTGTGAACTGGGGGTACACTCACACAGACACAAACAAAACATACTCCCTCTGTCTCTCACACATACAGGTTTGGAGAGAGATAGAGGGAGCTTTAGTGTGTGTGTGTAAGAGACACACGTTTCCTCCATCTCTCTCACATACATGCTTCCTCTGTATCTCTCACATGATTTCTGTTTCACCCAGGAGCACACACACATGCTTCCTCTCTCTCACCCCTACCCCCGCACACAGGCACCCTCTCATTCATGCCTATAGGCACCCTTTCATATATATATACACACTCTTCTATACACTCACCATCATACACCTACATGTACACACAAACAGGCTCTCACTTATTCACACAAGCTCACACACATGGTTTCCTGTTTTCAGGCCGTGGTGGAATGAGCTCCACCATGGCCTGAGAGCCTCCTGCTATCTTTGGCCGTACACCCCACCGATCTTCCTGCTTGTGGAGTGGGAGGGAGCGGAAGCTGTGTGTGGGCTCCCTCTCCCCTACCCCAAGAAGGAAGATCGGTAGGCTGTACGGCAGCAGGAGAGACTGCGGGCCGCCGGCAGAGCCTAAACAGCCTGCTGTCACCGGCCTCCTATTATCTTCAGGCCGTATGTCTCACAGCTTCCACTTCCTCCCCCCCAGCAGGAAGATTGGTGGGCCGAACGGCAGCAGGAGAGGCTGTGGGCCGCCGGCAGAGCCTAAACAGCCTGCTGTCACCGGCCTCCTATTATCTTCAGGCCGTACGTCTCACAGCTTCCACTTCCTCTCCCCCAGCAGGAAGATCGGTGGGCTGTACGGCAGCAGGAGAGACTGCGGGCTGCCGGCAGAGCCTAAACAGCCTGCTGTCACCGGCCTCCTATTATCTTCAGGCCGTACGTCTCACAGCTTCCACTTCCTCCCCCCCCCCCCCCCCCAGCAGGAAGATTGGTGGGCCGAATGGCAGCAGGAGAGGCTGCGGGCCACCGGCTAGTTAGGCTCTGCCGGCAGTCCGTGGCCTCTCCTACTGCCGCCGCGCCGGGTCTGTTATCTTTGGCCTGCAGGGCTTGGGTTCCCTGCCTGCCCACTGCTCCTGGCTGGAACGTTTCTTTCTTCTTGGGTGATGACAAGAGGTTGATTGGTCGCACATTTGCTGGCAAGCCCCTCCTTGTCACCCAGGGTGGACCCCCCTCCTCCACCCCCCCACCCCCCAGCATGCTTCTGGTCCCATGTAAGTTATTTTTAATAGCCTTGACCACTATAGAGATTTTCATTTCTTTTGGATATGGGGGTTTTCTTCTACTTTCCCAATTCTTTCAATTTTTTATTTATTTATTTTTTTGTGGGGGAAGGTTTCTGCAGAAGTATAGGACTGTCTTCCTTTTTAGTAAACTGGGTTACCCATCAATTGGGATTCAGCCCTTTTATGTTTTGTTTTTCATTGAGTGCTAAAAGGAGAAGTTTCCTTTAATTAGAAGGAATCTAGGATCATCAGCACTTTAAGGAAGGATAACCCATGGTTCTCCAAGATGGAGAAGGCGAGCAAAATCACCATCAGGCTCTTTCAGGTTCATTAACATCTATTGATGCTCCTCGCAGGCAAGGACTGCCACAAGTATTAACTTGATATTATGGAGGGAGGGAAGCTTTATGGGAGAACTACGGAGAGTTAGGAGATACATGTGATGTGACTGTTAAATGTGGCCTACCTCAATCAGCCTGGACACTTAAAATACCAACTTCATGGGAGGGAAGCTCACAACAACCCCATACCATGGAAAGAGAGAGAAAAGAGAAATTGTCTTTTACAGAATATACACACTTGGTGATGTTGAGTCACTTAATACAAGAACTGATAAAGCATTGTACAAAAAATTACATAGAATACGAGGGAGTGAGAACTAGAACATTTATATGATGCAATGCATTTAATTAGAAAGGAATTACCACCCTTTCATGGTGACCTTTAGCTAATCATTATGTTCCATGACACACACCCTCTTTATGCAAAATGATCAGTTCCACATTCCCATTCCCCTTATCAAGAAGGATACTTACATGCTCGTTATGCCCTGTGACCCACAGATATAAAGTAGTATTGTCCTTTGGTTCCCATAGTCTAATTCACTGGAAGGAAATGTACAAACGAGATCTCTAGAGGCAGAGGAACAGTAGGATTGCAGCATAAGAAAGAATGGGCATCCCACACAGTACCATCAGAAAATGGAGTAATAATTTATTCACTCCTCCACTGTCACATATCAGTGAAATGACCAATCCCCTTTCAGAAGGCTATCATGGATATGTCCTTGAAGGGACCAATCTGGAATAGCCCTGCTGGAGGAGGTTCTCCGGCAGAGGCTCCCCAGCAGGGAGTGGGGATTTAGTAGATTAAGGAAAATTGCCTGTGCCCTTTTATTTTCTAAGGGGAGCAGGAGAAGACTGGGAGGAAGACCAGCCCCCAGACCTGCCAGCCACCTTGAGCATTTAAAAGGTGAGCAAGAGAGGGAGGACCCCCGGATCTAGATCCAGACCTCAAGGAGGGGGTTGGCAGCCCATAGGAAGTTTAACACCTGGCTCTGAGCAGATGTTAAATTTCCTGCTGTAGTAAGAGATGTGCCAGGCAGCTTCCCCACTGATGCACCTTCTTGCATTGTAGGATAATAACTAATTAGGGAATAACCCGGCAATTTCATAAGATGCACTGATCTTACCGCAGATTTTTTAGCACAGATGTTTTTGGTGCTAAAATACCTTTTACATTGTGTAACGTGAGCGCCAAAAGCCAGTACTAAAATGCAAGTAAAAAACCCATGGTAGGCTCAATGTGGCTTATTACATTGGCCCCTTTGAGAGTAAATTTCAAAGACAGGAATGGCTGTGGTTGTTTTATAGCTGCTCACTTTCCACAGAATTTCAAAGTGAAAGTACACGCACAAATCCCCCACCCACACACAGCAAGTTACACCTTTTCCTGGCATGGCTTAACTTGTGAATGACGATTTAAGTTTTTATTTTTTGAATCCAAACTCTCTCCCCCCCCCCCCCCCCCCCCCATCCCCTTAAAATGCCTGTTGTTGTTTTTTTTTGCATGCAGAAAAGTACACGCAAAATTAATATCCGTGCATACATTTTGTATGCGAAGACTGGCAAATTTTCTAACAAGCCTTGTATGCCCATAAAGCTACATTTCATGTATGTAAATAGCTTTGAAAATTCTCTGCCATGATTAACTACTGAAAATCACTGCTAAAGTACCAGGTGAGGTGTATGGATCCACGTGTCATCTACGCATGCTCTACAGTCAAATAACTTCTCCAAGCGTCCACTGCATGCATTGTTCATTAAGAATCAGGGGTGGGAATGTACTGCTTTTTGGGGCTTAACTCAGCTGCTCCTGCCTCTCTACGGCTGATGCCACCTTTCATTGCCTTCTCCAGCCCCTGCATCATAGGAACTGAAATGAGAGGGGGCAGCAGATGCTCTTTCAGCTAGAGGGCTTCTTGCTCAACCCTGCGAGTTGTTTCCACTACTAAAAAAAAACCAAAACCCAAAAAAACACCTTTCATGGGTGGAAGTCCTGGTCTTCTCACTGCTGTTATCAGTAGGTGCTACTTGTGCTCAACCTCGGTCCCTTTGGAGGAAAAGCCTTTTCTTTTCCTTTCCCATTCTTGTTGCCACTAGTGCCATCACCCCTTCTACATTTTGCTCCCTCTGGCAGGATGGAAATGGACCCAGTTGCTCAGTCCCTAGAAGTGGCTAGAGGATTTTTATTCTTACAATAACTATTGTACTGACGCACTGTCACCAGTTCTAGAGGCATATGAAGACACAAACAGCACAACAGCACACACAGTTTCTTGATAACAAGCATGCCACACACTATCAGCTTGCAGAATATGACTATGCAAACTTCCACTAGGCAATGACACAGCTTGTGGACAATGTCATACACACCTTGCAGTCAGTCTATACTGAATAATTTTTCCATGTAGAGAAAGTCAGAGAGAAGAAAGAAAAGTAGTTGTTCCACCCGGTCAGTGCAGTGGTTATAGTTTGTCAGACTCACTGCAGCTTTTAAAATAAACAGATCTTTGCACTTCAACACAGACACACAGTTTATTAAATGATAGAATTCGTCAACAACTTTTTAAACCATGAACAGATAGAAAATTGCAGTGTTTCCTTTACACACTGTTGACATTGTGTGACAACAGAAAACAGTACAGCCCTCCTTGCTTTAAGTTTCTCATTCCTTTCCTTACTAAATCTTTTCTTTTTCTTTGGCTCTGAAAATGAGCTTCAGAAGCACAACCTCTGTCTGAAATCCAGCAGAGAAATGAGTCAATATAAAATGGGGTCTGCTCAAAGTTGTAACTTGCTTTCAGTTTCAGACTGAAAGAAAAAATTAGGAACTCATCAATCCATGCAGGTGCCAGCTTGACCTTGACTAGTCCTGCTCCTTTCTAGTCCCTTTCCACCCCTGCTTTGGTTAGTCTAGCTTCAGTGGCTTGCTTTGTAGGCTTAAACGGGATCCCAAAACAAATGAAAACAAACATTCATTACTTTCAAGGGTTTTGTCTGTTTTGATTTCAATGAAACAAAATGAAAATGTCCTGTTTAATTTTGGATTACCCATTCATTTCAAACAAATGCACATCCTTATTAAATTGACTGTCTGGATATTGTCTATCCTCTACATGGATAAGAGAACAGAAAGTCCGGTCTTATAACATAGTTATTAGGGCTGAAGTACACACTGGACTTTAGCCAGAATTTTCAAAGTGGACTTCTGCTTGTAAGTCCACTTTAAGAATTAGCAGGTAAGCATGCACACTTGTGTGGCATACAAGTGCACATTTACACATTGCACGGGAGCAGATGTAAATGCTCATGCATATATTTACCCACATAGTTTCAGTTTTAGAAAGTACGTGCACAAAGGGTTTCCCCAACCTAGTTTTGCCCCAGGAATGCCTCTTTCAAGTACACAGAAAAGTGCATGTGAAATTGCTTCTGTAATGTGCACGTACTTTTATGCATACAACCCCTAAAGTACCTTTCAAAAGGCCTATATACAAGTGTAAAATAGTGTTTTATGAACATATGATTTTGAAAATTCATTCCTTATTGTTCCATAACGTGCATACATTTACTCACATGGAGAAGAGGCATTCCTGGGGGATGTTTAGGTCAGGGGAGGAAAAGAACTTGTGCAGAATGTTTTTAAACATTAAATAAAGCAGGTGCAAATGTCTGCAGATACATTGTCAGTTTTCAAAGTGAGAATATGTGCGAACTTGCACTTTGAAAATTGGTGCAAAGGTCATGGTTAAAAATTACCTGTGGACTTTACAGCATTGTGGGCAGTTTGATTATTTCCTTTCTTGCTACTTTGGTCTGGAAATCTCCAAGGAATGGAGGAGACCTCCAATGGAATAAAACAGAAATGGAAAACAAAGTCACATCAAAGCATGTGAATGACGGTGAGTGTTATAAATTTATTCAAAGTCTAAACAAAACAATTACATGAAAAGATGTGACTTCCACGTTGCAGTTGAAGCATGACTGCGGTAAATGCCTTGTCTTTTGACAGCAGCTGGCTTTTCTTCTGGAAAGTTAAGGAGCAGCAGTGATGGAAGCTATATGGTTACCTCTTTTACTCCACCATCACTTACAATGAACCTAAAGGATGAGATGTTTCCTATCACCATGGATAGTCTGTTTACCATGGGCATGTTCTTCTGATCATCAAGGACCCAACCTGACAAGGGCCATGACAGAGCAATTCTGCTGGTGAAAGCAATTCTGTTGATTTGATGATGGAGCCTGGAGCAAGCTAGTGACAGTTACAAAACTGAGCAATCTTCACATTTTTCAGTCTGTATACATAGTGTCCTTTCCTACACTTTCTTGTTTTCTGCAACACAGGTACATCCATGAAAAATGGCTCACTGATCAAAGACTTATCCTCTTTAGTGGGTATGGTGAAGCAACCCTTGCAAAGGCAGTAGGCTTCTATTATTCTCTGTGGATACCTCTCAAGGTCCTCATTAACCCTGTTCAGAAAGATAATTGACAACATTACGGAAACAGAACATGATGGTGAGTAAAAACCATGACCCGTATGGTCTACGCATTTTCCATTCCTGTTGCAATGCTCTAGAGCTTCCCTGATCTTGGGAGTTACCTTCCCATTCTCACAACTAAAAATCCTCTGTACTAATGCCAAGCTTGCTTGAATTATATTACTGGTTTTGTCTCTACCTCCTCCCCAGGAAGCCTGGTCCATATACCCACCACCGTGTCTGAGAAGAAATATTTCCATGTGTTACTCTGTAGTTTACAAAAAATACAAAAATGTCCTACAGGTCCAAGTTTAGGTACTTAACAAGACAAACCATGAATGCTTATTTAAAAAAAAAAAAAAAAGGTGAAAAAGGTAGTTAAGTACCTAAACTTGGACCTGTAGGACTTTTTTGTATTTTTCATTTATATTTTGTCTGGGGTCTTTAATTTGTCTTGTTTTTTTAATTGCATTTACTAACAACTCCATAGTTTACCACATTTGAGCCTCATATCGGGAATGCTTGCTCTAGAACGTCTTTTCCACTGAAACGTTTTTGTCACATGTCATATTCTTACCTTTTGAGGTATATGAATGTCTCTATCATGTCCCTCCTCTCCCTCAGGATGTGCATATTTAGATCCTCAAGTCTTATTTCCTACAACTTATGATGCAAGTCCTAATGAAGTATTCTTTGAATATGGTTTCAAGGTGGTTCTGGGTCAAAAAGGGTAGCATCTACCTGCATTGTTAATCCCACACTCTTTCGATATTTAAAGATCTAATTGTGTTAGTAAGAAAAAGCAGATCTAGGACGACCCAATGGAATTGTCATAACATTGCTGACTACAGTACAGAAGATTTGGGTTTGGCTTTCCCATTTCTTGTTTGTCACAGTGTTGGTGTAGCACAGAGCCATATGTGCTTGGGGCGAACGAATGCTGCTGCATGGAAGAACCCAGCTGGTTCAGCCTCACAAGGTGCTTCTCTTTCAACAAGGGAACCAGCATGCCCAAAGGGCTGGAAGGAAATGTCCTCCAAAACTATTCCCTCAGTGCCACCCAGTATTAGCCATCCTTATAGCTGATGCCTTTCCTTCCTTCCCAGAGGTTAGGTGCACCATGTCTGTGACCCACCTGAGCTAGCCAGCCCTGTTGCACAGGAGATGCAAGCCCAAATATCCTCTTCCACAATGCATTGAACCCAAAAGAATACTTTTTATAGTCAATTACTTGAGCATTTTTATTGTAGGAAAGGCTTAGGCCAGGGCTTCCCAAACCTGTCCTGGGGAACCCTTACCCAGTCGGGTTATCAGGATATCCACCATGAATATGCATGAGATAAATTTGCATATACTGAGTCTCATTGGTATACAGATTTATCTCATGCATATTCATGGTGGATATCCTAAAAAACCCAACTGGTTATGGAGGCCCCAGTACAGGTTTGGGAAGCCCTGGTTTAGGCATATTAATGGAAGTTAAATGGCTTACAATTGTCATTTAGTGAAACCTTATTCATCATATAATTATGGAGGATGGATGCACCTGTGATCCAGATGTGCTAATTTCAAGGGCCTGATTGGGAGCCCTGCAGGCTTTCAGCAAAGACATGCTTTACAACATTGGTTCTCAACCCAGTCCTCTGAACACACCTAGCCAGTCAGGGTTTCAGGATATCCACAATGAATATGCATGAGACAGATTTGTGGATATCCTGAAACTTGACTGGCTAGGTGTGTCCCAAGGAGCAGGTTGAGAACCTTTGCATTACATTATTAAATCTAAGCAGAGAGGCAAATGGAGAATTAAACAGCCATGTAACATATACAATAGCCCATGTAGTAGCAAAAGATTCCTATAATTGGTGTTATTAAACAACTTAATTACTCAGTTTTATGAATGACCCCTGAAAAAACGTGGGTAACATGAGCAGTACCAATTGCATCAATATTTAAAGGAGGTTCCAGAGTTTTTAAAGGATTTGCAAATCTGCAATAGTCTGTTTACACCAATTTCTCCAGTCTGCCTTATTACTATTGTTTTACATTAATCATCTCCCCTTTGGGACAGTATAGAGGGGGTAGTTTTCAAACTGGATAGTCAAGGAAAAAAATGTATTTCTATATGTATTTTTTATATATCTCATCCTTAATGTATAGAAATAAGCATATTTGGTCCTGTTCCTACTTCTATCCAGAGCTAAATGCCTGGAGTTTAGCTGGGATAAGACTAAGATGACATGGAACCTTTGATCTAGTGAGACTGTCAACTTCTAGTGCATGTAATATCTGACTATTTTTAAGAGCACATTTTATATCACGGATGTAAAAGGTGTTAGGTAGATGCATTGTAACACCAAAGGACCAGATGTTCAAAGAATGTTTCCCATAGACATAACATGGGGAACCATTTTGAACCTTTGGCCTTTAAGTCAGGAAGCTGCTATCAACCAGAAGCTGATACAACCTGGTGGGCATGTCTTTAGTGGGAGTAATGTCTCCAAATGGGTTAGTTTTTGAATATACAATAAAAGGAGTGAACCTCACTCGTAAGCAAGGGTGTACTGGATATGATCTCAATCGCTCAGATTTACCTCTAGTGCTCTTCTTAATACTTGCATTGTGCCAATGTGATCCACCTCCTGGAGCTCATTGGTGGGAATCCTTCTCTGACCCAGTTCAGCCTCAGCTCAGAATTGGTACTTGAGCTTAACTGGACAAGCAGAGAGTCTTCTTTAATCTGATTCAAGCCAATTCTATAACATTTGTACTTTACATTTTGGATTTTCTCAGATTGGTTTTGGATGTATGGGAATACTTGAAGGTTTAAATGATTCAGACACTTATGTTTTGTAATGTAATCCTAAGATATTCTGAAAGTAAGTTCGTCTCTACAAATGCCTATAACCAGACAGGGTCATTGAGCAGCAAAAAGCTTTGCTAGCTGACTCCTTTTTATTTTATTTATTTATTTTACTGACAGGAAGATCCAGTCCTGGTTTTACTCTATCACATGCATAGAGATGTTAGTAGTGCTGCTTTTCTTAGGGGAATCAGAACTGCAAGTCCATGGATGGAGATGGGTAAAACTAGGACTGGATCAGCAGAACCAGCTGGCACCCCCACTTCTGAATGGTTTGCATTTATCCTGTCCTCATTTCATTCTGATTGCCCAGCTTCCCTCCCCATCCTGATTTGGAGCCTTTCTGCTTTTAATTGGAACCAGCTCAGCAACCTCTTGCCTGGGTTTTGTATGTGTATGAATATAAAGTAGTGATCAAATGGGGGAAAATGTCAGAAATGAGCAAAACTGCCTTTCCTTTTTGAATGGTGAACTCATACTGTAACAAGGGAGGAAACAGTCTCCTCGCTGCAATCTGTTTATTGGGTAACTAAGCTATAATGACGTGATTTCACATTTAGATTAAAACTGTGTGAGGAATACACTTGCTGCTGAGTGCCATGTGCTTGGGAATGGCCCCGGCTTAACCTTGGTGCACCCTATGAACTTTTAGTTTCAGTTTCTCTAAGGAAAAGCCATGGGTCAAAACTAGGACTAGCTCAGCCTTTGCCCAGTGCTAAACTGCAACCCTAGACAAGGGAGAAAATCTAGAAATCTAGCTTGAGAAAAGTTTTGTTTTTATCACAAGCCCAGGCCTCAGCTTTTTCGCTTGAAGAGGTGACAGCATGCAGTGCAACATACCGCTGGAAGTGACTGCAATCAAGTGGCAGTGCTGCTGTGCATGAGTCTAAAGGAAAAGGGTCCTGTCTGACTCTGGGAAGATCAGAACCCAGATGTGGTTCTGATCTCCTGCCTCTCAGGGGCTTCCCGAGCCACCTTTCATATTCCGCAAAAGTGAGGGGCCGATGAGAGAGAAACTAACTGCACAGCTGTTTTAATGTATGTGGATTCATAATTCCATATCTGATGTCGTCAGACAGTGAGATAGCTATTGTCCAATGGAGAAAATGAGTTGTCTGACATCAGCTTTAGAGAAAACACATCCTTAGCTTTATAGTCTATTGTCCCTCTAATAACAGAGTACGGCAATAAAGTGATTTTAACCAGTAAGCTAGGCAAGTATGAGCCAAACAGCACAATACAATAGCAGCAAGCAATGTGAAGGCCTCATTTCTGCAACATTAGCACTAAAGGGACTACTGTTCACCTATTCCTTCCTCTTTTCACTCTTGCTTTATCCCAGCCTTTTCCTTTACTGTATAATCAACACTCTTGCCCTCTCTAGTTGTGCTTCAGTCCATCCACCCTGTTTAATAGTTATCTAGTTACCTGTATGACCAGGGTGAAGTGCTTCTGTCCTGAATGAGATCAGAGGTCTGATTGAGAGCACGGGGACATTTTTTCAGCTCCTTGTCAGGGATGATGTTTAGTTTTTCAACCAGTGAATAATATCCAGCAGCCAGACGGCCAATCTGTGCTTCCAGATCCTCCTCGGAAGGATCCCGGCAAGGGGCGTGCTTCCCCAAGCACAGGTTAAAAGTCGTCGTCATGGCAACCCAGGCGAGCACCTCCACCTGTGAGCAGAAACACTGCTGAGTAATATGGAACAATAGAAGGCATTTCTGCTACATGATTCTCATGATATTATATTACGCCCATACGAGGAAGAAAGGGTTAGGAATAATCTCTCCTCATATATCAAGTTTGCATTAACGTTTAAGAAAAGGAAGTATTAAAAGATATAATGTGTTAAAACTGAGTGTTAAATGTCCAAGAAATGTAATTCACAGAAATCTCTCTTCTCGAAATCAAACACATCAATGAGTGCTACATGTCAGTCATAATAGGCACTACCGGCAAGTCATGTCTTCTTTTGCCTTCTAATTAATCATCGGCTCAGATACACCAATATTTGGAAGAACACTTTTTTTTATTTTTCATGCAAATAAAACTTATCTTTAAAGTCCTTCTGTATCTTTAAGGTCCTTCTAAGAGTCCATCAAAAATGTCCCAGAAGTGACACCTCTGAAGATGAACACTCAAGAGCATAAGACAAAGAACTACAAACAGTAATAGCAGGACAAAGGTAAGTGTGTGTGGGGGGGGGGGGGGGGGGGGGGGAACTTTGTTGAAATGCGCAGCCCAATCTGCTCACCAGAATGGAGAAAATTTGCCTGGAAACCAACTAACAAGTATTGGTTCACGCCAATCCAAAAAAAAAAAAATGAACCTTGTTGAGAAAGAGACTTATCAGAGAGAATGTGTAGTGAAGGAGATCCATGTGCACATTTTCAGACATATTCCAAGGTTGAAAAGCTTTGGAGACAAATTCAGGCTCAGCCCCCTCCCCTTCTCTTCCCTGCTGGCTGCCTGGAGGGGAAGGGCTGGAGCAGAACACACCCCCTGCTGCACCACCTCTTAGGCTAGAAAAGAAGTGTGGGGGATAGGCAACAGAGAGTGGCTGTAGTGGGAAAATAAAGAAAAAGCAGCAGGATAAGCCCATGCTGCTAAACCAGCTCCCAGTGAGCCGCTGCTGAGACTCAGTTCTTCCAATCTGAATGTCACAGCTACTGCAGCCCATCCGTGAAACAACTTCAGCCACTGTAGTATGGCCCACTGCAGTTCTAAAGCTCTCAAAACTAAAGTGAAGTAAACTGGTTAAAAATAGAAAGCTAAAGGAATCGCGGTGAAGGAGGAGAGAGGTCTTTTTTTTGCAAGGATACCTGCAGGGGAGAGGGTAGCCCGGCCCTGGGACACTGAGGTGAGGCTGCCCAGACCCCGACGCGCTGAAACCCCGCCCATCCGTGACGTCATCGACGCGGGACCTCGAGGCCCATAAGAACGGCCCAGCAGCATTGATTTCTCTGCGGTGAAGGAGGAGAGAGGTCTTTTTTTTTGCAAGGATACCTGCAGGGGAGAGGGTAGCCCGGCCCTGGGACACTGAGGTGAGGCTGCCCAGACCCCGACGCGCTGAAACCCCGCCCATCCGTGACGTCATCGACGCGGGACCTCGAGGCCCATAAGAACGGCCCAGCAGCATTGATTTCTCTGCGGTGAAGGAGGAGAGAGGTCTTTTTTTTTGCAAGGATACCTGCAGGGGAGAGGGTAGCCCGGCCCTGGGACACTGAGGTGAGGCTGCCCAGACCCCGACGCGCTGAAACCCCGCCCATCCGTGACGTCATCGACGCGGGACCTCGAGGCCCATAAGAACGGCCCAGCAGCATTGATTTCTCTGCGGTGAAGGAGGAGAGAGGTCTTTTTTTTGCAAGGATACCTGCAGGGGAGAGGGTAGCCCGGCCCTGGGAC
The DNA here is from genome assembly GCF_901001135.1 of Rhinatrema bivittatum. Taxonomy (NCBI): domain Eukaryota; kingdom Metazoa; phylum Chordata; class Amphibia; order Gymnophiona; family Rhinatrematidae; genus Rhinatrema; species Rhinatrema bivittatum. The sequence goes on along the minus strand of NC_042622.1, from coordinate 65,859,006 downwards.
ACTGAGGTGAGGCTGCCCAGACCCCGACGCGCTGAAACCCCGCCCATCCGTGACGTCATCGACGCGGGACCTCGAGGCCCATAAGAACGGCCTAGTAGCGGCGCTTGTCGTCGCCGGCGCTTGTCCTAAGCCGCGCTTCCTAAGGGGCGCGCGGCTTAGTGCGGCTTTGTGATGGATTTGAGAGGATGATAAGCTTATCTTTTACCTCCTAACTGTAAGTAATATTCTTATCTCCCCCTTCATCGTCAATAAGGAGCCAAGTTTAATAACTGTACTCAAGTGGGAGCCCAGTTAGGTTCTGGTTTGTTGAAATAATATTATGCCTCATACAGCGAGAAAAAGAAGAGCCAGGGAAAGAAGTGAGCCTGTCAGTAACCCTGGTACTTCAATAAAAGGACCTATGGACAACCACGTGCAACGAACTGTAAGATCGGATGAGGCGCAGGTGGAGAGACCTCTTGAATTTATTTCTGAGGCCTCTCCATCGGACCTATCAATATCTTTATCCCCGATCTTAAGGGATCCACCTGTAAATCCGGCAACATCTAGAGCCCATGAGCTTTGGAGGGAGAGCCCCCCTGCGGAAGTCGCTGGATTGGGGTCCTCACTATCAGGCCCGAAGCCCCTGGAATTGTCTGGGATGGAAAGTCCGGCGGTAGTCCGTGTAGGACAGACCACCTCACTGAATGTGGAACAAGGGGGTTTACACCAGGATCAAGTAAAGACGGACAATCTTGTTCATTTGTCCAAACTATGTGTTCCCCAGATAAGTAAACCTGATGTAGTTACACTGGATGTAATAATGGAAGCTATAGTGAATTTACAAAATTCTGTAATAGCACAAGTAAATCCTGTGATAGAAGTAGTAAATAATTTACAATTGAATGTAAGAAATATAGAGATGGAAAAGGATAAAGAAATGAAAGAATTAGAAAAAGTTAAAGGAGATTTAGTTAGTACAAAATTGGTACAAGAAGTAATGATAAAAGAAAATCAAATATTGCAAATGAAATTGGAGAATCTAGAAAACACTAATAGAAAGAGAAATCTCCGTTTTGTAAACTTTCCTATGCTGCCACACATATCACCTAAAGAGATGTTTAAAAAATATGTATTAGAAATATTAAAAATACCAGAAAATGCAGTACCTCCACTAGCTAAGAGTTATTACATTCCAGTGTACAAAAAAGGAATACAACAAGAAGAACAGCAGGGAGCACAGGCTATGGACAAGTTAGAAGCTTGTTTGGATGTCTCCAAAATTTTGGAAACATCAGATAGTGAAATGGTACAAAGTGCAACATTATTAACTACTTTTGTTTTTGAGACTGATCGTGATTGGGTGTTCCGTCTATTTTTCAAACATAGGTTAGAAGTATTTTTGACCTTAAAAATAAGAGTTTATCCTGATTTTTCAAAAATGACGCAAAAAAGGAGGCAGCAATTTCTTTTACTTAGGGCAAAGGTTGTCCAAATAGGGGCTAGCTTTAGCCTTAAGTACCCATGTAAGTGTTGTGTTGGATACAAGGGCAAGTCTTTTGTATTTTTTACCCCTCCTCAATTATCAATTTTTTTAAGTGATAAAAAACAAGTGGAAAACCTGGAAGTGGAAACCCCGTAGAGACCATGCGTTCAGTGAGCCCTATAAAGTGTATTGAGTACGTTGCATTGTACAAATTTGATATAATATTATTTTCCTAAATGTTTGTTAATTGACTCCTTATTATTTGAGGACTATAAAAATAGCATTGTGGATGTTTTCATATATGCTTTTTCCTAAAACAAGATTGTTCTTGTGTTTAAGATATGTAAAAATTTGAATAAATAGAAAGCTAAAGGAAGACCAGGCATGTCTGAATCGGTAGAAACAGTTAGAGATTATTTTCATACTCCCACTTAACTAACTCTGGCAGTGTAGACAGGTGGGGAATTTTCAAAGCCATAACTTGACATTTTCATCTCCGGTATTGCGTGCCCTTTTTACCTCTTTCAGTTGCCCATGCAAGCGAGCAGATGACTTGATGCTCACCTTCAAAGAGAAAAGTACCCATGTCCGTTTTCTATCAATATTACTGTCAGGAACATGTGCTAAAAGCTCCTGCAAGCTGCCTTCACGTGAATAATATTTGGACCTTTCCTGATCTACAAAGACGGAAACAGGATTTTCAAATATTTGTGCCCCAGTGACAGCAGTGGAAGACATTTACCATTTTCCATGTCCAACTGCGGCTTTCATGGTCTGCATTATAGAGGCAGAATAAGACCCAGTTCCTGATATCAAACAAACCCTGGCAGCACTGATTCTGAATCCTGCTCTAATACAACACTTAGAACACCCCACAAAGCACTAGGGTTTAAACCATGGAGAAGTTAGGAGACAGAACCACATAAAATTAACATTGATTTTATAACAAACATATAAAACTAACAAAAATAAAGTGACCATTCACTGTTATGAAAGAGTTATCAGGTTAGGGTTCTGGACTGGTAACACTGTTGTTGCGTCCGGTCTTCGATGGCTTCGACCTGCTTGTTGCACCCCTATCTCGGCTCCTCCCGCTTACCTGGGCAAGATGGCTATCGCAGCGTCGTCAAGCCAACCTCTCTGGCGTCCCCGAACGGCTATGGTGCAGCCGTACGCCATTGCTCCTCCCAGGTACCTGCTAGGGTTCACGCGCAACCCACGTCTAAGTATGTCCAGTGGCGCGAACATCGAGGGTGTTCCCTCATGTTATATCACGCCAATCCGGGTATATCTACTTCTCAAGATTGCTAGCTCATTGAGTTGGCAAAGGCTCGAATGGTCACATACTGTTCCTGTCTGTGCTACTCTGCTGCTTCCCTGCTGCCTGCAGGAAGCTCTCCTTCTGCCCTTCGGGGTTTTACTACTAACTTGGGTACCCGCTCCTCGGGGGGGCCCTCTGTTCTATTTTCAGGTGCCATTCAGGGAACAGGTACTCGCTCCTTGAGGGCCTGCTCTCCCTGCCTCAGTGCCTGTACCATCAACTACCATCTGGTGGAATCGCATCCATAACAGCTAACACCAAGTGAGTACACTAACATCTCATCTGTCTCATCCGCAGTATCCCTTGCTGCGGAACCTCCTGGCATCACCAAGGAGAGAAGGGCTCCCTCTGCCGAGGTCACTGAGACTACAACTCAACACTGCCACCTGGTGGCTATCTTCAAGCTGTATAAAGAAAGAGTTAATTCCCGGTGTTTTGTGTATAGAGTCTAGCCCAGTGCTGTGGCTCCTCACGGGGCTCCTCCCCATGGGTGTGGTCATCTCCACAGCACCCAAGGATCCACTAAAACACAAGTGATAACAACTGTAAAAGTCTTCACCAGTCCATCACCAAACTGAAAACCCAAGATGGCAGTATTTACCAGGGTTACATCTTTTTCCTAGGTTATCTCTCTCACTATCGGCATCCATAGATGTAGAATTTACACCCAGTGCTGATTCCATGAGATTTTCACCCTTGCTGAAGTTTGGTGTCTGATTATTCATTGTCTATTAAGCAAACTAAAACCCAAGAAACTTAAAGGACACATTTTTGGGCATTTGAGCCATTCAAGTAGCATCTACCAGCCCTGACCTCTTATGTGGTACCTCTCCCACGAGAATATGTTCATCCTTATGAGCTGTTTGGGGGACAGAGAGGAGAGATAGGCTGAAAGAGCTTTTACAAACAATTGCTGTGAATTACAGGTAAGACACTCCTGTAACCTCTGAGAATTATCCATTAAAAACAAGGGTGTTGCAGATTCAGAAAGAGGCTCCACCCTGTGCAGAATCTCCTGTTTCCTCTTTTTATAAATAAACATTGTACATAGGCAGGAGCAGAGAAGGTCCCAGCCGGCTCTAACTTGCTTTGCTTAAGCAAAACGCAATGCAAAGAGGACTGATAGTATTAGGTTGCTTGATGTAGTGCTGAGAGTTTGAATAACAGATTACTCTTTTGCTGGCTATAAGGAAGCAACTTTCTGAGAAGATACATGAGTTTCTGGCAGCTTTTGCAATAAACTTAGTTCCCAAGTGGATTTTGGAAGCTTTGGCACTCAATGCCTAGCTGAGGCCTGGCTTCACTTCCCAGCAGGGCTGGCTCTTCCATTAGGCAAACTAGGTGATCACCTAGTGTGCCACAATTTTGGGGGTGGCACCAGGGACTTCCTTGCCAAGCAAAGGCACATAGGGATCTGTCCCTATTGGCCAGTGCTCTGGATTTCAGGCCGAAGGAAATTGCTTCCTACTCCAATCACTCCCTTCCCATTTTAAAGCATCTCAAGCCACAAAACAGCTGTGGTGTTTTTGGTTTAGGAATATCCTACATGCCTCAATTAAGTGCAACATTTTGAGTTGCTTTGTTTCTGAATATTTTTGTATGTTTCGGTCAAGTACATTTGAAAAGATGAGGTTTATGAGACTTTTTTGAGCCTTTCTGTGCAATATCAAATATTTTTTGAGTTTTTAGTGTTTTTGATAATATATAAAGAATTGAATAAAAATAGAATTTAAAAATGTGTTTTGGCAAAGGGATGCCTGGAACTAGTAGATGATTAAATACGAATATGCTCCATTGAGGGCAAGAGAGAGATACTAGTTCTAAGTTTCTGCTTAAGGTAGTACATTTTTGGAAATGTACACCTTTTTTTTGCTGTTTGATTGTATAAGAGGTGGTAGCCTGTTTTATTTTATTTATTTATTTAAACACTTTTATAGACCGGTATTCGTCGAAACATCATATCTGTTTACATAGAACTAAACAGTGAAAGTACATTGAACAGGGAGTTAAGCCCTGGGGGTATAACTTGTACAGCCTTAGCGAAATAAAGGTGGGGAGAATATATACATGGGTACAGTATTATTAATGTAAGTGGAACAGGGAGTTAATAATTTGGGGGGTTTAACTTCTACAGTATTAAAGAGGTAAAGCTGGAGAGAGTAGATACAAGTGTACAGTATTAATATAATTGAGGTGGAGAAAATTTACGGAAGTATCTACATAGGTGCAGGGATATTGCAAATAAGGAGGGGAGAATTTACGGAACAATATTATTACAATTAAGGGGGAGATAAATTACTGGAATACATGGGTACAGTATTGGGAGAAGGGGGGGGATTTACAGAGGATAATCTTTCTTTTAATTTATAAATGAATGTATTTCTTGATATTTTTGTTTTGCAGTCTACTCCCCAAAATCACAGACAACACATTCAAACACAGGTATGATTTATAAAACATATTTACATTACATATGTATATACAAATCAGTTTAATATTTAAAATCAGGATGTCCAATGATATGTTTAAAAAAAATCACAAAATAGATTAAAAAAATCAAGTGACTGGGAAGGCCAAATCTCTTCAAAGGCACTTATTTTATTGTAATTCCATAAAAAATGTGGAGATGGGCATCCATGAAAGACAGAAAAGATCTCAGAAATATTGATATCCTTTCATAAAAAGCTACTGGTTTTTAATAATCGTAGTCCAAAACACCACTTTTATTATTGAAAGTTACTCATCAGATTAAATCGAAAAGTAGTGTCCATTAAATCTTGTAACTTGTGCCTAATTTTTCTGTTGAATCAAGTGCAAATGTCAATTTAAACCTATCACTTATCTTTTCACTTACCTTTTCATGGAATTGCAGCTTAGGGTCCAATTGTGTATTCAATTAATATCCATTATAACTCAACATACAGTCATATTCACAAGCCTGGCAAAGCAATAAAAAATAATAGTGCATTTGAAGAGATTTGGCTGTTTCTGTATCTTTTTGAATCCATGGTGTGATTTTCTTTTTTTTATTATTGTTGATAAGTGGTGGATTTCATTGTTTTTTGGGGGGGGTTTTACATCATTTTTTTGCTCCATCAATAGTCTCAGTTTTTCGCTCCATCAATAGTCTACTCTCAAGTCTCAATCTAGTTCTTAACACATCCAAAACAGAACTTCTATTCATCTCTTCTAATGACAACAACCCACTCTCACCATTTGTAAACCAAGTGAGAGATCTAGGAGCCACACTTGACACCAGAATGAACCTCAAAAAGTTCATCAACGCCACCACCAAGGAATGCTTCCATAAGCTTCATGTACTGAAACAACTAAGACCTCTCCTTCACTTCCAAGACTACCGGTACTACAAGCCATTCTGTTTTCAAAGATCGACTACTGTAATGCGCTCCTCCTCGGCCTTCCGTCCTCCTCAACGAAACCACTACAGATGCTTCAAAATGCCGCAGCAAGGATCCTTACAAACTTTCATCGCAAGGACCACATCACACCAATCCTAAAAAAAACTTACACTGGTTACCTATCAACCACAGAATAATGTTTAAGACCTTATCCATCATCCACAAAAACATCTATCACCGATCTACACTACAACTCAAAATTCCACTCGAACTTCACGTTTCCACAAGACCGATCAGATCGGCATACAAAGGAACTCTCCAAGCCCCCCCTAACAAATCCTCTAGTCACACTTCCATCCAGAAACGAACCTTGTCCACTGCCGGATCGTATCATTGGAATCTTCTTCCCCCGGAACTTCGGCAGGAACAATGCCCTTTTTCATTCAGAAAGAAACTAAAAACGTGGCTGTTCACTCAAGCCTTCCCTTGATGGACACCCCACTAACAGCACAGTCCTGCACTTCATTTTCACAGATCCGCCCCCACCTGCTCCTACATTCTGGCCTTCAGTTCTTGATATAAAGATTAAGCCATTGTCAAAGCTTGCTACATTCGTTCCTTTTGTTAAACTTATTCTTTTTGCTCTCATCTCTCCCACTCTGTAAATCCCTGTTCGTTGTAACTTTATCTTTCTAGTTAATTGGTTACCCCTTGTTTCGCTGTAAACCGGTACGATAAGACCCTAGTCTTGAGTATCGGTATATCAAAAGAATTTAAATAAATAAATAAATCATTGTATGTTTTCTCAGGATTGTTCTGGGAGGAGTGATGGTAGGGTGATCATGTTTGTTGAGTTTAATTACAAAATCTTGGGAGGAGAGAGGGAGGTAGGCAATGGGCTAGAAAGTTGGGAAGGAGCCATGTACCACTACTTTGGTACAGCTAAAGAGTAGCCAAACCAGTATGAATAGCATCTCCAAAAGCAATGGTTTTCTATTGTCTCACACTTATGGTGACAGATGTCATGAGTTTGGAGGGACAAACCCTTTTTATTTCTATTTATTTCACTCTGTTTTGCAAATAGTCATCAAGTCCAATTAATTTCTGTGTCAGTACACCACTCCCAAAATGTCCTCAGATTGGCATTTGAAAGCTGGCCAAGCAACTCCCAGTCAAAGGATGCTGCTGCAGCACTGAACTTGGGGATGGGAAATGATACAAGAAAAACAGAGAGCAAAATTACTGGAGGCCCAGTATCACAGACCTGGTTGAGTGGATGGCAAAAGAAGTGATGACAAATGTAATGGGATGTAAGATAGAGAAGGACTAAAGAAAAAGGCCTGTACGTAATCTCTTCCTGATGAAAACCAGATAGGAAAGTAAGGAGGGAGGCCATGCATGATGGTGTCCTGAGAATAGCTTCATGGGTTTAAGCAAGATAAGGAGCAAAGAGATCTCTCTGGTTTCTTTACAAATTGAAAACTTTCCTTGGAGTCCTGACAAGATAAGGAGCAAAGCTTGAATGATGGTTTCCTGATGACAGCTGGATGGTAAGAAGTGAGGCTGAGCAAGATGGCTTCGAGGAGGGATGGAGCAAGGATCTGTGTTAGGAATCCCTAAGAACATAAGACGTTGCCACAATGGTTCAGACCGAGGGTCCATCAAACCCAGCATCCTGTTTCCATCAGTGGCCAATCCAGGATCCAAGTACCTGGCAAATACCCAAACATCAACTAAATCCCATGCTACTAATGCTGGTAATAAGCAATGGCTATTCCCTAATGGCCGAATTTTAAAACCCCCGTCCCCCCCCCCCCCCCCCCGCTCGCAAAAAACAGGGGTTACGCGTGTGGCCGGGCCTTGTGCACTCCACGCGCATCTTCAAAGTGGCCCGGCCACACGCATAACTCCCATTACACGCTGAAGTGCAGGGCCCAATTAATGGGGCAATCCAGGGAGGGAGGGGTGGGGATAGAGGCGGCTGGTACAGCGACCTTTGTCACTGTACCGGGGAAGGGCATCCAGGCACGCACAAGTTGCTGCTGCTCTGTTGGAGCAGTAAGCTACAAAACACAAAAAAAAAAAAAGAGAGATAAGAGAGGGTTTAGGGAAGTTCCCTCCCAGTCCACTCCTTAATTGGATTACAAAATCTGCTGCGCATGTGGGCGCATTGCTCATACTTTATAACACGAGTGTCCATGTGCGTGTGCCGGGTCCTGGGCATGTGTCTTTAAAAATCTACTCCTAAGTCAACTTGACTTTAGCAGTTTATGGGCTTCTCCTCCAGAAACTATTCAAACCTTTTTTAAACCCAGCTATGCTAACTGCCTTAATCACATCCTCGGGCAATGAATTCCAGAGCTTAATTATGCATTGAGTGAAAGACTTTTCACCAATTTGTTTTAAATATGCTACTTGCTAATTTCATGGAGAGCTCCCTAGTCCTTCTATTATCTGAAAGAATAAACAACCAATTCAAATTGACCCATTCTAGTCCTCTCATGATTTTGTAGACCTCCATCATATCCCCCCTCAATCGCCTCCAAGCTGAACAGCCCTAACCTCTTTAGCTTTTCCTCATAGGGGAGCCATTCCATCCCCTTTATCATTTTGGTTGCTCTTCTCTATACCTTCTCTAGTACATCAATATCTTTTTTGAGATGTGGCAACCAGAATTGAACACCATACTCAAGATGCAGTCTTACCATGGAGCAATACAGAGGCATTATGACATTCTCTGTTTTATTCACCATTACCTTCATAATAATTCCTAACATTCTGTTTACTTTATTGACCACCACAGCACACAGAGCCGACGATGTCAATGTATTATCCACTATAATGCCTAGATCTTTTTCCTAGGTAGTATCTCCTAATATGGAACCTACCATCGTGTAACTACAGCAATGGTTATTATTCCCTATATACACAACACCTTGCACTTGTCCACATTAAATTTCAACTGCCATTTGGATGCCCAATCTTCCAGTCTTGCAAGGTCCTCCTGCAATTTATCACTATTTGCTTGGGATTTAACTACTCTGAACAATTTTGAGTCATCTGCAAATTTGATCGCCTCGCTCCCCTTTCCAGATCATTTATAAATATATTAAAAAGCACCAGTCTAAGTACAGATCCCTGAGGCACTCCACTGTTTACCTCTCTCCACTGAGAAAACTCACCAGTTAATCCTACTCTCTGTTTTCTGTCTTTTAACCAATTTGCAATCCACAAAAAGGACATTGCCTCCAATCCCATTACTTTTTAAATTTCTTAGAAGCCTCTCATGCGGGCCTTTGTCAAACACTTTGGGGCAGATTTTTAAAAAGTACGCGCTCCCGGCGCAAACAAGAGTATGCCGGATTTTAATAGATACGCACGTAGCCGCGCATATCTCTTAAAATCCGGGGTCGGTGCACGCAAGGCTGCGCAAAATCGGCAGCCTGCACGCACTGAGCCACACAGCCTGCCTCTGTTCCCTCCGAGGCCGCTCCAAATTCAGAGTGGCCTCGGAGGGAACTTTCTTTCTGGCGCCCCCCACCTTCCCCTCCCTAACCCCCCCCCCTACCTTTATTATAAAAGTTACGCCTCCCGGCCGGCTGCCACACAATTCCCTGGCCCGGGAGCAGTTTCAGAGGCCTCAGCCACACCCCCGAAATGCCCCCGGGCCAGAACCACGGCCCCGCCCCTGAACACCCCCCAATGATGTGCCCCCGCGACACCCCCCCCCCCCCCCAGGAAAGCCCCGGGACTTACGCGCGTCCTGGGGCTTTTGCGCACCACCGAGCCTATGCAACTTAGGCTCAGCGCATGCAGGGGGAGCATGGGGCAGGTTTTCGGGGGGGTACGTGCGTACCCCTTTGAAAATCTGCCCCAGTGTATACTGACTCACCTCTATCCACATGTTTTTTAACCCCCTTCAAAAAAAAGTAGCAGATTTGTGAGGCAAGACTTCCCTTGGGTAAATCCATGCTGTGTTCCATTAAACTATGTCTGTCTATATGTTCTATGGATTTTGTTCTTTAGAATAGTTTCCAAGATTTTTCCCAGCATTGAAGTCGGGCTCACCAGTCTATACTGGAATTAGAAGATAGGGATGGAAGGAATAAAAAATGTTGCAGCTGACAGGCACACAGCAGCCTCTCACCAACTTTACTAGGGATGTCTACACAAAGAAATGTTTTGTTTAGTTGAAATGAAATACCATAAAGCTGAAAGAACAAAAAAAAAAAAAAAAAGTGCCCAGCAAACCACCACCTTCCTCTCTCAAGCACTGAAGCAATAAAATATCCCCCCAGACCAGGGGGAGTCAACTGCAGTTCTTGAGTGCCACAAATAGATTTGGTTTTCAGGACATCCATAATGTTATTTTATTATTGTTCTCTTTTATAAATTGATTATTAATTACCCCTGTAATGGTTTGGGTGATTCACTAAGGCCTTTTCCCCATTCAGTGTCTATGGAAAAATAACTTAGTGAATCAGGCCCTTTAAAAAAAGCAGTAAATAAGAATTTTAAATGCATAAACATAAAATGAGATGGATATGCATACGCTGGGGGCAGTGCATGCAAATACACCTCATGCATATTCGTTGTGGGTGTCCTGAAAACCAGATCAGTTTGTGGCACTCCTGGACCGGAGTTGCCTATCCCTGCCCCAGTCCTTCTCCATCTCCCCCCCTCCCCATATGCCAGAGGTGGCCAACTCTGGGCCTCGAGAACTTCAAACAGGCCTGTTTTTCAGGATACCCACAATGAATATGCATGAGATTAGATTTGCATGCACTGCCTCCATTGTATGCTAATTGGATGCATGGAACCATAAAACAAAATGGCACTGGCATGAGGGTTGACTGGAGCTATTTTACAACTGGAACCAAGCAGGTGTATTTGTGGTGGGAGGGGGTGGGAGAGGTTAAATAAAAATATTATGGTGGCTGATAGGTGTTTTCCCACTTACTTTCCAAAATGAAAGTAAATAAAAACATGCATTTTAGCTGTGGGAGGTTTTTTTTTTTCCATTTGATTTTCAAATTGAGATGTAAGGTTTTTTTTGTCACATTTTTACATTTCATTTGAAAATGAATCCGCACCCCTAAAAATTAAAAGTAATGTGCCCAGAGCTTCCGAGGCTGTGTTCAGTGCTTCTTTCAATGCTGGGTAAATGTTGCTCAAATGAGGAGACGAGGCTTTGCAGTTTCTTGTAGTTCTTGGGTTCTTATTTTACATTGAATGTTTCTGACTGAGTATGTTATGCGCTAGTCCTGATCATCTGCCTCCATTCCTTACACTCCTAGAATGCTGATGCAGCCATTACGCCTCTGCTGGTGAGGACATGGCACTGCTTGGCTTTGCTCCCTTGAGTTTTTCGGTTCTTTAAGATTTCATTCATTTTTGAGTATTCTGCCTCCAGGTGACATTCTTGATATTTCTAAGTTCCCTAAAAAATCTTGCGATTTTGCATTTGTCTTCAGTTTTACCCAGCAACGCACCCATGAACCAGGAAAATATGTTTAAATTATGATTAAATTGAGCAAGGACTCCGGTGTTTTAGAAGCAAAGATAATGAAGGGCAGTATTTCTGTAAGTCCATTACTGTGAAGCATCCTGGTTTAGGGGGCTATATAATTGCCAGAGTAATGATAATAATAATTATGGAAATGGTAACATACCCAATATACTCTAAAACAACTGTTTTGCTGTAAAAGTAGATATGGATTTCTTTTAATCATGTCACAGTTTACAATCCCCCTGGGTTCAGATTGCAACGTGAGAGACAGACTCATAGCCATAAGGAGGTCAATATACAAAGCCATTTAGACAGAAAACCTAGCAAGTTATCCATCTAAATGGCAAGCATTTGAATATAGAGCCACTTATCCGGCTAGATTTTATCTGGATAAGTCACTAGTTAAAATCTAGCCAGGTTAAAAAAAAAAAAAAAAGCATTTTGGGGGCGATTTGGTGAGGAGTTTATTTATCCAGCCAATTTAGCAGATTTTAAATTATAACTGGCTATGCTAGCCGGATAACTTTAGACTTGCTGTTATAATAAAATAAAAAAGCTGTCATAATAATAATTTTAAAAAAGATGTAAACGGGTAGCAATAGTCTTCTTTCTTCAGTCGTGTGGCCCAGCCATCAGCAGTAGCCTCCTCTGGCTGTGTGGCCAGGCTGAAAGCAGAAACCTCCTTCAGCTGCACATACCCCACTGCCAGCAGCCCCCTCGGTCAGCAGGGAGCAGTAATCTAGCAGAGCACAAGCAGCCTTGATTCCCTTGGACCATCCCTGATCCCAGAGTGGAGCAGAACAGCGTAACAATAATGGACAGCGCAGTACCGACTGCAGGCGGGATAAGTCAGAGATCGGAAATAAAAAAAATAGCAGGGCTCGTAGCTGAGACATGGGACTCTGATCTTTGGACTTGGGGCACCTGTGTGCTAACAATGCCCCCGGGTGTTGCTACTGCTAGGTTATTTCAATATACTGGATGTTATTTGGGACATCCCATCTGTTGTGCCATCTAGAAGCAGGGAGATCCTGGATTTTCTGTGGGGACAACTCTACCGCCAGCTGGTAACACAACACACACGTGAGGATCTGGTGCTTACAAAGGGGGAGAATGTTTCTCAAATCATAGTAGATGATCACCTGGGATCCAGTGACCACTGGATGGTTTGGTTCAGTATTAGATCACAGGCAGTGGGGCTTTAGTCAAAGGCAAGGGTCCTAGACTTCAGGAAAATTAACTTTAAGATGGGGAAATACGTCAAGAGGTCATTAACTTGATGGGGAAAGCTAGGAGAAGTAAAACAGTGGGCAAAACTTAACTATTGTAAGGGCAACAAACCTTTTTGTAAAGAAAGTAAATAAAGATAAGAGGAAAAAGAGGCCACTATGGTTTTCTAAAGAAGTAGCTGACAAGGAAAAAAGGTTGGCACTCATAAACCACAAGAAATCACAGAAAGTGAAAGACAGATAACAATTTTCTGGAAAAGCAAAGAGAAGCGGGAAAGTCGTCAAAGGCGCAAATAGAACAAAACAGTAAAAGGGGGAGACTAAACTCTTAAGTAATTAGTGATGGGAAGAAATACAAAAGGGAGACTATAAGACTCAGAAGTGGAACACGTAAGGCTGACAAGGAGAAAGCAAAAGAAAACTGCCACAAACAGGAACCGTAGTGAGGCAGACCTCAAATAATTTTCAGAGGACTGTGTTCACAAGTAGCTAGGAAAATTTAAAGTAGATAAAGCAATGAAATCAGACGGGATACATCCAGGGTAGGGCCAGCGGAACGACTAGGCAAACTCGGCCTGGGCTGCCGACCATGAGGGGTCGCAAGCCTTGTGGCGGCAAGGAGGAGGAGTTAGACGTTTCAGCTGCTCACGACCCAGCGCCATCGGGGCCGACAATGGGGGGGCAGTGACACAGGGGGGCGTACGACTGGGGGGGGGGGGGGGAGGAGACGGGCAGAAGGTGCCTAGGGCGCTTGCACCGGCCCTGATGCAGGGGTATTAAGGGAACTTAAGGAAGTTCTGGCAGCTTCACTGGGGTGAAGAACTGCAGACAGGCAGATGTGATTCCTCCACAATCACAAAAGTGGAAGGAAGGGGAAGCCTGGGAACTCCAGGCTGATTAGTCTGACCTCGGTGGTTAGTAAATTATTATTACTACTATTTAACATTTCTATAGCGCTACACGACATACGCAGCGCTGAATGATTCCGGGCTCCTAGAAAGCATGGGGAGGCCAACGCTGTGATGGATTTTGGCCAAGCATGGGACAGATATAAAAGGAGGGTGAGAGATTGGGTTGGAAGACTCAAGGTGGGAGCTGGTGTTGCCTTGCATTTCGGAATAATATATGCACATCAAAGCAGCCACTGAGAACCCAGGAGGAGGGAGGACCAGCAGGAGTTGCCGCAAGCCTGTCCTCCTGCACCTCCTATTCCCAGTCATAGCGGCCGGTGAGAGGGGGGATACGGTTGGGCCCGGGAGGGAGGGAGGGAGGGAGCCGGGGATAGTGGGTGTGGGGAGGGTAGATTGTGCGGTGTTACTGCAACCAATGTTACTCTTCCGCTGTAGGCAGGAGAGAGGGGATATACCCAGTCCTCTGCCAGCAATGCTTTTTTTTTTTTTTTTTAAAGGGTCCCTAGGTTTCCTGCAGCAATCTGGCCCGGATTGGCCAATTCTGCGGCCCTTAGAGACCAGGGGCCCTGACTATGAGTCAGAAAGAACAGTGAACAATCAAGCTGTAGGTTTCAAAACTTTGTACTGGAATAACAAAATACATCTGTAACTTGCTTTCAAGAGTTATACTCTGTGAAACCATTGGCATAGTTTGACAGTTTAATTAAAAGCTAGTCACAGATGTACTGAGTTAGTTGAGTAGAAAGGTCTCACCTACAACCTCGCTGTTGACCTTATTCATGGGGACTAACAAAGCAACCACCCAGCTTTGCTGCAAGTCACAGAAAGCATGAGGCTCATAGCAGAAAGCTCAGAAGAGAGAGGGATTTTGTAAGATAAAGTGGAGGAGGTCAGCCAGCCAGCCTTATGCCACTAAGATTTTTACAGTAAAGCAGAGAAATCTTGTTACTGAAAATGGAAATGTCACTGAAGTCCCCAGAGGTGAATGGCAAATTTTTACTGTTTATTTTCACATTTCCAAACAATTTTACTCTCAAGTGGACTAAGCATGGGTGGAGTTTGGGAAAGTGCAGAGTACAATGCACCCTAAATTTGAGAGGTAATCCTCGTATAGGTTGGGACAGAGGAGAAAAAGCAGCAGCATATTAACAGATGGGAGGCAGGATTACAGGCTCTGAGGGTCCAGCCTGGAAGTGAGGGGAGGAGGAGGAACGTGTTGGGGTTAGGGAGTGAAGAAAGGAAAGGGGAGAACCCCATGATTGTGGGGAGGGAAGAAAGGGGAGAACACTGGCGTGGGAGGAAGAAACAGTGTAAAGAGTGCATGTGTGTGAGTAGTGGGGGCGGGGTAAAGAGACATTGTGCCCTCCCCAACTAATCCATGCCAGTGAAAGTGGCAGTGGACAGAAAGTTCACATTGTTTGCCAATCTGACCTTCCTACTCTTTGCACCTCCATCCCCCACTCAAAGAAACCACATCTAGGACTTTCAAGGAAGGGCCAGGTTACAGGTAAATTTTGTGATTTTTTTTTTTTGGGGGGGGGGAGGGGTTGTTGGTTTTATGCTGTAGATAATCTGCCAGGAATGGGGGTAGGGTAGAGATTTTACTAAGTAACTAGAGCACAAAATCTCAAGAGAGAGCAAGGAAAAATTGGAGAGAGTCATGGTCATAATGGCAATGCCTGGCATTTGCATTTAAAGCCCATGCTCCAGGGGTTCAGGAAAGATCCCTGGGCCATGGCTCCTGGTCTCAGGATCATTGCTGTACTGACAGACAACGATCAGTAGGAAGAGGGCATCTATTGAAACAGGGGAGAAATCCCCAGGTTGTTGTAAATGAAGGCTCATGGCATCAGGATCTCAAACTCCTGGCTTATTAAGATAGCTTAAAGAGTTCCTTTGCCTTGAGACCTATGTTGTCTGTATGTGGTTGCTCCCTGATGTCTTGGTCACCTTCTTTAAAAAAGAAAAACATTTTAGCACAGTCATTTTCTACACAGTGCAAACGGGATCCAGAGCTCAGGATGTGTTCTTTCCAGGGCTGTCCTCGCCAAGCAGTTCCCTAATGCCATCAGCCAGTTCTCTTATGCAGCAATCTCAGTTTCAGAAAAAACACTGACCGTGCCTCAGATGGCATTTTCACTCTGCAGTAACTATTTAAAATCATTTTTTAACAGTAAACTGAGCAGATCTCGGCTGCAAGCTCTGGACAGGGGGGGTAGCCTGATTTCTACGCGTTGGTATTTAGGATTAGCGACTTTAAAACCCGTTCCGCTCTAGCAGCGTGCTAGCATGGAAGTTGGCTTACCTTTAGCAGCATCCTTCCTCGGCCTCCCTTGCGGTCACGGGTAGGACGAGGCTGCCCAGCTGGTCCTGGAGCGTCTGCCACCCGAACGAGGAAGGGACTTCAAGCCGTCCCCTGCGTGACCTCACTGCCAGCTCGCTAGGCGGGGCGTCCGACCGTGTGGGCGGGACCTCAGCTCTCACAGGCATTTCCATATTCCCCACACCCCTTCCAAACGGAAACCGAAGCGCCTCCCAGAGAAACTGGTTTTTTGTTGTTGTTGTTTTTTTTTAGGTTCAGCGCCGGCAGGACGCACCCGCAGCAGGGAGACACCTGCACTGGCAGGAGGGCACTGGCGAGCAACTCGAAATAAATATGTTTTAAACGAGAGCCTCCATGCAGCGGCTCCTGCACCGCCTCCACGGTCTCGTGCCACGTGGCAGCAGGGTCTTCTATCAGCTCGCCCTCTAGTACCTGTTTATTATATTAAGTGAGGCTGCGGTAAAAGGGAATTCGCTCTGCCTAGACCCACAAATCTCACGATTAAGGACCCGGAACTGCCAGTAACAATTATAATATGTTTTTATCTTGTGCCGATACTGTGCAGTGCACAGCAGTGTCCTGGGTAAACACAGGGCTACAATGAATCATTAACAGAAATTCTACAGGCGCCATAGATAAGGGAGCTCCCCCACCCCAAAGACGAAGAAGGGACATAGGAGTGTGGGGGCAGCTGCTCCACTTGTGAGGAGATCACGGGGTCGGGGGGAGTGCTGAGTTTCATGCAGACAAGTGAAGAAATGGGAACAGGATGCAGGGGGTCTGGTGCACTGAAAGATGGCCTGCGTTCAAAACGAGGGAACAACTAGGTGAGGCCTGGAGATGATAATGTGCTGGAGAGCCAAAGGGCGCAAGCTGCGATGGGAAGGTAGGTAACGAGAACCCAGGACTAAGAACTAGGGTGGAGCAGAGGAGGGCAGGGCCCTGAGAGAGAAAAGAAGGAACTTGAATTATTGCGAAATGGCTAGGACAGGAGGAGGGGAGAGGCAGAGACAGATTTGTAGGAGGTGATCCCCTGCTGCAGCGAGGGAGATCATGGGGAGGCTGGGGCAGTGGTGGCGGCTAGAGATGGAGTGGAGTAAGGTTTTCACCAGAAAGGGAGACAAGAAGAGACGGATCCTGGCAATGCTGTGAAGGAAGAAGCAGCAATCTGTGATATGGAAGTGATGATTTAGGGCTTGAAGGATGGCGAGCAAGCAATGCTCCGAGGGAAAGGTTGTGGGTGACTGACAATGGGAATGCCGTATACTCTTGAAGAACGGGGGGTGGGGAGGAGGTGGACAGGAAGGAGACAAGGAGCTCAGTGTTTAACAGCAGAAAGACATCCAGGGAGATACACTATACAGTAATGAAACCATTATTAACCCAGGACTACAACGTCAAAAGGTCAGGAGCCAGATTTACATGTTATCAGTACAGGCGCAATATTATTTGAGCTCCGGCAGCTAGAAGAGGTCGCCAGGAGCTGAATGTAAAGAGGGGCCTAGGGGAATAAGATTGTCCTGCAGACATGTCTAGCAATAGCACAGCCCTGGGGCTCTGCCTTCTTGGTCCCTCATCCTGTGCAGGGGTGTGCAGCCTGCAGGATGTTCAGAAATGAACAGGTGACTGACATGACAGTGGGTATGAGGGAGATCTGCATGCTACCAGCTGATTAGCAAGGCTCAACTAAAATGTAGTTCAAAATAGCTTCCTCTCCCCCAACTAGCAGTGAACTTTAACATTGGGCCCTACTTACCAAGCATTTTGTCACCATACTCATAGAATGAGAGAAAACCTTTAATCAATATAAGCCCCAATGTTAGTAATCCACTTCTGTCAAATGAGTTCACATTTCAGCTGTAGCTACAGCTGGGGAAAGCAGTTACAAGCTGGAAAACCAGCAAACTAGAGGTGCTCCCTCAGCTGCCTCAACTCCCTTCCCCAGCCTCTAACCCAAGGCTTCCCAAACCTGTCCTGGGGACCTCACAGCCAGTCGGGTTTTCAGGATATTCACAATGAATATGCATGAAATAAATCTGCATATATTAGAATCCTACATTTATTATGCATATCCTGAAAACCTGACTGGCTGCGGAGTTCCCGGGATAGAATTGGGAAGCTCTGCTGTAACCAATATGTAACCCCTCTCCCACCAGTTAACTGGAGAATCAGGGGCTCATGGGAGAGTGCTGGGGCCACGTTCTGACCCATGTTTTCCCACTAGGGAGAAAGGAAAAATCTTTCAAGGGTTTCCTGGAGGTCTTCTGCACTAGTCCAGTAAAAAGAAACACATGTGCACACCTCTTTCTGCATGCTGGAGCGAAAGAGGATCACAGGGAGGGAGGGGGGGAATAGGTAATTGCACCATCACCCACAGGGGTAGGGTGCAGGGACAATGATTGTGTAAGGGGGCGTGGAGGAGAGATGGTAATTGTGCCAGGAGAATGGGAGAGAGATTATTGTGCCAGGGGAATGTGGCGTGGCGTGGCGGGGGGGGGAATAGGTGCAGGAAGATGATTTTACTAATTGGGGGGGGGGGGTGTCAAAATGTTAATTGCCCACGTTGGGGGAGAGATGATGTTTGCTCTGGAGGAGAAGCCTCTGTTTTTGAGAAAGATGGTAAGTGTCCTCTTTTTTTTTGTCCACCAAAATAAAATATTTACCTGGAAAGATGCTGAGTAGTTTTGAACATAGCTTTCATCGCTTTTTTTGTTCTTGCTGTAATAAACAATGATAAATTCCTGGGAAAAACAAACTTAGATAAAAGTTGAAGCTGAAGGTGGCCAGTGGTAGAGGAATTCCTCCTCTTGCCTGGGCTGACTTTTTCCGGCATCTCATTGCCAGAAGGTGCCCGGATGCTGGACCATGGAGACCGGAGGGGTCTGGCCTCAGAACAGAAGATTTCAGGATGAGCAGTGGTGGTTTTATTCGCGTTGCTCAAGGTCCCCTAGCACAGTACCCTGTACTGAACTGGGCCTACACTGGTGCTGGGGCAAAGTCTTCCTCTGCTAACAACTGGCAGAAAGCACAGCAATGAAACCACCAAGCTTTTCTTTAGCTAAAAATAAAAAAAAGGCCAAAATTAAAAAGATTTTTAGCTTGTCGTTAGGTTAGGAAAGACTAAACACAAAGGCAAGGGAGGGAGAGGAGAGGAGAGCAGGTGCTGGAGAAAGGTGTGTGAGGCAGCAGAGCTAGGAGAGGTAAAAGGGATAAAAGTGGAGGGAAGAACAAGAGAACAGAGGTGAAGGGAAGGAGGAAGACAGCAGAGACTGCGGGAGGTAAAAAGGAGATGGGCATGGACTCTGAAGAATTTAAAATGTCAAGATTCCAGCAAAAATAAAGGAGGCTTGGAGAATAAGAAAAAGAAGAAAGGATAAAAGAAGTCCATGCTCCTCTCTGGTGAGGGGGTCCTCGGGACAGCCTTGAATGCCAGTAAGGTCAGCCCCAGTGTCCGGGAGTCACAGTGCCCCACTGCTCTCCCAAACCAGAAAGGGGACCCTGGGCAGCTCCCGCGCTGGTCTGAAAACCATGTCAGGGAATCCGAGGAAACTGGATGCACTGTAACCCCACCCAGACGGGGGCACGCAAAACGTGAGAGGTGTTCAAGGCCTGTGGAGGAGCTGACCAACAGTCTCTCAGCAGGGCTCCAAAATGAATGGTCAGGCGCATGGTGTAGTGGACCGGGCCCAGAGGCAGGGAAAAGAGAAATCTTCACAGCACACTTACTCCCCCCTCTGCAGCCCTCGTCTGACTGCTTCCTTTCTCCTTCCACCTTGACATAAAGTAGGGTCTCACACCACGAGGTGTCTTCGAACCAACAAACTTGTATTTCTGGGGTTTGGCAGCAATCTGTCAGGCCGATTCAATAAAAGGTGCGGGAGAGCCGGCGCTCTGAGCTGAGTGCCCGCTCTCCCGACGTGCGCCCAAGCACCTCTCCTGGGCGCATGGTTCTCTATTTAAATGAGGCCAGTCACCAGTAAGGAGGCACTAGGGACAGTAGTCAGCGGTCCAACCACCGACACTTAATTTTACTGGCGTCGGTTTTCAAACCCGCTGACAGTCACGGGTTCAGAAAACGGACGCCAGCAAAATTGAGCGTCCGTTTTTCTAACCCGCTGACCGGTTGGCAGATTTAAAAAAACATTTTTGGTGCCTCTGGTTTAATATCGCTAGGATATTAAGTCAGAGAGTATATAGAAAAGCAGTATTTTCTGCTTTTCTGTACGCTTTTCAGGGTTGCTTAATGCCTTGGGCAGGCATTAATTTCTGAGAGTAAAATGTGTGACTTGGCTGCACATTTTATTTTCTGTATTTCGGGCAACTAACTAATAGGCTCATCAACATGCATTTGCATGTGATGAGTGCTATTTGTTTTGGGGGGTTGGCCATGCGTTTTGGGGTAATAGCGCACTGTTCTGTATCATCCTGAGAGTTAACAAAAACCATTAAAGGGCATGGATAAAATCAGGGCTCACAGCCAGACTGCAACAAACCACATTAATCATCAGCAAGCATCATTTATGTACGGCACACCTTTCCATCTATGGAGATCAAGGTGTGCTACATATCGACGTAAAGACATAGTGCATTATTACAAAATATATGGAAAAAGAGGCAGAGTTAATAACACGGTATATACAGCCGCGTGAATTGTGCAGGGAATAAACAATGCAGGTAGTGATATTTACATCAGGAAGCATAAGAATTGAAGAGATTTGTACAATATACCACTGGATAAATTAGTGCCGAGTATCCTAGCAGTTATGGAGGATACGTAGTGATAGAAGTGCATGGATCCGCAGGATTCCTAGAGTCAGATGTCTTTGTGTGGGAGGTACTTCTTGTAGTTAATGCAATGTGATTTAAGTATTGCAATATGTCTGAGAAGTGTAATCTTACTTAGGGGCTATATATATTGTCTTTTAGCAGTTCCTGTTTAGGTTGGTCGTCTTCCAGATACGGTTGCTGAGGTCATGGTCTGTGGTGATCATCTTATGGGTTACAGTTCTATGCTGGTAGTTTTGGAGCTTAGGGTAGCATGGGTCCTTCTCATGATTATTGATATCCACTATATACTTCTTCTCCAGTGATAGCAAAAATACTCAGAAGTACTCTTTAACTGTTTACATACATTAGACCATGTTACCAACAGTCCTCTCATAGTCACTTCACTTCATTTAATCTACATTAACTCTTCCTCCAGTGGACTATTTCAGCTGGTCTGGCTATTCCTGTCCTGCAGGGAGAGTGTTATGCTCAGGCTTGTGAACCTTTGGATCGACGGGAGGATGGTATACCTTAGGAGGTGGATCCGTAGATTCTCCCATCGGGTGGCGAGGCAGAACAGAAGATGCGACCAGCTGACCCTCGGCACTGGAGACTGAGGTGGCTGTGGAGGCGGACGAGGAGTCGTGACGTTGAGGAGACAACTGAGTCTTTGCCACTAGAAGCCCGCGGTCCCCCCGGGAGGAGCCCATAGGGACCCGGGCCGCTGGGACTTAAGTGGACCTTTGAGAGGTCAAGTAGTCGTGAGGTCAGTGCAAGGGCTAACTGGAGCTTCACCCCTGGAAGCCCGCGGTCCCCCCGGGAGGAGCCCGTAGGGACCCGGGCCGCTGGGACTTAGGTGGGTCCTTGGAGACGATGGTCCAGAGGAAGTCCGAGGTCAAGTGCCAGAGGGTCGTCGCTTACCAGGCCGAGGTCACACACCAAGGGATCGTCGCTTGCCAGTCCGAAGTCACACACCAGGAATCACCGTTTGCCAGTCCGAAGTCAGGAATCAGGAAACACTAAGACAAGACAGGAACCAAGAGGCAAGGGTCCAAAGCACAAGAAGACTCACCAAAGCAAGCAGACTCAAACAACGCTGGAAGGACGTTGCCAAGTCAAGGAATGAGCAGAGGAAGTCTCCTTATATATTTCCTCTGCGCTGGCTCATTGAGAACAGCTGTGAGTAGGTAAAGGGACGAGGTCCCTTTAAATCTAGCAAGGAGGCGCGGCCTCGTGCCTAATGGCGGTGACCATCTTGGATTTCGGCCGCGGAGGAAAGGCTGCCTGATACCGCACGGGAAGGGCAGGAACGGCTCCCAGCCTGGCAGCTGATCCGGAGGCCTGCGCTGGTGCGACGGGCATGGAGTCAGCAGCTTCCCTTGATACTGCTGCAGCGAGTCACCGCTGTGGGTGAGGTAGGCGGCCGTGGCCGTCCATGGCCACGGAACACAACAAGAGGTAGTCCTGCATTTCTCAGAGAAAGCTGAACCTGGGATAAAACCAGGTCTGGATCAGCGTGGAAACCTATTTATCTGTTTAATTATATGTAATGGAAATCATTCTGTGATCCTCTGCAGCAGGGTTGGAAGGCAAGAACAGGTACTCCAGCTGTAAACACTGGCGAGGCCCTTTCACTTCCTCAAACTGAGGCAAGTGACTCACTCCTGAATGCATCACAGAACAAAAGTCAGGAAAGAGATGCTTGTGAAACCTCCTGATCCCTGCTTGGCTTTTGCTTCAAAGCCAAAGGTTGAAACTGTTAGTAAGGAGCCAAGCAGCCTGAGTTTTCATGTCTTCCACAGAGTTAGACTGTTATTGATCCTATGAAGAAGGAGATAGAAATTGGCTACTACACTTGCACAAGGAGGAGTCTGAAGTGTCATATAGGCGACAGTCTGAGTGTGGCTCGGACCTAGGCACAGGATAGAATAGGACCTAGTTTATTCCTAGTGGTTAAAGCATGGGAAATCAGGGCTTCAGACCTCACATCACCCACTGATGCTCCTTGCGACCCTGGGCAAGTCACTTCCATCTGAAGTACCACCAACTTGTAAGCTCTCCGAGGTAGGGACCTACCTAGTGTACATGTACCATGGCCTTGGAAAAGTAAATAAGTGAATCCACATACACATCACGGGATGAAGCTGAGAAAGGGTAGACTCAGGAATAATCTAAACAGATATTTCTTTGCAGAATTGGTGGTGAATGCATGGAACTGCCTCTCTGTAGAGTCAAGGACAGTATCTGAATTCAAGAAAGCATGGGACAAGCACAGGGTATCTCTGAGGGAGTAGTAAGTATTGTAAAGCTGAATTAATTGGCATGGATGGGCAGATAAGAAAGGCTGTTATGGTTCTCCGTTTATATGTGTCTAGTAATACTATCTTATATTTAAAAGTGCTATAGTGTTAATTTGGTTTTTAATGTCTGATGAAATATAAGGGGGCTTGTGATTTAAGGAAGAGAAACTATTTATAAATATACCTTACAAGTGTACCCTACACAGCTTCCATTTTGCCCTTGTCAAAATTTAAAGAAAAAATTTGTCTTATCTTACAGATGACAACAATGAGAAAAAAAATCCTTATTCCAAAAACATCCATAATTTAATGTCAAATTGTAGAAGCTGTGTGTGTTGGGTTTGTAGTGGGAACGTGTTTGGGGGAGAATGAGGGATATAGGTATGTGCTTGTGGAGGGGCAGGAATGGGTATGTTTTGGGGTTTGGAGGTACGGGGGAGGTATAGGGGGGCAATGTCTCTAAATCTATTTATTTTGCACACACCACGACGACAATGACCCGCACTCATATGCCAGGGTATAGGGGTGTGTGTGTGAGGGGGTGGATGTTAGGGGGGATAAGTATATCAGGATTGTGTGTTTTTGGGAGATATGGCTTTGTGTCTGTAGGTAGGAAAAGTAGTTGGGGCATGTGTGTGTGTGTGTGAGAGAGAGAGAGTATGTGGCAGTGTGTGTGTGTCTGAGATGTGTGAACTTTGAAGTGTTGGGGGAGGTGCCTTGAAAGGTTCCTTTCAGCACCAGCCTTCACCAGCTGCTTTAGTTATTTTCCCTGTTTCTGTCTCTGTGATGGGTTTGCAGGTATGAGGATTTGTGAGTGTGCTGGGTTTAGGTAGGGGTGTGTGCTTGTGTGCAGTGGCGTAGCCAGAATTGATTTTTTTGGGTGGGCACAAGGTTAACATGGGTGGACTGTAGGCATGCAGGTCTGAGACCTCCTAGTTGTATTCTTATTGATAAGTAATGCCATATACTGCACCCTACAATGACTTTCTAAGTAGTTTGCAACAGCCATTATGCATCATGCATGACACTTTAAAATATTTTACCTCAATTATTTTCAGCACTTACCAGCATTAAAAATTCCTTATTAATCTGTATTAATTTATTTTATATTTATTGCAGTGCATGTATATCATGAAACAGTAAAGAAAACAATCAGATCCAATCAATCATGTAATAAAACAAAAATGTATTCTTTCATGAATCCTCTTTGCAGAAAGCCAGAAATCTTCATAACTACAACAAAATATCATCAATCATCAGAACAGCAACCTAATGAAAAAGCAGCAATGCAAATACTACACCAGGTCCTAGAACTACATGCGAGCAGAAATACTGCACTTCAGTCACACATACTCAGAGGCAAAACAGAGACTGATCCTAACCTAATATAGAAATAAGAGACTACAAATTAGAAACAGAAACATGCAGATAAAACCAAAATGGAAAGCCTGAGAAACAAGACTCTGAATAGTGGAATACTGAAGAAAGAGCAAAATACAAAAATATAAGAAATGCACATTCCCAAAGATGGCATATTCAAATTGCTAAAATCTAAAAAAAAAAATGTTTTAGCCTTTGTTGTTTGATCTTTGTATTTTTCTGATCAGTTGGTCCTGGTCTCTTTTTCCCATTTTTCCCTTGTCGCTCATTTGCTAATTCCTTTTCATTGCCCCTCTTCTCCTTCTGTCTCTTTCCCTTCCTCCCTCACACTCACACACACACTTTCTCTTACAGACTCCCTCCACACACAAGCTCTTACTCTCATATGCTCTCTCTCCCAACACAAGCGCACATTCTCTATACTCACAGAGATGCACACGCAGGCACCCATTCTCACCCACATGACACACATTCAAGCTTCCATTCTCACTCATACATACACACATTCAAGCTTCCATTCTCACCCACACATATAACACTGTATATGAGAGAATTAGAGGCTCCAAGAGAACTGGGGAATCAGAGGTTGTGTGAGAGAGAATTAAAGAATCAGAAATTATCAGTGTCATAGCCTGAGTGAGTGAGGGAATCAGCCTGAGTGATTCAGAGAGTCAGAGGCTATGTGTGAGAGAGACACAAAAGCAGAAGCTGCAAAGTCCAGCTGCCGGATTTTACTTCATTTCATATTATTATTTTGCATGGCTGGAAGTTCCAAGCTGAATAGTTGATAATTTTTTAGAATAGCAAGCATGGATAGTGTATGCTTATTGTTGCGTGTGCCGGCTGCGGCAGGCCCGCGGCCAGGCCCTCTTATCCTCTGCTGCCTAATCTAGCATCTGGCTCCACTTCCCTCGCAGCTGCAGGCCGCCGGCTCTGTCCCCTGGCTGTCCCGGCACTCCTGGTTCTGCTACTGACTCCTGTGCTCCGCGGGTCCTCTCCGCGTGGTCCATGGAGAGATGCTGCCATCCAGCGCTGCGCCCCTCCCTAGGCACGCACGCATCTCTGCTTCCTTTAAAGAGCCCGCAGCGAGAACTTGGCCGCGGCCCTGGATGATGATGTCACTGAAGCTCCGGTATCTAAGGCCGGGCTCAGCTCCTGTTAGTCACCTTTGCAATAGGTCTCCACGCTGGTCATGTACTTCATTGCCTCCTGGTGTTTCCTTCGTGTTCCTGGTTCCTGATGCCTGCTAGTTCCTGTTCCTGGTTTGTCGTCTTCGTTCCTGTGTTCCTGCTACTTGGCTTTCCTTTTGGACTGATCTCCTGGACTCGACTACTGCCTTGCCTGAATATGCTGTTGATCTTCTCCTGGACCCGACCACTGCCTTGCTTGACTACTCTACTGATCATCTCCTAGTCCAGACCTCTGCCTCGCCTGACCTTGCTACTGATCATCTCCTAGTCCAGACCTCTGCATCGCTTGACCACGCTACTGATCATCTCCTAGTCCAGACCTCTGCTTCGCTTGACCACGCTACTGATCATTTCCTAGTCCAGACCTCTGCATCGCTTGACCACGTTACTGATCATCTCCTAGTCCAGACCTCTGCTTCTCCTGACCACGCTACTGATCATCTCCTAGTCCAGACCTCTGCTTCGCCTGACCACGCTACTGATCATCTCCTTGTCCAGACCTCTGCTTTGTCTGACCACGCTACTAATCATCTCCTAGTCCAGACTTCTGCTTCGCCTGACCACGCTACTGATCATCTCCTTGTCCAGACCTCTGCTTTGTCTGACCACGCTATTGCCTTTCTCCTGGACTTGACTTCAGCCTTGCCTTGTCACAGCTCCTTGATTGCCACCTGCCCTGACTTCAGCTTTTTCTATGATGCACCCCTTGTCTTTGTCCTGGACTGGGCCTCTGAGGCTTCGGCCTGTTCTTGCTCGGGCGCCCCCTGTCAGACTTTGGTTCCTATTGGCGCCTGGGTTTCCGGGTCTCCACCTCATCAAGTACTGACTCTTCAGTTCCATAGTTGCTGCCTCTGGGCTGACCTCTTCATCTCCTCTTCAACAACTCATGGAGGCCTACCTAACTCCAGCCGGCCCCGGTACCCAAAGGCTCAACTCGCAGGAAACGAGGGCTGGTATTGGCGAAGCTCCAGCTGGCCTCCGTCAGCCAGCCCACTCCGCCTGCTGACGGTGGGGACCCGTAGGATCCCTCCTATGGATAGCATAAACCCCATCTCGGCTCAAGGGTCCACCTCCCGCACAACACTTATATACATGTTGTGCTCTGTTTTAAAATCATATAATATCTTGTTCTAAAATGTATGTGGCTGATATACAAATGCTTTTTCCAGTTCAGAATAATTTGACCCGCACATTGGATTCGGCCAAATGTATAACTGATATAAATAGGTGGATGATTAGCAATAATTTGCTGTTGAATCTTGTGGTGTATCAAGTCTGCCTCGCCATCTAGTTTTGATGGCTCTAGTTTGTCAGTTGATGGTATTCTAATAACATTTTCTGATTCTGTTGGAAACATGAGCATTCAGTTTGACTTGTCTCTCTTTTACAGCACAGATTAGTTCAATGTTAAGATCTGGATTTTTTAAATCTGGATTTATTAAATTGACTTGTCAAATATATTTTGACGCGTAATGACGTCCAAACAGTTGTTCAAACTTTTTTGATAACTTCTCTTGACTACTGTGGGAACTACCCAACCCAAGTCCTGAATAAGGGCATTGTGGGTTTTGCAGAATTTTGCTGCAATATTTATTTTGGGAGAATCAAAAGGGAAGATGTGAGTCCCCCTTGTTCCATCAATTGCATTCGTTACTGGTAGTACAGTTTTGGTTTATAAATCTATGGATGTCAATGCCCCTTTATATTTGGCGGAATTATATATGAAGTATGTTCCTGCATGGAGCTTGCATCCTGCAGATATGAGCTTGCTTGTTGTATTATGGGTGAAACTCATTGCAGAGTCTTCTTAGTAATGGGAATGCCTTAGCATTGAACTTGCACTTTATTTCAGATTTGTTTTATTTTGTAAACAGTTAAAGGCATTTCTGTACCAAGATGCTTTTAGCCTCATGGAAGGACAGGAGGTCAGGCATAAATGCAATGCAGTAAATATGCATTTATTTTATTGGATATGTTTATTTGTGTTTTATTGTTTAATTTTATTATGAGTGTTTGTTTTATTATAATCTATTATGGGTGGAATACAACTATCTGAAATAAATATGCCCTTTGCTAATGAGTGCAGATCTATTTGGTTAAATTTTATTTATATTCTGCTTTTTTAGGTGCTTCAGAGTGGATTATATTCAGGTATTTCCCTGTCCCTAGAGGGCTCACATTCTAAGTGGAGGCAGTGGAGGGTGAAGTGACTTGCCCAAAGTGACAAGGAGCAGCAGTGGGAGTTGAACCCTGGCTGCCCTGGTTTGCAGTCTACTGCTCTAATCATTTAAGCTACTCCTCCCTTTCCATTGCCTGTTTTTATGGTGTAAGAGTGTCGCCAAAATGGTCCTCTACTAGTGCCTTCTGTGTCTCCAAAGATATTGGGTGATGATATAATAGAGAATGGGAGAAGTGGTGTATTTGTCACTCCCAAATGAGAGGTGTATTTCTGCCGAGTGATTTAACAAAACTCATGAACCCACTTGGCTCTGGGTTCTTTGGGGCTTGTCTCTCCAAAGGACAGGACTGCCCTGCTATTCTCCTGTTCAGAGTGTTGTGTCCGTCGGCGCTAGATGGCTTCGCCACGTTTGCCTCACCTTATTCACAGCTCCTCCCGCTTACCTAGGAAAGATGGCTACCACAGCGTCTACAAGCCGACCTCTCCGGCGTCCCCGGAATGGCTATGGTGCAGCCTCCCGCCATTGCTCCTCCCAGGCGCGTGCACCCCATGTCTTTATACCACCCTTGGCGCTAACCTCGAGGGTGTTCCCTCATGCTGACGTCATGCCATCCATGTATATTACCTTCACTAGTTTGCTAGCTCATTGAGTTAGCAAGGACTCAAATTAGTTCTTGTCTACGCTACTCTGCCGCTTCCGTGCTGCCGCTGGAAGCTCTCTCTCTGCCCTTCAGGGTAACTGCTAACCTGGGTACCCTGCTCCTCGAGGGCCTTCTGCCTTATTTCAGGTGCCTTACAGGGAAAGGTACTCGCTCCTCGAGGGCCTGCTCTCCCTGCCTCAGTGCTTGTACCTTCTTCAACATACCTGGTGGAATCGCATATCTACAGCAAACACCTAGTGAGTACTCTCTCAGTCTATCTCATCCACAGTATCTCCTAGCTGGGAGACCTGCTGCGGAACCTCCTTTCATCATCAAGGAGAGAAGGGCTCCCTCTGCCGAGGTCCCTAAGACTGCAACTACCAGACTGCCTCACTACTGCCACCTCTGGTGGCTCTCTTCAAGCTGTTTAAATAAAGAACTAATTGTATTTTCTGCATTACGAGTCTAGCCCAGTGCTGTGGCTCCTCACGGCCCCCCGGTGGGCGTGGTCATCTCCCACAGCACCCAAGGATTCGCCAAAACACACGTAACCATAGCACAGAGAGAATGACTGGTGAATTCAAGGATCAGGAAGATTTTGCCTTAGGTCCAAAAATGGGTTCCTGAGATAGTCCATAGAGCCAATGAAGAGGTCTATAAGAAGAGGGGAATTTAGCTCATGTACCTTATTTGTCTGAGTGAGAAGTGTTTGGTGTTTGAAAAAAGAGGATTATCTTTGTGGAGAGTCAGAGGGAAGACTGCCTTGTGGGAGAATGTCCCACAGAGGTACTGCCTAAAGGGAAGCATCAGCAGAGGATTTTCTGAGGAGTACTGGCAGGCGTTCAGTATCTTATTGGGAAGGAGTCTTTATCCAGTTTGTAACTACCATTGGGGAAGTGGCCAGGGAGGGTCCCTACTGCCAGTGAGTGCAGACTTATCATTCATTGTGACTGTGATTTTTATTCCAGAACTTTTAGTTTCTATATTGAAGTACATTAGACAATAGTGAACCACTTGTGATTTTGTTCCTGCTATCAAATTTCATTAAAAGAATTTATTTGTGTTCCTGTGTGGTTTTTTTATGCTGGACTATTGCAGAAGACCTCTAGGAAAACCTAAGGGCCCCGAAAGATTTTTCCTTTCTCCCTTGTCAAGAGAAGAACCTATCAGCACCCATTGCCTTGAGTATATATCTGTTAGGAGTTTTGCCAATACTGAGGGCAATCACCAGAAGCCATTTACCGAGCAGGGATCAACAACATACATACATTTAGCTGGGTAGCAGGTAGGCAGGCCCAGAGATGCGTTTAGATGGGGTAAGGGAAATAACACACAAGGATTTACACGCTCTATCTACTTTCATTATTTTCAAGGGGAAAGAAGTACGACAGAAAAAAAGCAGGCATTTTGTGTGTTGCTCCAGCGTGTAACCCACTTTTAACATGACTCATCTGTTTCCTCATTAGTGTCCCTGCCTTGTAATTATGTAGCTTGCAATTTTATAGTATAAGCTGATGTTTTTTCTTTCATTATTTTTATATTTTGTGTGTTCTCTTGTTACCCCTTTAGAATAAGATGTCCTGAATTCAATATTCAGCCTATAAATATTTTAAATACATAAATAAATACAGACATCTCTCAGAGAACTTTTGTCCTGTTGTATGTTTCAAAGGGAGATCATGCTCGTACTTTCCTTTTGTAAAATTTGTGCAAAGCTCACGGGTAAAACTGCCCATCAGCTTTGCATCAATGCAGGCAGATGTGAACATTGCCCCATTGATGTTGATACTGTCAGCATTTGCTAAATATTGCATGCTAATAAGTTTTGTTGCAGTTCCTTTAAATAATGCCCCTTAAATTTATAAACCCGCTTTTGCCCCTTGTTTAAAAAGTGATGAGCAGTGTTGCTTTTGTTTGTGCAAGGCTCCACATCATGGCGCTGGCCGCTCCTCAGACAGAAATTGAAGTGACGTTAATATGGCTTCAAAAGAAGCTGCTTTATTGATCACAAACTATCCACGCACACCCACAATTAATTAATATGGTGCCTAAGATTCACAAAGATATAGAACATCCTCCAGGCAGACCTATGTGGCAGCTATAGGGTCTGTTCTCGAGCCTTTGTCGATCAATTTTTGCAACCATTTGTCCTTTTGGCCCAATCGTATGTTAAAGACACTAAAACCATGTAAAGGATTTTAGATAATCTCACAGAAGTACAAAATTCTTTATTTGTTACTTTGGACATAAAAGCTTTGACACAGGCAGCCTGCAGGATGAAGCCATCTCTGTCCTACAAGAAGTTTTGGATACTAGACCACGTCCCCACTGAGTTCTAACAGATTTTTTTTCCTATCCTTAGCCACCCTAGCTTTATGTGATGATGATTTTTGTTTTTATAATGTTTTCTGCAAACAAATCCATGGGACAGCTATGGGTGCCACAATGGCCTCAAGCTTAGCAAATTTATACATATCAAAATTTGAGCAACAATTTTTGTATACAGCACCCATGTTCGAACACATATCTTCATGGGCAACATATATTGACCTAAGCAATACCAAACAATGGTTAACTGGTCAAATATTTCAAAAAACTTTTTTTATTATTGTAGCAAACTTTCCAATTTTATATAAATATGTAGGTCCGACGCTACAACAGCTCATAGCAAAAGAGCTGAGCATAAGCTTAAGTCCACTTTAATTTATTGAAAAATAAACCATTTTTTAAAAAAAAGTCCAATATCTGATATCTGTATCATCAAGTGTCCCATTAATACTTCTAAGTCATCAAATATCCCGTCTTTAGCCTAGATACTAAATCCCAAGTGAGCAAAGAATTCTTAAAAAATACTTAGCTTTCCAGTCGTTTAATCCTCCAACTAAAGTCTGTTTAGATTTGGGCATAGTTTTGTGGATTTTCAAGATATATAGATGACATATTTTTCTTGTGGCAATCCAAAGAAGCCAGTCTATTCTCTTTTGTTACTTGGTTAAACTCATTGGATTTTGAATTTACAGTTCACTATGATGCACCATTTTGTTACTATAAATTTTCTGGATATTAGCATCACAAAAGAAGGTTCTGTACTTCACACACCATTCATACAAAATCCAGTGATAGGAACACATTATTACACTTTAGCAGTTTCCATCCGAACCGTTTAAAAAAGTAATCTACCTGTTGGACAATTTCTGCATTTATACAGACTATGTTCCACACTAAATGAGTTTCTGTTACAAGCAGAAATCGTGTTCAGAAAATTATTGATATGAGGTTATCCATATAAAATGTATCAAGCGAGCTTTCAAATGGGCAAAACATGCTGAGAGACAATGGTTACTACTAGACAATAACAATGACAACCAATCTAATTCCATGGTCTCTGTGTTAAAATATTCAGACAGATTTGCAGCAGTTGCTGGTTTGCTTTATTGATATTGGCCTATTTTACAGATTTACCCTGTTTTTTCAGAGAGACTTATGGGAGCTTACAGCCGTGGAAAGAATATTAGAGACGACATTGTGCATTCTTCAATGACATTTAACGATTCTCAAAGTATAGAAAACACAGATCCCCTTGGACATTTGTCCTGTGATGTTTGATCCTTGTATGGTCCTTCTTGGATTGACACAGCAACAAGTCTACAATATAACGCACGTGAATACTCAGTCTGCACTTCTTCAAATGTCATCTATTTGATTATCTGCCTATGTTTGAAGAAATATGTAGGAAGAACTAAACGTCCTATAAGGAAGCACCTCATTGAACATCGTAGCTGCATTCAAACGCAAAAAATACAAGTTTCCAAGGTCCAGCATTGTATGCAGCATTCACAGTGTGTTAAGGATTTCAAGTGGAGGGTGATTGAGACTTGAGATTATTCACTTGAACCTGCGGGGGAGGGGAGATCCTCAATTTTATTTAAATTTGGGAGAACAACAATGGACCTTTAATTTGAACACCATCGCACCAAATGGACTAAACAATGAAATAGACTGGTATTCACTTGGATAGTAATCTCTTGTATGTATTGCACATCGGTAACATTATGTTAATGTGTCTGTTAGACTTGCATCAGGGCAAGATGATGGACAGCCAATTTACATTTAAATGAGCACATCAGGGTTGGGATATGTCAATTTGATTGACAGCTGACTTCCATTTATTAAGAGGAAGTACGGACCTTTTTTTCATGTCCGCCTTCACTTCCTGTTTGCCGTTGTAAGTTTACTGAAACTGGAGCGTAAGTAAGTGTTTTAGGCTGTGAAGTAGCTGTAATTTCATCACAAGTAAGTGTTAAAGCATTTAAGTATTTTTCTTATGATTGTTACCGAAGATATTCAACTTAAGATATATTTCTTTATTTTTAGACGCTCACAAAACTATGTAGTGCTCCTTGAAGAAGAGCTATGTATAGTTCGAAACACACTTCCGTGTAGAGCTGATCCTTCTGACCTATATTGGGCATTGAATCTACCATCTTGCTTCACAGCATTTTGGTTGGACTTCAAACATAGAGATAAGTCTCTTTCAAATTAATATATTTCCAGTTGGATAACATGAATTGAAGAATTTTTAATTGCATAGAAAAAAATTAAAGTGTAAAGACTTAAAGACAAATCATGCCATTGGATTCAGAACTTTGATTACAAGATAACCAATGATTATGCATAAGGTTGAGCAATTAAGTGGAAACATGTTCCCATGATGCCTATTATGAAAGTCACTCTATCATTTTACTTGTGTCTTACATCCAATATTAAATAGTTACTTATATTAGAGGTAAAGGAGGACTTTGTTCATCATAGATGTTAATCTGGCAACGATATCCTGGCCGCCAGTATAATTTTTAAATCTATGGATGGCAGTGTAGGAGCAAGTGGGCATTTCTTCTGCCCTTTAGACTTTGCGTCTCCTTACAGATGGAATAAGTGGGGGCTGGGGAGGTTCTCAGCCTCAGAAAGGATTCATGGGGAGGGAGGGCCCCCAGAATTGATTTTTACTGGGTAGGAGTAGGTGGGAGATGTCCAGCGGGATCCAGGGAAGCCCAACTGGGTAGGTCCGGGCCCCAGATTTGATTTTATGGGGCAAGAAGAGGGTTGGAGGGCCTCAGGGAGGCCCCCCCCCTTTTTTTAAAAATTTATATCAAAACAAAAACTCCCAAACTCTTTCAGATATTTTCATAAGATCCATTTCGGAATAAACCAAAAATGGTCTAATTTAAACAAATGTACATTCCTAGATGTTATTTAAGAGACTAATTCTTCAGTAAAGTTTATGTTGGAATGCCAAGTTAGTGTCCAGCTTCTTTATTGCCACTCTGAAGAGGACTGCACATTTCTTACCCAGGGCCTAGGAGTTTTATTCTCCTCCCATCAGGGCTCAGAGATGGAGTAGTATTGATAGAGACTTACCTCTGGTATTGAGTGTTAGCCCCGTGACTCCCTGAAGATCATCTGAGTATTGTTGTATTTCTAGCACTCTTTATGTAAAATAAAAACAAATCTTGTATGCATTCATTTTGTCTCTGGCTCTGTGTACACATTATCTCTGGAACCATTCAACCTACAGCAACCAAAATTTTCAGGAGAGGTATAATCTATCGAAAAGCTAGAAATTAAAAATTTTTTCCCAGAAAACTTATGGATTTACTCCCAAATTTAAAAAAAGGAAAAGCACTTTAAAATATAACACAACAAAAAATAAAGAATACGAATTGCTCTGCAGTTTTCTTTCTTGTTTTGTCTTATATAGGTTTCATTTTCGTTTTGTCAAAGTATTGTTGAAATTATTGAATTGAAAAATTGCACTGAAAATAACAGGAGGGTTAATTGAGCATAGGGAGTTTAAACTTGAAAAATTAGCATACCCAACAGCTTTCGCAGTGACTGGTAAAGTTTTAATGTTATTATGACTCATTCCAAGCTTCAATTACCTGCTGACAAGTGTCTGCTATTTCTAAAGTGGGATGCTGACAACTCTCCGGGAGGGCAGATGAGTGGTTCAGCTGTCAGCTACACAATTACTGTAAGGTAATCTGCATTTTTGTAAATGAGTTTTAGTAATACAAAAGATGTTGTAACATGATCCTATTTCTTTCCAGCAACTTCTGCACTGTTTCCTTTTCAGACTATCTTAGGTTTGGTTATACCTTCTCTTTGTTAACTCAGCTGTACTTGTTTGTTGTGCTTTTGTTTATTATATTTTTGTACTGTATTGTACTGTATATTTTTATTATTGTACTTTTGTCTGCTTTTATCCTACCTATCTCTTCCTTTTCCCAACTGCCCTTGCTCTATCTGCTTGTACCATGACAAATAGCCAAAGATTTTAAAGTAGGAATAAATGGATTCACTTAGTCAATGCCCGATCCACAGATATTGCTTGCTTTCTAGACTTACATTTGAGAGATGGTAATTTATAATTTCAAATGGACATAGGGAAAAAAGAAATGTCTTTCTTGGATCTAATCCCGTAATTTTCCCCCATCTCCCCTCAGAAAAACATCAGATGGTCTACTAACCACTATTTACTGTAAAACTACTCTGTCATCTTTTGTTTTTGATGTCTTTATATGTCCTTGCTGAGGGGTTCCCAAATCTGGCTGTCAAGGCCATAAACAGGCTTCATCTTCAGGCTGTCTACATACTATACACCTGCATAGACTTGGTCCAAGAACTCGGTTAATTTGCATATTTTCGTTCCTTTGAAAACCAGTTGATTGCACCACTTGAAGGTCAGAGCTGAGAACCTGAGGGTCTTTTTAACTGTTCTATATTGGACGATCTAAATTTCAGAAATGCGTGGGAATAACTGAACTTCAGTTAGAAAATAGGGCACAAATATACTCCCCTGGTTGAACATTGTATAGAAAAAGCACATTAACTTAAAGACTTTATTTTGTTTTTCTTTATAAAGCTTGCCATGAAAGCAAGAACCACATATGGATACAGTAATAACAGTGGTGGATTTTTCATCTACATACAGTGAATTCCAAGGATTTGTATACAGATCAGACAACCAATATCTTCTGGGTCTTCAAGCATACTCTTGAGCTGTTTGCTCTCTCTCTTCTGCTTTTCCCACCAGCAATGCTGGATTTAGGCACAAGGTGCTTAAATTACAGTTTAGGATCTCAGGTTGTGAAGGTCCTCTAAATAAAAACCACTAAATTTCAAGTTTTACATTTTTTGTGATAAGAGCATTATTTATTTCATAATCTTCTGATCTGCTTCTTCCACAACTGGTTCTGTTCAGTGCGAATTACAAGTATATGTACATAGAAAAGCATCAGAAACAAAAATATACATCAACATACACTCAAATTAAAATATTTAAACAGAGTAAATTAAACATCAACAGCCAAAAGCTTCTCTAAATAATATGGCCTTTACCTGCTGTCAAAAATCCTCATATCCTGCTCCATTCTCAGCTGTACAGGAAGCATATGCCACATTGTAGGAACCATTAAAAAAGAACACCCTTGTCCTATTCTGCTCACAAGCATAATGCTGTATCGAGGGGACCTGCAATAAATGGGAGGCCAAGGACCACAATGGTCTAGATGGTATTTACCAATGCATGCCCTTTAAAAAACAAACAAACCCCAAAACGTCTTAATTATCAATGAGGGAAGCTCTTTTTTAAATGAACATAAGTGTTGTCCATTATAAAGGTTTATGTACAGTAACTAGTAAATGCAATTTCCATCTATTTTTTATGGGGAGCCAATGTAGGTCCCTTGATGCAGGGATGATATGATCCCATCGTGATAATCCCAGTAATAATCGGGCAGTGGTAAGGTGCAATAACTGCAGCATCCTCAGGAGTTTATCCTGTAAACCATAGGGTACTACAGTAATCAACATGCCCAAGGACTGGAGCACAGTTCTAAACATATCAGCCGGCAAAAATAGTTTGTACAATGCTATTTTTGCCAGTTGGCAAATTTGTGGCTTAAATGTCATGTTGGAATTTAAAATAATCCCCAGACTCTGTATCTCACTCAATATGGATATCTGGGCACCATCAGATAATCTGCTGTTTTTTTTCCCCTAAAGGGGATTTTCCAATCTACAAAAGCTTAGTTTTTTTCTACACTTAAAACTATCCCATTTGCAGATAACCATGACTTAATCTCTGTCATATTTACAAAATTCACTCTGCAGAATATCAGCATACAAAAAAATATTTTCTCCTAACGACTGTAATACCTGTTCCAAGGGTACAAGATAAAGAATAAACAATCAAGAGAATAAGGCAGAGCCTTGAACATCAGTCGTCAAGTTTCGCCTACTAGAATAATCATAACCAGTCTGAATGCACTGCTTTCTATTTTCCAGAAAAAGAAGTAAATCATTTCAATACACTCCCATTACAGCCCAAATTCTTTAATCTAGCGAGTAAGACATTGTGCATAACAATGTCAAAGGCTGCTGAAAAATCAAGTTGGACAAGAATTCTTGTCCCGCCATGCTGCAAACTACAGAGCAAGGTATCCAATAATGACAGCAGTAACAGCTCTGTATTATATGCCTTACAAAATCAATACTGTCTATTGTCAAGGATATCACTATCACATAAGAAATTATCCAATGTGACAATACTGCTTTCTCAAGAATTTTAGCCAAGGTTGGCAAATTCAGAACTGGTCTATAGTTAGAAAGTATCGTTCCTAATTGGTCTTATAGTAGCCATCTCTAAGGATTCAAGAACAAGTCCTTCAGTCAAACTTTTATTAACTATTTCTTTGAAAATGTATTTATTATTTATTTATTTATTTAAAGGCTTTTTTTTTTATACTGATAACCGTTTGCACATCGTATCGGTTTACATGGAACATTGTGATTATATGCTATAGAATAACATTTACATGGAACGATTGGTAGCATATAGAGTTAACATATATATAAACAAAACTATATACATATTGATAAATAAGGCGAGGACGAAATCAGGATATCATTTGAAAATAAACCAATTAACATGAGAAAAACTAATGGGAGTTTTAACAAGTAATGGAAAATGAGTAAGAGAGTGCGAGAGTCGATAAGGGAGGGAAATTCTATGTAGAGAAAGGGAAGAGGGGAAGGAGCGGGAAGGGGAGAAGAGGGAGAGAAAGGGAGGTAAGGGATGGGGCATGAGCATGGTATGGTATTAGGGGAAGGCCTGTTTGCAGAGCCATGTTTTTAATTTTTTCTTAAACTTGTGTGCATGCATGGTTCTATGTGGAGGTCAGGGGGCATTGCGTTCCATATTGAGGGACCTGCTATCGAAAATGCTCGATCCCTTGTGGAGGAGAAATGTGTGAGTTTAAGGGAAAGTATGTGGAAGATTCCTTTATAGGCGGATCTGGTGGGTCTATTGGATGTATGGACGTGGAGGGAGTCGTGTAGCCATTGTAATACCAAAATATGCATCCTTTGCAGCTCTAACATACCAAAAAGGACAAGGGTCTAGTGGGGAGGTAGTAGATTTTAAATTGGAAATAATTGTGGTTATTTCCTTTAATGTCAGTAGACAAAATTGTGACCAGTTAGTATCAACTGTACAGAGAGAATTAAATACCATATCTACTTTAACTGTTCCTAGTTTCTTACAGATATTTATTATCTTCTGTTCAAAGTATTCAGCTGGTAAAAATTGTTCATAGTTGGTTTAGCCATTAACTGTTTCACTATCTGAAACAATTCCAAGGGCTTATGAAAGTCATTCTCTATAGAAGTAAAATAATGCTATTTTTAGTCACACAGGCTCACCTATATTTTCTTAAGGAGTCTCTATAAAGGTTTTTGGATCTCTGATCTTTGTTTCCTCAAACCTCACTCTTCTTTATGCAGTTTCTTCCTTAAGTCAGTGAGAGTACCTGAAAACCAAGGGGCAGACTTCCTAGTATCCCTTTTTAATGTTAACCGGGAATGTGAAAGCTTTTCATATGTGTGTGGCCAGCTTGAATTCCACATATTCACCACTTCAGACACAGAGGCCTCCTCCCAGTTCAATTCTTCAGTTTGTATAGCTCATTCAGCACAAAAGTAATCAGAATCCACAGGGGATATGTTAGTTTTGGCCAACATATTACCAGGGCTTTAGATTTAATAGCGCTAATTGTCTCAAAAAGAACAATCTGACTATAAAACTTCTAATGAACTCATATGAATGTAAGGTATGTCATGCTGGGTCAGACCAAGGTCCATCGAGCCCAGCATCCTGTCTCTGAGAGTGGCCAGTCCGGTTCACAAGTACCCGGCAAATCCCAAAAAGTAGATCTATTTCTTGTTACTCACCCCGAGGGATAAGCGATGGCTTTCCCAAGTCTACCTAGCTGTTTATGGAATTTTCCTCCAGTAACTTCTCTTATGCTCGTCACCTTGACCATGTCCTCTGGCAACAGATTACAACAGCTTGATTGTACGCTGAGTGAAAGTACTTTTTATGATTTGTTTTGAATCTGCTGGTCGTTAGTTTTATAGTGTCCCCTTGTTTTACTATTATTTGAAAGGGTAAATAACAGTTCCCTGTTACTCTTCTACCCAACTCATGATTTTATAAATTTCTATCATATCCCCTCTCAGTTGTCTTGTCTTCAAGCCGAAAAACCTTTCTTCATAAGGGAGTCGTTCCATCTCCTTTATCTGTTTTGTTGCCCTTTTCTAGTTCTACTGTGTCTTTTTTGAGATGGAGTGACCAGAACTGTGCATGATTCTCAAGGTGCAGTCACATCATGAATAGATATAGAGATATTATGATATTATTTGTTTTTTCATTCTCTGTTCCTTTCCAAATACATCCTCACATTTTTATTTGCTTTTTTTTGACTGCCACCATACACTGAGCTGAGGACATCAATGAATTGTCCACAAGGACTCCAAGGTTCTTTTTACTGCATGGTGACTCCTAATATGGAATCCAGTGTTGTATACCTATATTTGGAATTATTTTACCCTATGCGCAATACTTTGCATTTGTTCATATGAAATTGTATCTGCCATTTAGATGCCCAGTCTCCTAGTTTTATAAGGTCCTTCTGTAATTACTCATAATTTGCTGCTGCTTTAACAACTTTGAATAATTCAGTGATCTGCACATTTAATCATCTCACTCAGTGCTGTTTTTTCCAGATCATTTATGAATATGTTAAACAGCAGAGGTTCCGGTACAAATCTCTGGCACTCCACTGGTAACCTTTCTCATTTAGTCCTCCTCTGTTTCCTGTCTTTTAGCTAGTTACCAATCCGCAATAAAACACTGCCTCCTATCCTATGACTTTTTAATTTCCTGAAGAGTCTTTCACGAGGGACTTTGTGAAATGCCCTCTGAAAATCTAAACACTATAAGAGCTTGTTCACCTTTATCCACATGTTTGTTTATACCTTCAAAAAAAATCTAGTAGATTGATAAGGAATGACTTCCTTTTGCTAAAGCCACGTTGACTCTTCCCCATTAAGCTATGTCCATATGCTCAGTAATTTTGTTTTTAAGAATAGCTTCTAGTATTTTGCCCAGCACTGATGTCAGGCTCACTGACCTGTAGTTTCCTGGATCATCCCTGGAACCTTTTTTACATTGGTCACACTCCAGTCATCAGGTACTGTGGCTGTTTTAAATGATAGGTTACAGATTACTAGCAACAGGTTTGAAGTTTCATGTTTGAGTTCTTTCAGCAATCTGGGGTGAATACCATCCAGTCTTGGTGATTTGTTAGTCTTTAGTTTGTCAATTTAATCTGTTACATTTTCTCTTTTCACAGTGATTTGTTTTAGTTGTTCAGAATAATCACCACCAAAGACTGGTTCTATTGTGGGTATGTTCCCAAAATACTCCTCAGTAAAGACCAAGGAAAACATTTCATTTAGTT